>NW_027176240.1:22171635-22271635 GCF_023055335.1 Clinocottus analis | reverse complement strand
TTATTAACAGAAAGGTTAAAAGTAACTGTTGTACGAACAAGTGAAGGCAGGGTTTTTTTGAGGTGACGGGTTTTATGTGATGACATAAACTTACCGGTATTTTTTTACTTTTCTGTTCGGATAGATCTCTTCCCACAAATCTTTACTGTATTTTAATAATTTAAATGAAGTCAATCAACCTTGTGGTTCCAGAGATCTTGTAGGAAACATCACTTGATCTTTTAAAAAAAAATCATTTTCTTGTCTGATAGTCGGTGCAGCAGTTGTTTGTTTTTTTTTTGGGGGGGGGGGCATCCGTTGTGTTACACAAACGATGACAGTGGACTTTAACGTTGTGTGCCGATGGACACTTGCTTCTCTCGACATCATATTGGAGCAAGAGCTACCAGAGTCCACTTCAACTTCAACAACAGCAAGGTAACGAAGCTCATTATTATTCCTTCATGTTTCCTTTTGACAGCATTTAGCAAATGTAACGTACTTTAATTACAGACAGCACAGTCTCCTCAAGTAAAGTCACCGTGTAACACTACGTGACTTTAAGAGGGAAGTAGAGAGACACGTTCCTGCACTAGTGAGCTAACGTTACTTTACTGCACTAGTGAGCTAACGTTACTTTACTGCACTAGTGAACTAATGTTACTTTACTGCACTACTGAGCTCACGTTACTTTACTGCACTAGTGAGCTAACAGTACTTTACTGCACTACTGAGCTCACGTTACTTTACTGCACTAGTGAGCTAACGTTACTTTACTGCACTAGTAAGCTAACGTTACTTTACTGTACTAGTGAGCTAACGTTACTTTACTGCACTAGTGTGCTAACATTTCTTTACTGCACGAGTGAGCTAACGTTACTTTATTGCACGAGTGAGCTAACGCTTCTTTACTGCACTAGTGAGCTAACGTTACTTTACTGCACTGGTGCGCTTTACGCTACTTTACTGCACTAGTGAGCTAACGCTGCTTTTACTGCACTAGTAATCTGACGCTACTGTGTTGCGTTACACAAACGATGACAGTGGACTTTAAAGTTGTGTGCCTCTTGACATCATATTGGAGCAAGAGCTACCAGAGTCCACTTCAACTTCAACAACAGCAAGGTAACGAAGCTCATTATTATTCCTTTATGTTTCCTTTTTGACAGCATTAAGCAAATGTAACGGACTTTAATTACAGACAGCACAGTCTCCTCAAGTAAAGTCACCGTGTAACACTACGTGACTTTAAGAGGGACGTAGAGAGACACGTTCCTGCACTAGTGAGCTAACGTTACTTGACTGCACTAGTGAGCTAATGTTACTTGACTGCACTAGTGAGCTAACGTTACGTTACTGCACTAGTGAGCTAATGTTACTTTACTGCACTAGTGAGCTAACGTTACTTTACTGCACTAGTGAGCTAACGTTACTTTACTGCACTAGTGAGCTAACGTTACTTTACTGCACTAGTGAGCTGACGTTACTTTACTGCAATAGTGAGCTAACGTTACTTTACTGCACTAGTGAGCTAACGTTACGTTACTGCACTACTGAGCTAATGTTACTTTACGGGACTAGTGAGCTAATGTTACATTACAGCACTAGTAAACTGATGTTACTTTACTGCACTAGTGAGCTAACGTTACTTTACTGCACTACTGAGCTAACGTTACTTTACTGCACTACTGAGCTAACGTTACTTTACTGCACTAGTGAGCTAACGTTACGTTACTGCACTACTGAGCTAATGTTACTTTACTGCACTAGTGAGCTAACGTTACTTTACTGCACTAGTGAGCTAACGTTACGTTACTGCACTACTGAGCTAATGTCACTTTACTGCACTAGTGAGCTAACGTTACTTTACTGCACTAGTGAGCTAACGTTACGTTACTGCACTACTGAGCTAATGCTTCTTCACTGCACTAGTGAGCTTACGTTACTTTACTGCACTAGTGAGCTAACGCTACTCCGTTGCGTTACACAAATGATGACAGTGGACTTTAACGTTGTGTGCCGATGGACACTTGCTTCTCTCGACATCATATTGGAGCAAGAGCTACCAGAGTCCACTTCAACTTCAACAACAGCAAGGTAACGAAGCTCATTATTATTCCTTCATGTTTCCTTTTTGACAGCATTTAGCAAATGTAACATACTTTAATTACAGACAGCACAGTCTCCTCAAGTAAAGTCACCGTGTAACACTACGTGACTTTAAGAGGGAAGTAGAGAGACACGTTCCTGCACTAGTGAGCTAACGTTGCTTTACTGCACTAGTGAGCTAACCTTACTTTACCGCACTAGTGAGCTAACGTTACGTTCCTGCACTAGTGAGCTAACGTTACTTTACTGCACTAGTGAGCTAACGTTACATTCCTGCACGAGTGAGCTAACGGTACTTTACTGCACGAGTGAGCTAATGTCACTTTACTGCACTAGTGAGCTAACGTTACTTTACTGCACTACTGAGCTAACATTACTGCACTAGTGAGCTAACGCTTCTTTACTGCACTAGTGAGCTAACGTTACTTTACTGCACGAGTGAGCTAACATTACTGCACTAGTGAGCTAATGCTTCTTCACTGCACTCGTGAGCTAACATTACTTTACTGCACTCGTGAGATAATGCTACTTTACTGCACTCGTGAGCTAACGCTACTCCGTTGTGTTACACAAACGATGACAGTGGACTTTAACGTTGTGTGCCGATGGATACTTGCTTCTCTCGACATATCGGAGCAAGAGCTACCAGAGTCCACTTCAACTTCAACAACAGGAAGGTAACGAAGCTCATTATTATTCCTTCATGTTTCCTTTTTGACAGCATTTAGCAAATGTAACGTACTTTAATTACAGACAGCACAGTCTCCTCAAGTAAAGTCACCGTGTAACACTACGTGACTTTAAGAGGGAAGTAGAGAGACACGTTCCTGCACTAGTGAGCGAACGTCGCTTTACTGCACTAGTGAGCTAACGTCACTTTACTGCACTAGTGAGCTAACGTTACGTTCCTGCACTAGTGAGCTAACGTTACTTTACTGCACTAGTGAGCTAACACTACTTCGTTGCGGTACACAAAACGATGACAGTGTGTTGGTTTTGACTCGTTTCTCTCTTGCTAGCTACCGTGCGGCACAGCGCAGCACGAGTAACGTTACCAAGTTGCACTGAAGGTGAACCAGAACGTTGTGAGTGAACCAGAAGGCCCCAACAGGTCAGACTTTTACACAACATAACATAGCGTGTGTTTTCTGAGCTAACGCTACAGGCCAGACTGCAACCGCTGGTATAAAGTTGATACATTGTTGCTAGTTTAACCCTCCTGTCGTGTTCTAATCTGACCGATTTAAAAGTTTAATCAATCATAAATATTGTGTTTTACTTCTGATTACCTCAAGACCTTATGATATCCTCCACAGTAGGCATTACATCACAGACAATTCTTGATCACCCCCTACCCTTTTCTTACACACACTTTTTTTTGCAGTGGATTTTGCGTACTGGAGACAAGTTTTTACACACAGGAAAGTTTCAAGGCGTACAAAAGTCTGCTGGCTTATTCCGTATTCACACCAAAAGCGCAACACTTTTTTGCCTGATTTTACTCGCTCGACACGTTATGTGGTTAACTCGCTTTTTGCTTTTTCGCAACCAATTGCGATGGAAAGCTGGTGCGGCTTGAGTCCCGTTAGCCCTAGTTACCATCATCACATAGCCCGGTCACGTTCCTGTAAAACAGTTTTCATTTCCGCTATCGACCATGGGACATTAACAAGTATTTCTGCGTCATGCTTGTTGTGGAAATACCACAAATAAAACAAATGTCGGAACATCCAGTGCCCCGTGTCGGGTTTCATACTATTCTCCGTGTCTGGGTTCATACTATTCTCCGTAGTCGCACTGGCTTCATCCAGTGCGAATACTGGATGAAACCGCTTCCAGCGCTCATTCAGGACCAGCAGTGACTGTTTGGCTGCCGGGCTCAGTGCTGTTCCCATGTAGCCAGTGTTTTATTTTACCTTGAAATGAATCACAGAGTAAAGGCAGACATCACCCCACAGAGTTGCCATATTCATGGCTTCCTCCCAAGTTTCCATCCACAGTTTCTTTTGCGCAAGTGAAAGACATTGATTTTCACTCAGCGAAAAAGCTAAATTAGATTATTGAGGAGAGTGTGTCAATGGAAACGTGCCCACAACCCGATTGTGAATAGCACCAACAGCATCTACAGCGTCAGTAACCGCTTAAGCAGTGCACTGGTTTCAGCCACTGGATCTATCACTGTGTCGTTGTTTATAGACATCCTACGTCAGCTTACACGTAATAATGATATTCGTAACTTCACAATTTACAATATTCAAAAGGCGATTTCAAGGCCTTGTTCAAGCTGACCTATGCTATGCACATGTACATGGCCATGAGATTTTAATGTACAGTTTTGGTGAAAAGTGACTTCATAATCAGCTACAATGTCATAATGATATTCATAATTTCACAATATTCAAACAGCTAAAAAAGAAGATATATCCCCCTGCAGTCCGTCAACAGCTCCAGGGGATACCTGTCACGCTTGCCAGTCTTCAAAACTTGAGAGCCCTGTGAAGGTCTTCCTCAGCTGGCCCATTCTCAGCACCTCTTTGCTTACAAGCAGCCTTTGGCAAATGATCCTCACAGAATATCTTGTAGCTGACATCAAACATGGGCTCATTCCTAAAACACATGTGAATGAGGAGTAAAGACATTAATAAGTGTTGTGATGGTTTGCACATGCAACAGAATGCAGATTGAAGGTTTACTTTCATAATGTTCAGTTAGTAGCTCCTTGAAATGCAATATAACACATGACTTACTGTTCTTTCTCTGGTTTTTCAAGCCTCATCAAAAAACCTGGTGTACTGATTGGAGCAGCCTTTGTGGTTCTGCACCTCCAGAGCCGCACAGTCTTTGTCTTTTATGTGTATCAAAAAACTTTGGTCATCCTTCAACTCGGCAGCTTTCTGCAATTGGCCTTAACGAAACAAAAAGGATAGCTCAATGAGTTTGTTGACATATCTCTCACACAGAATTGTACCTTTCAGTCACTCAACCACAGTCTGTGTGTGTGTGTGTGTGTGTGTGTGTGTGTGTGTGTGTGTGTGTGTGTGTGTGTTTACCTGCTGTTAATGTTTTCAGCCTTTCTTTGTTGGACTTCTGTTGCTACAAGTTGATGGCACTCGCAACGAATATCCTGTTACGCTCTGAAGAAACTAGTTCGGCATAAAACATCGCCGCATCCACAATCGATTAGAATTTCAGCGACAAACTTTTTTTTGGTAACTTAACATGACTCGTTCTTTTTTATGAACGAAAGATTGTGTAGATGCACGACTGTGGAGCGGGAATCGTTTTCTAAAAGACTTTTCGTGGTTCACCTTGCGGCCTATGGAGGAGGAACCCGTGAGGTTGGGAACCTTCAGGAGTGAACAATCATTCACTCCTGTCAGCCTATTGCAGGAGAAGAGCTCTCTCACCTCATGGAGACGATTTCAGAGACGAGCAAGACTGGACTTTGGTTGGAATGTACAAAATACAAACCAGTTTTATTTGTTTTTACAATAACAAGGTTAAAGGTCACAACAACGGATAATGTAAGAAATCAATTATGATCTAGAATCATCCAAAACTAGGATTTATTTGATCTCAACGTCACTTATCAAAGTTTGTTCATTTGTTACACGACGATCAAAGATGATGAATTTAGTTTGTTCAAATCAAAACAACTCTTTACAAGTTGTGATTATTTCTCCACAGAAGCTGAATCTGATCCAGAAAGACTCTCGTTTGACATTCGGAGGTTTTTCTTCACACAAACAAATGTCTCAAGACCAGCAGCAGGTACCCCTCACCTGCTGCAGCTGTTTACAACCACTGAGAGATCAGGGCCCTGTTCCACGTACGTGGTTCCACAAATACGATCAAATGTCCTGTTATCCAGCTTAACCTAATGAGATGATTGACTACAGGATATGTCGGTTCCCTGAAGGTGGATCCTCCCTCAAACGCTCTCGTTCATTCTAACCAGACGTCAGTTCTCAGGATAACTGTGCGTGCCCGCTGCTCTTCAGAAGGGAGAAAAGTCAAACGCCAAATTCATGATGTTCTCTTTCTAAAATGACAAATAAACTCAGAGAAAGACGGTCTCTTTTCTCTGCTGACGAGCAGAAGATGATCATGACTACATGTGATCTAAACTGGCTTTGTGGAACCGAAAATCCTGATCTACGTCATCTTATCCTGGAAGTTATCCAGCTATATCAGTAAACCAGGTACGTGGAACAGGGCCCAGGTTGCTGCTAGCTAACATCAGCTGTGTGTCATCCTGTACAGGAGGAACTATCTGGACAGCAGAGAGAAGGTTTCTCTACCAGGAGGAGACTCTCAATCCTCCAGAGAACACAGAGACACTGAGGAACCAGACGAGGACCAGAACCAGAACCCAGGATAAAGAGGTTCAGTGAATGTGGTGTTGAAGGTGTGGAGGTGGATCAGTGTGTCAGAGGAGACTCTGTAGAAGGACAGAGAGCCAGCAGGACAGTCCACATACACTGCTACTCTACCAGAGGAGGAGGAGGAGGAGGAGGAGGAGGAGGAGGAGGAGGAGGTGATGGATGTTTCTGTCTGATTGTGATAGACAGAGTAAACACCATCATAACACTCCAGACTCCAGGACTGATCATTCATTCCAAACAAACAGTCTCTACTGTTTCCTCTCCTTCTGATTCCTCTGTAACTCACTGATATAGAAACTATTCCTCTCCACTCGACCTCCCAGTAACAGCGACCAGTCAGACCAGTTCTACACAGCAGCTGAGGCCAGCAGTCAAACCTGTCTGGATGATCAGGATATGACTGATCCTCCATCACACGTGTCACCTTCCTGTTGTTGTCAGACAGTTTGAGGTTCTTGTTCACTGTGTTTGTGTCGAGTGTGAGTTCACAGGAATCTGATGGAGAGAACAAGACACAATGCAGCTGCAGTTATTAATCTATCATCTGTTCATCTAGTGACACTTTGATGATGACATCAGAGATGTGAATGAGTGATGTCACAGTGTGCAGATGGTTGAATGTGTTCATCAAACTCAAAGCCCACTTACACTTCCTCAGACCTGGTCTGAACCATCGGACTCCAGCAGGCTCCACCCTGAAAGGAGGAGGGGGGTCAGAGCAGCATGAAACATGGACATGACATCACTCTCATCACAGAGCTTTGGGATTCATGTTCACATGGACCACTTATTATTCATCCGCTCATCCTCTGTTACTTCATGGAGCTTCTTCTGATTGGCCCATGACGACAGCTCATCATGCTCTTCAGCCTGACTCATGTTTATGATTATCATCTTTTTAATCAACTATGTTGTTACATTACAATAAAACACTATCAAGTTGTGTTTCATAAACTGTTGTCTGCATATTGTTATGATCAGATTATAATCTGCATATAAACCATAACAACATAAATGGATATGAGACACACATATGACACACATCGTTAGTGGGAGAACTATTTAATTCAGCAGGTTTGAAACTGAACAGACCTCTCTCTCTCTCTCTCTCTCTCTCTCTCTCTCTCTCTCTCTCTTCCCCCCCCTCAGGAATAAAGGGGGGACTCTGAACTACAGAGCTGCCAAGAGACGGCCTTCACCCACAGTCTCCACTCCCCCGACGCCACCTACGGTCACTCGCCTCAGCCGGTGCACCAACCCTCCTCTTTCTCCTCATCCTTTACCCCTCATCCCTCACTCCCTTTCCTCATCCCTCACTCCCTCACTCCCTTCCCTCACTCCCTTCCCTCATCTCTCATCCCTTACCCCCTCATCACATCCCTTTTCCTTCTCCAGCTCAAGAATCTACGGTTCTGAATAATAAACCTTCCACCAACACCAGTTAGGAGAAGCGTGGTCCTTGTTAGTGAAACAAATCTAGTTAGAATAAAATCTACTGGGATTAAATCCATCTCCACAACCATACTGGTAGTGAAATGTATTGTGCTGTGTAGGTGCTGCATCACTTAGTTTGGTTTCTCAGGCTGCTTTGTGGTTTTCACAGGGAAGTTGATGAGAGAGAGCTGCAAACAGCGGCGTCTACAAGCCTGCTAGAAGCTACAAACTCTGCTCTGACACCTCAGCTGAACTTTTACCTGTTAAGATTGTGCACAACAGAAAGTTAATGTCTCCTGGACTTTTTTCCTGTGAAGAACCCAGAGAGGGTTAATATTTGGTGATGTGTGGTTATGTGTGGCCTTCTGGAAAACCATAAATGTTTACGTTGAGGCATCCCTGCGATCGTCTCACTCTTTCTGTTACAAACTGACCCCGGCCCCCGTCAGAGAAGAGAAAAGTTATGTGGCCCTCACAGGAAAAAGTTTGGGGACCCCTGGTCTACTGATTCCACCAGATTTGAAACCATATCTCTGTGAAGGATTTTCGCGAAGATATTAATATTTATAAAACGTCAATGGCTGCGTTTCCCAGATTTTGATCGTTCTTAAGGACTTCGGCTAAGAAGGAGCGCTAAGATACGAGTGTTTCCCAGACGCGCTCTTAACTGCCTTCTTAAGATCTCGCCAAAGAAGCTTCTTAAGACGCTCTTAGTGGGAGCTGTCCACCGCCGTGGAGATGAAACTAAATCAATCCATGCCAGATTAATCCATCACCCACCACTTTATCAGAGCATGAATCACACACAACACGCTGTGGTCCACACACACAGGTGCACTTATGCTACGGGCGTGTGTGTGTGTGTGTGTGTGTGTGTGTGTGTGTGTGTGTGTGCGTGCGCGTGTGTGTGCGTGTGTGTGTGTGTGTGTGTGTGTGTGTGTGTGTGTGTGTGATCCACGACACCAATCACCGGGATCTCAGCCATGGCATGAAATCCACGGTGGACCTGGTGGACCTCGTCCCGTGTGGTGGCATTCTGATGTGTGTCCGCATGGCGCAGGAGGATCGGTGTCACGCTGCCACACTCCGTGAACCCGATGCCTTGCTGAGGCCGGTGCCGTCCCCCACCACCTCCAGGAAGCTCCCCACTGCGTAAAGACTAGGCTGAGGGCAACACTGCAGCGGGTTGGCCTCTAGATGTGTGGTGACACCAGCGTGACGAGGCGGTGGATCTCCACACGGGGAAGCCGGTACTTGGACTGGACGGCCCGGTGCGACAGCACATTAATTAAACACCGAGCCTCTTTTCAGGTTTCTGCTTGAAAATGACATACAAACTAAAATGTCTGTGTCTCTGCGACCACTAGAGCTATTTGAATAATCTTGGAGTTAATAAACAAGTATAATGTTGGGTTTTGCTCAGATGTGTAAATATCAGTCTAAGTGTTACTGGTTAAGAGTAAATGAAGATGACACACAGAAAGAAATGTAAAGTTTCAGGTCCGCCGTGAAAATAAGCACTTTTAGCATGATTTTTACCTAGAAATAATGCGTTCGTAAGCTTTTAAATTCTCCCAAATCCTACCTCAAAGTTTTAACATTTTGGCATTGTTTTACTTTGATAAAGTGAAGCAGAACAAAGTTAGAGAGGATTTAGTACAGAAAAAAGTCAGGCGAGGGCTCACATTTATAACATTTAGTCACATTTGAGGAGAAGAAAAAATAAAAAAATTCAGATTTTTTTTTTTAAAAATTTATAAAACAACCAATATTTCCCTTTAAAATAAAACAGGCACACACATTAACAATTATTAAACTGTAAAAAAAAGTTAAGCAGTATTTGCTGATTATTCAGCAAATACTGCAAATAAAGCGATTCATGTTTCTGTGTCCTTTGGCTCATATCTCCCTGGTTCTTTGAGCTGGAAGGATTTTGAATGTCTGGATTCTGTGTGGAATTGTCTTGCTTCTGGACATCAGGATTTTTCTGATAGCACCAAGCTAAGGGTTGCTGGTTCTGGAAACATGCTGCTTTTGGGCTGATTTGGGTTTTTGTTTTGTTTTATACTTTTATGATTATCTTTCTTTCTGTTTGAGTTTTTTTTAAATGGCTGACTGATTGTTGTAGCAACGGCTTTGGTGTTTATTTCAACATCAATATATTTTCTTATGATTGATATGTTTTATTTGCAAAAAATCCAAAAGAATCCAGATTAGGATCCTGTGGTTTTTAAAAGGGAGTGGGTAAGACTGATCTTACGTTTCCTTCTTAGTGAAAGAGCGTCTTAAGCTAAGAACGACTTCTTTCACAGCGTCCTTATGACGCTCTTATGACGCTCTTAAGACGCTCCTAAGATGCTCTTAGTGTTTAAGAGCGTCTTAATGAATCTGGGAAACACAGCCAATGTCTGCGCGGCGCTCCTGCCTGTATCCCCAGTAGCCGTAAAAAAGTGTGTAATCTTTGGCAGCGTTCCTAAATATTTATCGGTGTCTTTTCTTTTTTTTCTTTTGATTGAGCCGCTTGGATAACTTTGTTTCATTTTTGCTTTTATTCTTGTCTTGCTTCTTCTGAATCGTCTCTGTGTAATTTCCTCCTGTCACTGTGTGTTTATGTTTCGCGCTGCGCACCGTTACGGACGAGTGCATTTCATTGTGAAAGTAGGGGTGTGTGGACACGACAGATAACCATGAACTGGACATTTTAACTACCACTTCAACGTTTCAACGGATTTCTTGTTGAGAGATTGACAAATTATGAAAGTAAAAAAGTGTAATCATTAAAAACGTATAACTATTTTCTTTTTTTTGTATAACCATTTTGATTTTTTATGTACAACCATTATCTTTTTAACCATTGAAGGAATATATGTACTGTTTGGTCTTCATTTGAAGTACAGTTTGTGATTAGATCATATAAAATGTATAGGATGTTATAAGTTGCTATGTTATATAATCTTTTCTATATTATGGGTAAAAGTAAAAAGCTCTCCTGTGTATTAGGGTCCAGCAGCCAGTGTGACCATATTAGGCAATAAACCCTTAGCTTATCTTAGATGCAAGATCTAGGACTGAGCCTTAAAGAAAAGGAGGAGGGGTTAAGGGTGTCTGTGAGGTACAAGAGGTGATGCACAGAGAAGAGAAGGTTTTCCTCTCTTCTTCTCTTCTCACTCTCTTCGAACCCTTCTCTTCAGACTTTGCTTCTTTTCTTACTTTTTACTCTTCTTGTTCACCAGACCACGGTCTGGAAGAACACATTTAGAGAAGACTAGACTTAATATGCAACTTTACTAGAGCAGGAGAAAAATCTTATCCACCCTGTCCCAGCCCTTAGGGGTTGGGACAGGGAACCCAGCTAGTCTGGAGGAAACTTCTGCTATCAGGAGCAGAGAGCCTGGCAGCAGTACAGGACCACCAAACAGAGAAAGTAGTTTTCAACCAGCTCTGAACTTAGTTTTTATTTTCATTTTACTTTTTACACTGAGCACTGTTTCATTGAGTTGAAATTGTTGGAAGTGATTGGAGCGAAAATAAAAAATCTCAGCCTTACCATTGGGTAAGTGACTCACATCAAACAAAGTTATGGTTTTTTAGAACAATTTAACCCTTTTTCCCTGTCCACCAACCGTGAGATACAGAAGTGACGACTGAATCTACCGAACAGACTTAAGGGAAGTATCTTTGGGTGAAAACTGTGCAGTGTTAGTATAATGATGAGATGGTGTCAAACAGGCAGAGAGAAGGTATAGACGATACACGCACTCGCTATACGGGTTGAGACAAGTTACAGCCCACTGTGGGGGCCTGACAGCACAGAGCTGTAAAACACCCTCAACAAAACCTAGAACTTAACTCGAAATTTCAAAAATCCTAAAGATTTAGCCCGGGGCGAGATAAAAGACCAAAAACATTATACTCATATCGGATGAGGATTGTTATTTCCTCCGGGATCACTGAGATAATAGTTGACGGAGTGCCACCGTTTTAGGTAAAGAGGTCTTGCCTTCCTATCCCCCCCTCCTCTCTTCCCCCGGCCTTTTTGAGGTTGGTTGGGGGCCCCTCTACTACGACCACTGGTAGGGGGCCCCGAGCAGCCGCCTACCTATGTCTCTATGTTAAAACCGCCTCTGCTCTGTGGCTGCAGCCTCTTCATACCTGAGAGTCTCCAGTCTCCAGTGTGGATCCTGCAGTCCAGCAGACAGCAGCTTCACTCCTGAGTCTCCTGGATGATTGTAGCTCAGGTCCAGCTCTCTCAGATGGGAGGGGTTGGAGCTCAGAGCTGAGGTCAGAGAAGAAGAGCCTTCCTCTGAGATCAGACAGCCCGACAGCCTGCAAACACACAATAACACACATATCACATCTTAAGACAATCTGAAGGAGGATACGAGTTCATCCATGAATGTAAATCAGGATTTGAGTGTCCATTAGTTGAACATGTTGATGAATCCTGACCTGAGGGTCTCCAGTCTGCAGTGAGGACTCTCCAGTCCAGCAGACAGCAGCTTCACTCCTGAATCCTGCAGGTTGTTGTTACTCAGGTCCAGCTCTCTCAGACTAGAGGACTGGGAGCTGAGGACTGAGGACACAGCTTCACAGCTTCTCTCTGAGAGTTTACAGTGACTCAGTCTGAAGAGACAACAATCAACAAGAAGAAAAATAACATTCATGTTCAAATGAAATCACCTTTTTTATAATGAGTCCAGACTAAAGTAGAATCAGAAAGAAAGACCAAAAATAATTAGTTCAGTGAAAGTGGATGAAAAGTCTTGCTGTTTTAAAATAGTTCTAAAATAATTCAGTTAATTGTTCTTTACTGTAAACAGGAAGTACCGAAGTATTAATATCAGGAGGATGGATGAATATTTAATGTTGTTTATTAGAGTTAAAAAACTGTTTCTGTCTTTTTCCTGACGAGAGAGAGACTGAACAAAGTGATATATATATAATATATGCACGGTGGTGTAGTGGCTAGCACTGACGCCTCACAGCAAGAGGCTCTGTGGTTCGGATCCCGGTCTGGGCAGGGTTCGGACACTGGTCTGCAGGTCCTTCTGTGTGGAGTTTGCATGTTCTTTCTGTGTTTGCGTGGGTTCTCTCCGGGTTCTCCGGCTTCCTCCCACAGAATAAATAAATCAAAAAACGTGAAAGATGTAATTCCTTCTTTCACCACATGGTGGCCGCACCATTCTAATGTCATCTGGCTCTGCGTCTGTGCCGCGAATCCTTCTCGACGGCAAAAAAAAAGAGAAAAGTTGGCGGTGATTCCCACCGCCTTCAGGTGCGGTGGGAATTACAATACTCCAATGAAAATCGAGGCAATTGTGTTTCTCTGATTTGTAGAGAGACGGTTGCCTTGTTTACGGATTTCAACGTAGAGAGACACTACGAGTCTAAACATGCTACAACGTACGACAAGCTAACAGGGAGTGAGCGCGCTGAAAAAGTGAAGCAACTCCAAGCTACCTAGCAGCGCAACAGCGATTCCTCACGAGAGCCAGTGAGTGACGACGCCGCAGTAATGACGACGTTGGTCTCCTTAACTCGCAGGTTTATTGCAGCAATGTTCACATTCACGTAACGGGGTTCTTTGCTAACTGTAGCTCAATGCGGAACAGCTAACAGGCTCACGTAGCATCCTCCACACTCACTACAACAACAACACACGGCACTTCCTCCAAAGCCACCCGCCTCCCCCCTGCTCCACCAATCACAGGCCACAACCCTGCTAACAAGCACGCTGCTTCCCTGTGATTGGCCGGAGAGCGTAAGAGGCCCCTGAACGATCCTTCTCCTCCTCCTCCCCCGCCCCTTCCCTCTGAAAAGATCTTGTAAAAGACACGGGCAAAATTCACTTGTTTTAAAGTTTAATGATAACAGACCACTGCGCATTACTTTGAACTCCTGTTTAAAATGTTCACGAGGCAACGTTATATAACTCATAGAAATGTAAGTTATTCTATTCAGTTTGTTCATTGTTATCTGAGTGAACGAAAGGCAGAATTGATTACATTATATTTGGTTACATTGTCATTTTAAAAGTAAAGATAATTGTGACAGTATGAGTGTGTATTTTTATGTGACATTTGTGGTTTAAAAAATGTCAGAAGGAACAATTGGCCCCCGGCATCTTTACTTTATCAAATGTGGCCCTCTTTGCAAAAGGTTTGGACACCCCTGCTCTAAACGCAAAGGAAAGGAGCTTCATGCCTCCTAACTTAGCTCCTTTAGCTTAGGAACCACTGGACCTTCCTTAAGGAAAGGAGATGATGCCGACCCACAATCCCTTGAGGCGGCAACATTTAAAGTGACGTTTCATTCGTCCGTTCACGAGAACAAACGATCATGAAGACAAAAGCAGATCATGAAAATAATAAGTAGCGTAACTTGTAAATACTTTCAATAATCTGTTAAACCGTCTGGAAAACTATGAACGTTACGTTGAACACGCTGTAAAGTGATGAAACTGCTGTAAAGTGATGAAGCTGCTGTAAAGTGATGAAGCTGCTGTAAAGTGATGAAGCTGCTGCAAAGTGATGAAACTGCTGCAAAGTGATGAAACTGCTGCAAAGTGATGAAACTGCTGCAAAGTGATAAAACTGCTGTAAAGTGATGAAACTGCTGCAAAGTGATAAAACTGCTACAAAGTGATGACAATGCTGTAAAGTGATGAAACTGCTGCAAAGTGATGAAACTGCTGCAAAGTGATAAAACTGCTGTAAAGTGATGAAACTGCTGTAAAGTGATGAAACTGCTGTATTAATATTCTCTCTGGTATTGAACTGCAGCTTCAGTCTCACTCTTTTATTTTACTTTAGTTACAGAAGCTTTAATGAAAGAGTTAAACTGGACGAGCTCTTCAGTCTGACTCATGTTTATGATTATCATCTTTTTAATCAACTATTTTGTTACATTACAATAAAACACTATCAAGTTGTGTTTCATAAACTGTTGTCTGCATATTGTTATGATCAGATTATAATCTGCATATGAACCAAACTACATAAATGGATATGAGACACACATATGACACACATCGTTAGTGGGAGAACTATTTAATTCAGCAGGTTTGAAACTGAACAGAAACAGTTTAGTAGCTTTGTTCTCTGTGTAAAATCTCTTGGTTTCACTTTCATATTCCTTCGTTCATTTCTATTCCAACCTCGTTAATAAATTAATATATGAACCGGGTTGTTTATATGAATAAAGTAATATATGAACTGGGTTGTTCATATTAATAAAGTAATATATGAACCGGGTTGTTTATATTAATAAAGTAATATATGAACCGGGTTGTTTATATTAATAAAGTAATATATGAACCGGGTTGTTTATATTCATAAAGTAATATATGAACCGGGTTGTTTATATTCATAAAGTAATATATGAACTGGGTTGTTAATATTAATAAAGTAATATATGAACCGGGTTGTTTAATCCTCTGCATGACGCAACACTGTCAGAACACAGGTGAAGTATTTAAGATGCTTTATTGTGGTGCAGATGGACTACAACGTTGTAGCTTCACCGCTGCAGACAGACCGACGTCACTAACATCGCCTGCCGTCGCGTCAGAACTACGTCGTTAGTGAAAGTGGAGTCTGATCCTCTAAACACTCGGTTGTCTTTTCCTAACTCCTCATGAAGTCTCCTTCCCATCTTTCCTTGACACCGTGACGTTTCCACAGAGGTGAAGGAAAAGTGCTGAGGGTTAGACGTTAGGAGGTGATTATTTGACTATTCGACCGCAGCCTGAGACTGAACCAAACAGGAAATGAGCTTCAGAACCAAAACTAGGAGCTAAAAGAGGCTGAAAAGCTCTGCAGAGCTGCAGCGATGGAGACGATTCTCTGTGTTCATCAGCACTACACGACTCTTCTCCTTTACACAGTCAGCTGATCCGTTGTCAATCTAGAAGTCTTGATTGTTGGATGTTTTGGTTCTGACAAGCTCTTGTGTTTGTGTAATAATGACTGTTGTCTCTCAGAAGTAAAGTAAAGGAGAAAGAAGTCTGAAATCACTACAGCACCACAGACTTTATGACAGACTTTCCGGCGTTTACCCTCTGACTGGTTTCCCGTTGCCGTCCCCGCCTGTTTGGATTTCTCACCTTGCATCTGCTCCAGTAAACCTCCAGTAATGTCTGGACTAAAGGGCAACACACACTGGAGGCAGATGACCAGCATCAAAACATCAAACTATAGTTTCATATGGGCCAAAAACCTGCAGCGTGACGACGTTGATGCACGTCAACCCACCATGATGCTGTCAACGTGTCAGGATACACCACTGTCCTAGTTTCTGATGTAGAGACAAGGCAACGCTCCAGAAACACAACAGCTTCATCACCTCCCTGTTCTGGCTCATCCTGCCTGCTGTTCCCTGACTACTTCTGTCTGTGTTGATGGTCTGATGTGGGACACAAACAGTGAGATGAGTCTCTGGTAGCTTGAGGTCAGCTTGGTGTGTCAGGGTCATATTAACCAGGCTGACAGTGTGACAGAGAACAGGTTTCCAGCTCTACCTCCTCTATCAGACTGATGCTCTGTGGCTGCAGCCTCTTCATACCTGAGAGTCTCCAGTCTCCAGTGTGGATCCTCCAGTCCAGCAGACAGCAGCTTCACTGCTGAGTCTCCAAGATGATTGTAGCTCAGGTCCAGCTCTCTCAGATGGGAGGGGTTGGAGCTCAGAGCTGAGGTCAGAGAAGAAGAGCCTTCCTCTGAGATCAGACAGCCTGACAGCCTGCGAACACACAATAACACACATATCACATCTTAAGACAATCTGAAGGAGGATACGAGTTCATCCATGAATGTAAATCAGGATTTGAGTGTCCATTAGTTGAACATGTTGATGAATCCTGACCTGAGAGTCTCCAGTCTGCAGTGAGGACTCTCCAGTCCAGCAGACAGCAGCTTCACTCCTGAATCCTGCAGGTTGTTGTTACTCAGGTCCAGCTCTCTCAGACTAGAGGACTGGGAGCTGAGGACTGAGGACAGAGCTTCACAGCTTCTCTCTGAGAGTTTACAGTCACTCAGTCTGAAGAGACAAGGAGGAAGAAAAGATAAACAATAAGTAGAAAAGATAGCAGCGTATTTAAGTTATGATCTATGAATCTAACTCTCTCTGTACTTACAGAGCTTTGTTGGAGGCTTTGACCACTGGCAGCAGCCTCAGAAGAGCCTCCTCTGAAGCAGAGTACTTCTTCAGGTCAAACACCTCCAGATCTTCTCCTGATGACAGTAAGATGAAGACCAGAGCTGACCACTGAGCAGGGGACAGTTTACGTGTGGAGAGACGTCCTGACCTCAGGGACTGTTGGATCTCCTCCACTAGAGAACCATCATTCAGTTCATTCAGACAGTGGAACAGATTGATGCTTTTCTCTGGAGACTCATTCTCATTGATCTTCTCCTTGATGTACTGGACTGTTTCCTGATTGGTCTGTGAGCTACTTCCTGTCTGTGTGAGCAGACCTCGTAGGAGAGTCTGATTGGTCTCCAGTGAAAGACCCAGGAGGAACCGGAGGAACAAGTCCAGGTGTCCATTAGGACTCTGTAAGGCCTTGTCCACAGCACTCTGGTAGAGATGACTTGGTTTAGGTTTGTTTTTAAAGACTTTAGACAACAGGGAGGTTGTTTGTTCTTCTGCCAGCAGGTTGACACCAGAGTTGATGAAGGTCAGATGGACATGAAGAGCAGCCAGAAACTCCTGAACACTCAGATGGACGAAGCAGAACACCTTGTCCTGGTACAGTCCTTTCTCCTCTCTAAAGGTCTGAGTGAACACTCCTGAGTACACCGAGGCTGCTCTGATGTCGATGCCACACTCTGTCAGGTCGGATTCATAGAAGATCAGGTTCCCTTTCTGCAGCTGATCAAAAGCCAGTTTTCCCAGAGACTCGATCATCTTCCTGCTCTCTGGACTCCAGTGTGGATCTGTCTCAGCTCCTCCATCAAACTTGACATTCTTCACTTTGGCCTGAACCACCAGGAAGTGGATGTACATCTCAGTCAGGGTCTTGGGCAGCTGGCCTCCCTTTGTGGTCTTCAACACGACCTCCAGAACTGTAGCAGTGATCCAGCAGAAGACTGGGATGTGACACATGATGTGGAGGCTTCGTGAGGTCTTGATGTGGGAGATGATCCTGCTGGCCTGCTTCTTATTTCTGAACCTCTTCATGAAGTAGTCCTTCTTCTGTGGGTCAGTGAACCCTCTGACCTCTGTCACCAGGTCAACACAGTCAGGAGGGATCTGATTGGCTGCTGCAGGTCGTGTGGTTATCCAGAGGCGAGCAGAGGGAAGCAGCTTCCCCCTGATGAGGTTTGTCAGCAGCACATCCACTGAGGTGGACTTTGTGATATCAGTTAGGGCTTTATTCTTGCAGAAGTTTAGAGGAAGTCGACACTCATCCAGACCGTCAAAGATGAACACAACCGGGAACTCTTCAAACCTGCAGATTCCTGCTTCTTTGGTTTCAGAGAAGAAGTGATGAACAAGTTCCACCAAGCTGAACTTCTTCTCTTTCAGCACATTCAGCTCTCTGAACGTGAAGGGAAACATGAACTGGATGTCCTGGTTGGCTTTGTCTTCAGCCCAGTCCAGAGTGAACTTCTGTGTTAGGACTGTTTTCCCGATGCCAGCCACTCCCTTTGTCATCACTGTTCTGATTGGTTCCTCTCCTCCAGGTGAGGCTTTAAAGAGGTCTTCTTGTCTGATGGTGGTTTCTGGTCTGTGTGGTTTCCTGGATGCTGCTTCAATCTGTCTGACCTCATGTTCATTGTTGACCTCTGCAGTCCCTCCCTCTGTGATGTAGAGCTCTGTGTAGATCTGGTTCAGAAGCGTTGGGTTTCCTGCTTTAGCGATCCCCTCAAACACACACTGGAACTTCTTCTTCAGGTTAGATTTGAGTTTACGCTGACAAACTGCAGCAAGAAGTCCTGAATGAACACACAACAAAGAAGATCAGAATAGATTTTTAACATGTCATTTCCTCAAAGAATGAGTATGAATATATTGTGGTCCATCTCTTGAGACATTAGTAAACGTTCCATTCATCCAGCATGTTAAATCTTTAGAGAAATCCTCTTACTGCTCTGCAGACAGTCAGCCAGCTCCTCCTGCTTCATGCTCCTCAGGAAGTGCAGTGAGATCTTCTGAAATGCTTCTCTGCTCCTCCTCCTCTGCTCTTCATCAACACCATCCAACACCTCCTCATCCTCTCTCTGAATCTCTAAGTATTCTGGGTAATCTGAACTCAGAACCTTCTGGATCTTCTTCAGCTCGTCCTTCACAAAAGTGAGGATGTTCTCCTCCAGCAGCTGGAACAGAATATTCTCTGAATGACAAACTAAAACCATGGAAGCAAACATCAGATCCATGTTGGACAGACTGACAACCCACTGGTCTAAAGAGTGCAGCATGGAGATGATGGTGAACAGAAGACATGTAAAAGTAGTTGTACAGGTACAGACCATAAATATGGAGTCCAGGTGTGTTTGATGCTGCTGGGCAGACGGACCTCTGGGAACCTCTGAGCTCTCCTGGTCCTCTCTGTGGAGGAGTCATGAACCATCAGCTCACATTGTGTCTGCACCACAGACTGTTTATTGTTCATGATATTACAACACAAACACAACAATGAGTTAAAGATGTTGTGTCATGATTCATCATTTTATAAACCAGATGCTAAAGACTGCAGATGAAGGACGACCATCTGTGTGACAGTTAGTCATCTTGTTTCATCTGTTTAAAGAACTTACTCTGGGTCATAAGAACGTTGTCCATCTCTGAAGTTAATCAAAGCACCTTTAGACCGATCACTCTTCATGGACACACAGCTGGGTTCAGGAGACTTTTCTTTCTGCTGCTGTGACCTGATAGAAACACTGAGATTTACTGAACATAAACTATTTATTTTTCTGCTTCCACTGGTTTTATTGAACAGTAAAAGTGAAGTTATTTTCATTCAAACTTGTAGTTAATGGTAAAGAAGACAAAGCTTCTTTATTGTGACTTGTTGTGTTCGTATTTAACCAACTAGTCGTTACAATGAGACACAAAAACTAAAACTACTGGAGTCACATCTTGTAGAAGTTTGACTCTTATATGTAGGATCATCCAAAAGATATCCAGCAGACAAAACACACAAAGAACACAGTAATGTAAAGTTCACCAGTGTATTATACACTCAGTGGACATTATGAAACCCAAAGTTCAACCAACGAGGGGTTTAATGTGTCTCTAATGTTCAAATCTTAGTCAGTGGCAAGTCCCAACAATAAAACTATGATTCCTGAGGACAACCCTCCAACAGGAAACTCTTTTGAACCACTAAGTCTTCATCAAACTGCACTCTGCCTCCAGACTTCTGACACTAGTCTGCATAGTTTTATAACTTGTTCCCAGACCTCTGAATGTAGACCCAGAACCTCTGCAGCTGGTCCACAGACCAAATGCCTGGATGCAACCTGCTCTGCTCATTTTACCCAAGATGCATTAGAGGTTCTTGTGCGTACTTGGGACAGCCAATATCCCAGAATGCATTTTGCACCAGCAACAGGGAACAATAGCAGATGTGAATGTTCTGAATGTTCGTGTTTCTGAGTCACAAAAAGTCATTTTAGGATGATTTCAGATGATAAGTTAGTTGTTAAAGCCTCAAATCTGTGGTCTTTTTTTCAAGATTCGGCCTACTTCAAAATATACCCGGACGATTTTGGAGATTTCAGGTCCTGCTCTCGGCGGGCAGTCAGCGCTCTGCTGCCCGCCGAGAGCAGCCTCATCTCAGCAGGACTGTTTGAAATGATCTGCTGGCTCCGACGTCTCCGTAGAGATTAAACATGAGATATAAATTGGTTCTGGAGGATCTAACGAGCAGTCTTTGGTCTCAGAGTTTAATATTTGTTCACAGTCACGTTAAATCAGTTTGACTGAGGGAAAGGTTAAGATTTAGAACTTAATACTTTGACATTGAACTACAGCAGTGTTTTTTTTTTAACTCTGCAGTTTTCTGAAACTCTGACTTCTCCTGGTCGACTCTGAGGAGGAATAAACTCACATTGTGTTTGCACCAGAGACTGTTTACAGTTAATGATTCATATACAAACAGCTACAGAGCAGTTAGTAAAATATATTGATTCTGTCATGATTGATCTTCATGAGAACACTAAATGATGAACGACCAATTCTGTGTTTCATAACTGAGAATCAGAACAGTTAGTCATCTGTTTCATCTGTTTTAAGAACTTACTCTGGGTCAGAAGAACGGCAGCCATCTTTGAAGAAAATCAGATGACCTTTAGACCGATCACTCTTCATGGACACACAGCTGGGTCCAGGTCCAGGTCCTGGTTCTGGTTCTGGTCCAGAGGACTTTGCTCTCTGATGGGTCCTAACAGAGAAGAAGAGCAGCAGGGAGGGAATTCTGTTTTTAATCTTCAGGCAGAGCAGCTGTTGGGAAGAATGTGAAGATCTGATGAAAGAAGCTGTAATGATGTGACGCGGAGCATCTTCTTGGACTGAAGGGATTTGAACTGATGACGTTTAAAAGTTAAAGTCAGGAGGCTGAATTAACCTCAGCTGAACATGAACTCTGTTGACTGACAGGAACACTGACACCAGCTGTAACCCTCACTGACCACCAGGGGGAGAGAGAGAGAGAGAGAGAGAGAGAGAGAGAGAGAGAGAGAGAGGGAGAGAGAGAGAGAGAGAGAGAGAGAAAGAGAGAGAGAGAGAGAGAGAGAGAGAGAGAGAGAGAGAGAGAGAGAGAGAGAGAGAAATACAAGTACAGCTGCAGAGTATTAATTTAGTAATCAGGTTGTGCAAAACGTAAAGTGTCGTGTATATGAAGTGTAAAAAACATAAACGTGTGCAGTGATAATTAATCCACAGAGGATCTACCAAGAGGTGACTTATTGTAAAGTCTTATGAATGTTTTCCTGCATCCGTCCTTATGACAGCGGAGCTATCAAATATGATACAGCAGGTATATAAAGTAATGATTCACCTGTAGATTATGCAACCACCACTGTATTGTATCTGTGAGGCCTCAATAAACATGAAATAGGAGCTTCATAAAACACCTGAAGGACCAAAGTCCAGACTTTAGTCCAGTATCAGAACTCAATCTTAACCACTGATTGTGTTTTATAGATTTACAGGTTTATTAAGAGTCAAGGTTCAAGTGAACGAGCAGAGAAACAGTCAACATGAAGTCAGAGTGAAGACGCTGAAGGTACTAAAGTGTGGAGTGATACCTGTTCATGTTGCTGATCACCTACAGCCCCCTGATGGAGACCCACGGGTTCACCTGGAGGTTCAGGTCTCTGTTGTCCGATCCACTTTGAGCCGTGGACTCCTTCTCAGAGACAGGAGGTCCACACATGAACCGGCAAAGAGCGGCTGGTTGCTCATGAAACACACCGGGAGGGTTGGACCCTCTGCAGCTCTCTGCTGTGTGGACCCGGTCTGTGTGGAAGAAGAGTTTCCTGTTGATGTGATGGCTGCTGTCCCGCTCCAACACTGTGGGGAACCAGTGTGAACCTGCAGCTCAGAGAGCAGCTGATCATGTGTCATGACTTTATGATCATGTTAAAGATTAACCCTCAGCTTCTTCCTGCTGCCTCTGAGCCACTGGAAGCTCCTCCTCCCTGAAGCATCAGCCCTCCACACGGTGCTGGGCGTGAACAGAGGACATGACTTCACCTGCACAGGTGTGAATGAAGCTTCATGTGCTGCTGTATATACATATATACACACACACACACACACACACACACGCACACACACCAGTGTGATAACTGGCTGTGTGTGTGTGCTGTACATCCGGCTTGTATCCAGCAGGGGGCGATGTTGAGCTTTATTTTGACAGGAAAGTGACAAACATATTGGAGCCCTATATATATATATATATATATATATATATATATATATATATATATATATATATATATATATATGTGTATATATACACATATATATATACACACATATATATATATATATATATATATATATATATATATATATATATATATATATATATATATATATATATATATATATATCTACACATAACTGACCAATCACAGCGCATGTTAATGGTCACATGGCCCTGTGACCAATCACGCCTTCATGGTCTCCAGAAGGCTCTTCCATGTATTTAAACCAGGTTAATCCTCCATAGATAAGAGACGTGATTGAATAAAACATGTTCAAATTGGGGGCGTCCCTTCTTCCCCATTTGTGGACGTCAGTTTAAATTAAATGACAGCGGCTGATCCCCACATGGTGCGTCTCCTCAGCACCACAGTGGGCGCCAACACTGCTTTCTTTGAACACCTAATTTTGAGCCGTGCAGGGCCAGAGGTCCCATCATATGATCAGAGTTCATCGTGTTCCTGAGAACCTGGACTTCAGAGAGTCGGTCTTGTTGAGAGACGACTCTGAGCCGGTGTGCTTTGGCCTGTTCATGGAAGATTCAGGGATACGGGGAAACCACAAACGGCCTCTGTTTTCTTAAGATAATACCTCTGAAGCTGATGAAAACACTGAAAGCACATCTGGCTTGGATTGAGATTTATTCCGTTGTGCTTCATAGTCTCAACATTGGGTGTGTAGAAGTGTCTGGGACGCATTCAGGATCAAAGGCTGAAGAGTATCCATCTTACTCCCACATGTTTTTTGACAGTCTTGATTCCCGTTCCTCTGATGGCAGGACCGAGTACCGGCTCTTCTTCCTGGTGAACTGAATCTGTGTCAAAACTAGTTTAAAGGGGACAGATTACTCTCAGTCAGGATCATACTTGTCTTTGAGTTACCTACTAGAACATGTTTGCATGCTGTAATGATCAAAACACTTTATTCTTGTTTGTCTGCCTGGTTCCTGATTGTGTATGTGCTGCCCTCATTGTGTCCACCTGTGTCTCGTTACTCTTGTATCTGAACCCTGTTTGTCTCCTGGCCCTTGGTCGGATCGTACTGTGTGTCCTCTGTTTGTTCCTCTAAGTGTTCTGTGGAGACCTTGGTGGTAACTTAGTGTTTTTTGGAAGCTTTAATTTAATCACCGGGGTCGTTCTCCTGCATGGAGTCGACAGACTCTGCAGGAGGCGACTGTCTTCGGGATCCCTCCTCCTGGAAGCTCTTGTTTTGGGAGCTCTTGCTGAAAACACAGTGACTCAGACACAATGTAATGACAGGCCACTGGGTCAAACAAGCTCACACACGCTGCAGCAGCACACTGTGACAGCAGGCGCGTTGCAGCCATGTAGCGCTCATGTTCCTCTGATGTTCATCGCTTTTAAAGAGTGGTTATGTCCGTGTAGTAGATGTCCTCAGGATACATTTAATTTGAGGTCTTGGACGTAGAGGCGGTTTTAACATAGAGACACTGGTAGGCGGCTGCTTGGGGCCCCCTACCAGTGGTCGTAGTAGAGGGGCCCCAACCAACCTCAAAAATAAAAAAATAAAATAAAAAGCCCCTTATCATCATGAACGCTTCAAAAGCATGGTCAGGTGTATTAATATTCTTATGAAATTCGTTGAAACGTTGAAGTAGTAGTTAAAATGTCCAGTTCATGGTTATCTGTCGTGTCCCTACACCCCTACTTTCACAATGAAATGCACTCGTCCGTAACGGTGCGCAGCGCGAAACATAAACACACAGTGACAGGAGGAAATTACACAGAGACGATTCAGAAGAAGCAAGACAAGAATAGAAGCAAAAATGAAACAAAGTTATCCAAGAGGCTCAATTAAAAGAAAAGAAAGCTGTGTCATATTATACGCACACAGCTTCATTGTGTGTGTGTGTGTGTGTGTGTGTGTGTGTGTGTGTGTGTGTGTGTGTGTGTGTGTGTGAGAGAGAGGAGCAGGCAGTTTAGCCTGAGCCTATAGCCGAAGCTATACTGGAGAGCACAGCGCAGCTTCACAGCCTGAAGGATACGATACCGGCGATAAAGAGGACAACGCAAAGAAAAGGGATCCATTTGAAAATGGGTAAGCGTGTTTACGGAACTGTGCGATAGCATATTTAACGTTACGTAGTAACGGGACCTGTAAGCCACCCAGAGCTGCTGCTAACACGGAGCTAGCAAGCTAACAAGACGTAGATGGCTTCAGGGTCTCTGGGAGACTGAACAGTGCATAATAAAATGTTGTCACTATCCCCGTTAACTTTCTTGAAGTGAACTTACTACGCCTAGTAGTGTTAGATCTCTGTTACGTGTTTAAAAGACTGTAAATATCTTGTTCATTAGCGCTAGCTAAACGGAATTAGCGCTCAAGCTTAAGACACTGGCTTCAGGGTGTGTATGAGATTGAATAGTGCATAATATAATATTGTTATGATTCCCGTTAACGTTGTTGAAGTGAACTTAGTACGTCTAGTAGTGTTAGATCTCTGTTATGGGTTTGTAAGACTGTATCTGTGTTTACGTTAGCTTCTGCTAACCGCAGCTAGCAGAAGCATTTTTAGCTTTTGCCCTGACCATAGCTGGCTTTCTGTTAGCTTAGCAACGTTAGCACGTAGCATTCGTTACGTGTGGTGTGTAGTCGTTACTCTCTTTCAGTGAACTTACACTAACTATTAGTGATGTATTTTACAGAGAGGATTCACAGCTGCCAGGGTCCAGAGGACAACATACAGCATCGCTGCAGCAGCTCCAGTCCGTCTCTGCAGATCAGCAGCAGGCCGCACGCAGGCCGCAAAGCCAGCCACAGCACATGATCCCCAACATATAATAATACATTTGGTTTTAGACATTTATTTACATGTGTCTACCATTGTATTCATGTATCCCACTGCTTTTGTGAGCCTAAGACCTTTTGATAAAACAATTTCAAACAGACACAAAAGAGAGAAGCTAATCATTCAATCCAAAAATTCATATTTTTTAATCCCAATGATGGACTGTTGTTTTTGTTATGCTCTCACTTCATGATAGAAGAAAGAAGCTAATTTTGTTCATAGACCATATTGTTAGTTGGTGACAATGTTTTTTATTATTCATTATCATTTAACAGGTACAGCTCCTACATCTGCGCATCATGTTGGTGTAAAGACCTGTGAGACAATGTCAACAAGTAGACCTCTGTGTCAGGAGTGTGTGATGTGGAGAACAATCTCTCTCACTCTCTCTCTCTCTCACACACACACACACACACACACACACACACACACACACACACACACACACACACACACACAATAAACAGTGCTGGTTTTCCTAGCATTTTGGCAAAGACAGGAGTTATCTGAAACTTTATTCTCTGTTCGGTTCCATCGTGACTATTAGTGTGTGTAGTGCTACACGTTGTGTGTTCTCTGCTTTCCACCTTCATTTTGGAGTAAATAAGTGTATGTAGGGTTTAAAGGGGAAGTTTTTTTTCTCCTCTCCAACCTTTACTTCCCTGTAGATTAGCTTTACCTGCCTATCCACCATTCAGTCGGTAAAATCTTTTTTCCTTCTCTTTAAAAAATCGGATGGGTGGGCCCCATACGTACCTTCGCCTTGGCCCCCAATTTGCTAAATCCGCCACTGATCCCAAGTACCACTGAAGCTCTGCTGCTAGCATGCCTCAGATGTTCTGCTGCTATTCGGTCGAGGCCACATGCTTTGTTCAACGCAGGTTTTCAACGGCATACAACACTTCGTCAGGTCTGATACACACACCAGCATCATGAGGAACGTCAGCGATATGAAATGTGTCTCAACGCTGTTGAACATATCCCTATAATGTTTACTCCACAGATCTACTGTCCGACCCAACAGCCCCATCAACACTGGATGGCAGGGGCATCTGACTGTTATTGGCAACCTGAACTTCTTTCCAGAAATCAGAGGCTTTATTCTGTTGGAACCTTTTGGCCATGGAGTTTGCCCTCATGGCCTGTTGACTTCTTTTAATAAAGCGCACAGCATATTTAAATCTAGCATCTGCATGTTTCTTGTGTTCACACTCTGGACCACGTCTTGCTTTTCCTGATAAAACCCAGTTTTTAAAAGCTTCTCTTGCCTCTATATGGAGCTCAGACACATATTCATTCATCCTGGACGAAGATGATGTTGTTTAGCCCTTTTTGTGCAAAATGATTTCCTGACATGATTGAAACAGTTCACAATGTTGTCATACATTACACACACATCACGATTATGATTTTGGTTTTTACAGTTCATGTTGCCACACATAATTGCATCAAGTGGTTCTTCAATATTTCCGAGGCTCTTATCAGTTTGTGACTTGTAAAGCAATAAATCATCTTCTGTGATCTTTGCCCAATCTACTTTAAAATGTTGTTCATAATTATCATTACTGGTCAACTCAGGTAGGTTCTCAAGGTTCAGTCTCATAGAGACAGGTATGTGGTCTGCTGGAGCCAGATCACACAAGACTGCAACATCCTGGAGACAGTCGTGAGCATCAGCTGTACAAACACAGAGATCCAGCCCAGATGTTGTCTGCCACGCTTCACTGGTACATGTGCAGCTCTTTACTGGCGACAGCACTTTGCTGGAATGAACCAACTTGCTATCTGGACAGAATTGCATGAGGTGTTGACCAAACAGGGAGTTATTGGGGGTCTTCCAGAAAGCGGCTTATGTGGAAACTCAGAGTAAGTTAACCCTGAGTTAAGGGAAACTCTGAGTTATCCTTCCAGAAAGAGAGGTAATGAAACTCTGAGCCAGATGAGACGTTTCATCATTTCAGAGGAACATCTGTTAGAAGCTAGCGCTGTTCCTCTGGACCTGCTCTTACCTCAGAGCACATTTTATGCATTTTATCAGGGGATTAATTTACTATTTCAAGTAGCCACGGAATTAATATTTACTTTGTGTAATAGCCTCAGTCAATTATAGAATGTTTTATTAAAATTAAATACAGCTGCAATCATAGCCTAACAATATGCGCCTTACCTTTTTGAAGTATGTTTTTATATTTCATTTTCAGCTGCTTCCAGGTCCTTTTACCTGTTGGATTGAACCTAAAAGCTAGAGGCTGCTATGATCTTATGGTTAAATGTTACGTCAGTGGAATAGTACACTCAAACTTCATACTTATATTCATAACTATTGGCTGCTATGATCTTATGGTTAAATGTTACGTCAGTGGAATAGTACACTCAAACTTCATACTTATATTCATAACTATAGGCTGCTATGATCTTATGGTTAAATGTTACGTCAGTGGAATAGTACACTCAAACTTCATACTTATATTCATAACTATAGGCTGCTATGATCTTATGGTTAAATGTTACGTCAGTGGAATAGTACATTCATCTTCCTCGTTGACTCTGCAGCAGTCTTTCCTCATGACGTCTCTCTCTCCTTCGCTGCTGCAGCTGTTTTGCCTTTGTGGTGAAATACCTGCTCATATTCACCTGCAGAAGCACCTCCACCTCCATCGCTGTGAAATATGTTGCTCTGTTATAAAACTCATGCACGCGCTGAACTCAGGGTGAACATACTCAGAGTTTGTTGAACTAACGCAGATCAGCTGTTCTGGAACCGGAGACTCAGAGTTTCTTATCTCAGAGTTCAGGGACAGACTCAGTTTACCTTTTTTCTTTTTATGTCTCCGTTCTTCCATTGGGAACTGCGTGTTAAACCTCATGTCGCAATGCATTGTGGGTAATTCCCTGAGGCAAAGTCAGCATCTAATGTTGACTTACGGAAAGGGTTCATAAAAGGCTCAAAATGTCCGCCACTGAGTCCTCAGGCACTCCACCATGTGACACTGGGACACCCCTAAACCCTCAAGGACTTCACGGGAGCGCCTCAAAGTCTGTGAGTCCATGAGGGTGGAGATTGGGATTGGGCCTCAGAGTTTGTTGAAGCTCCTTTCTGGAATACTCCCATGATCCTTTACTCTTTCTGTGTACTTCTAGGACAGACTGCAGCTTGATGCATTAATGAGGACAGACTGCAGCTTGATGCATTAATGAGGACAGACTGCAGCTTGATGCATTAATGAGGACAGACTGCAGCTTGATGCATTAATGAGGACATACCACTTCCTCATCACATGGAACCTTGAACTTTGACCCTCTTGCTCATGTATCTGCTGTGCAGAAGGATTGTGGGTCAGAACAGGAAAGCGTGACATTGTGATGTCATTCATACGTCATTTAGAGAGAGAGAGCTGGCTTGTGCTGTGTTTTATTTAGAATTGTTGTTGTTTTTATATGTGAACAGGCTTCTCTCATGCAACATTTTGTGTTCATAGAACACAGGTTCATACTCAGAAAAAGCTTTTCCAACAGGCCACTAAACAATATTCTCAGCTTTGGTCACTAGAGGGCAGCAGAGCTCTTTCCTTCACAACATAAATCAGTCAGAATATTTCAACAAACTTGGCCCATGAGAGTCAAACACGATGCATTTGTCACTACATATTCTGACTCACAATCCAGTAACACATGTTGCTGTGACTCACAATACAGTAACACAAGTTGCTGTGACTCACAATACAGTAACACAAGTTGCTGTGACTCACAATACAGTAACACATGTTGCTGTGACTCACAATACAATCATTTTGAGCAGGTTTTCCTTCTTCAGCAATACACTATAATCCATTTTAGCATTATTTTCAACACAGATGTTAGGTTTAGCTATCACGCACCAAAGTGCCGCACGGGGCATGAGCTTTAAGGATTTAGTAGATCTGTGTTCAAGTAGTGATATGAACCCCAAATGAGTTATTATACTTGTGTTATTTATATCATTTTTTCAGAATTTTTGTGTGAAAAGATAATATATATATATATATATATATATATATATATATATATATATATATATATATATATATATATATATATATATATATATATATGTATGTGTATATATATATATATACGTATATATATATGTATATATATATACATATATATACACATACATATATATATATATATATATATATATATACGTATATATATATGTATATATATATACATATATATACACACATATATATATATACACACATACATATATATACACACATATATATACACACATATATATATATATATATATATATATATATTTACAACATTTGAAACATTACTATAGCATATTCTAAAAAAGATTTCCCGACAATGCGTTTTCGGGCCGCTCTGAGTGTTTTCAACTCCACTGTGAAAGACCTAAACAACAACCTACAGAGTGAAACACCCTCTGTGGAAAGATAAAGACCTAAAGAACCGGAATCTGAAGGAAAAATCAATAAAACAAAGCCGTAGCCTGTTACTAACTATTTTAGTCAAAAAACTGTGTCATTCGGTTCAAAAATGGAAAAGTTAGAAGCTTTTTTCCTAAACACGCTCTGATTGGTTGAAGCCTGTATTCAAAATCTGCATATTTCCCGCCTTAAGACGTGTGACGCGTTTGAAAAAATAAAAAAAATAGCAGGAAAGCCACGACCACAGTTTGCAGTCTACAAGAGTCGAAGCAGGAGGAAAAGGAAACAGCCGGCTTCACTTGGACTTTTCAGGTACTAATATCACATAGATGTGTTTATTTTTGAAATAATACTTTCTGAGGTGTAGTTATTAACAGAAAGGTGAAAAGTAACTGTTGTACGAAAAAGTGACGGCAGGTTTTTTTTTGAGGTGACGGGTTTTGTGTGATTACATAAACTTACCGGTATTATTTTATTTTTCTGTTCGGATAGATCTCTTCCCACAAATCTTTACTGTATTTTATTAATTTAAATGAAGTTAATCAACGTTGTGATTCCAGAGATCTTGTGGGAAACATCACTTGATCTTTTTGTAAAATCATTTTCTTGTCTGATAATGGGTGCAGCAGGTTGGACACTTGCCGATGGACACTTGCTTCTCTCGACATCATATTGGAGCAAGAGCTACCAGAGTCCACTTCAACTTCAATAACAGCAAGGTAACGAAGCTCATTATTATTCCTTCATGTTTCCTTTTTGACAGCATTTAGCAAATGTAACGTACTTTAATTACAGACAGCACAGTCTCCTCAAGTAAAGTCACCGTGTAACACTATGTGACTTTAAGAGGGAAGTAGAGAGACACGTTCCTGCACTAGTGAGCTAACGTTACTTTACTGCACTAGTGAGCTAACGTTACTTTACTGCACTAGTGAGCTAACGTTACTTTACTGCACTAGTGAGCTAAGGTTATTTTATTGCACTAGTGAGCTAACGTTACTTTACTGCACTAGTGAGCTAACGTTACTTTACTGCACTAGTGAGTTAACGTTACGTTACTGCACGAGTGAGCTAACATTTCTTTACTGCACGAGTGAGCTCACGTTACTTTCCTGCACTGGTGAGCTCACGTTACTTTACTGCACTGGTGAGCTAACGCTACTTTACTGCACTAGTGAGCTAACGCTGCTTTTATTGCACTAGTAAGCTGACGCTACTGTGTTGCGTTACACAAACGATGACAGTGAACTTTAAAGTTGTGTGCCGATGGACACTTGCTTCTCTCGACATCATATTGGAGCAAGAGCTACCAGAGTCCACTTCAACTTCAACAACAGCAAGGTAACGAAGCTCATTATTATTCCTTTATGTTTCCTTTTGACAGCATTTAGCAAATGTAACGTACTTTAATTACAGACAGCACAGTCTCCTCAAGTAAAGTCACCGTGTAACACTACGTGACTTTAAGAGGGAAGTAGAGAGACACGTTCCTGCACTAGTGAGCTAACGTTACTTTACTGCACTAGTGAACTAACGTTACTTGACTGCACTAGTGAGCTAACATTACTTTACTGCACTAGTGAGCTAATGTTACTTTACTGCAATAGTGAGCTAACGTTACTTTATTGCACTAGTGAGCTAACGTTACTTTACTGCACTAGTGAGCTAACATTACTGCACTAGTGAGCTAATGCTTCTTCACTGCACTAGTGAGCTAATCCTACTTCACTGCACTACTGAGCTAACGCTACTTTTACTGCACTGGTGAGCTAACGCTTCTCCGTTGCGTTATACAAACGATGACAGTGGACTTTAACGTTGTGTGCCGATGGACACTTGCTTCTCTCGACATCATATTGGAGCAAGAGCTACCAGAGTCCACTTCAACTTCAACAACAGCAAGGTAACGAAGCTCATTATTATTCCTTCATGTTTCCTTTTTGACAGCATTTAGCAAATGTAACGTACTTTAATTACAGACAGCACAGTCTCCTCAAGTAAAGTCACCGTGTAACACTACGTGACTTCAAGAGGGAAGTAGAGAGACACGTTCCTGCACTAGTGAGCTAACGTTACTTTACTGCACTAGTGAACTGACGTTACTTTACTGCACTAGTGAGCTAACGTTACGTTACTGCACTAGTGAGCTAACGTTACGTTACTGCACTAGTGAGCTAATGTTACTTTACTGAACTAGTGAGCTAATGTTACTTTACTGCACTAGTGAGCTCACATTATTGCACTAGTGAGCTAACGCTTCTTTACTGCACTCGTGAGCTAACATTACTTTGCTGTACTAGTGTGCTAACGTTACTTTACTGTACTAGTGAGCTAACATTACTTTACTGCACTGGTAAGCTAACCTTAGTGTTACTAATATTACCAAAATATAGTATTTGCACTTTAAGTTGTGATATAAATCAGTTGGCTTCTTATATTTGATAAATGGTGTTTAGTGTAAGTGAATTGGAATCGTTTGTATGTGACGCCGTCAGTGTGTATGTGTGTGTTGGTGCGCTAGCTAGTTAGCTGAGGTTAGCTCCGTTTGAAGAAGTTTTGTTATTTTTTTTCTTTTGCTAGCTACCGTGCGGCACAACGCAGCACGAGTAACATTACCGAGCAGCACTGAAGGTGAACCAGAACGTTGTGAGTGAACCAGAAGGCCACAACAGGTCAGACTTTGACACAGCACAACATGGCGCGTGTTTTCTGAGCTAACGCTACGGGCCAGACTGCAACCGGTGGTATAAAGTTGATATATTGTTGCTAGTTTAACCCTCCTATCGTGTTCTAATCTGACCGATTTAAAGGTTTAATCAATCATAAATATTGTGTTTTACGTCTGATTACCTCGAGACCTTATGATATCCTCCACAGTAGGCATTACAACACAGACAATTGTTGATCACACCCCACCACTCCGCCTTTCTTACACACATTTTTTTTGCAATGGATTTTGCGTACTGGAGACAAGTTTTTACACACAGGAAAGTTTCAAGGCGTACAAAAGTCTGCAGGCTTATTCCGTATTCACACCAAAAGCGCAACACTTGTTTCCCTAATTTTACTCGCACGACACGTTATGTGGTTAACTCGCTTTTCGCTTTTTCGCAACCAGTTGCGGCGGAAAGCTTGCGCGGCTTGAGTCCTGTTACCCCTAGTTACTATCGTCACATAGCCCGGTCACGTTCCTGTAAAACAGTTTTCATTTCCGCTATCGACCATGGGACATTAACAACTATTTCTGCGTTATGCTTGTTGTGTAAATACCACAAACATCTGAACATTGATAATATTAATCTAAAATTTCTGTAGATGCTTTTCATATTCATGTCTAGTGAAGTTCAGATTAGGTTTGCGAGGTCAGTACAACACAGCTATGCAGCTGTAGTTGTGTCTAGACATGTCTAGTTATCAAGGGAACTTTAATTGCACGCACACACACACACACACCTGCTTATCAGTATGTTGACACTAGAGAAGCAGACTGGACGTTGCTCGTCCCTTTCAGTGAGAAAAGATGAGAACACAGGATTTTCCTCCTCTTGACAGTTCAAAGCCAATTAAATGTTACTTTGCTCATGATATGTTGATGAGGGAAAACCGTGTATTAAAGAGCCGATCTTCCGGCTGTTTGTGGTGTTGTTTTAGACGGTCGACCTGCGTTGACTGGACGACTCCCTGCTTTTGCAACTGCAGCGCTTGTTACTTTACCTGTGATTGAGGAAATACATTACGAAAAATAGAAGTTGTTCAACTGAATTCTTTTGGAGGCGACACCAGGCTTCCAATAATTTTTCATGCTAACAACATCCAGCGCCCCGTGTCTGGGTTCATACTATTCTCCGTATTCTCACAGCTGTCTCCGGCTCCAGGACGAGTGTCTGGATGAAACCGCTTCCAGCGCTCATTCAGGACCAGCAGTGACTGTTTGGCTGCCGGGCTGAGTGCTGTTCCCATGTAGCCAGTGTTTTATTTTACCTTGAAATGAATCACAGAGTAAAGGCAGACATCGCCCGACGGAGTTGCCATGTTCATGGCTTCCTCCCAAGTTTCCATCCACAGTTACTTTTGCACAAGTGAAAGACATTGATTTTCACTCATTGAAAAAGCTAAAGGAGATTATTGACGAGAGTGTGTCAATGGAAACGTGCCCACAACCCGATGTATGAACAGGAACACATGAGAACAGTCCTAATGCTCATACGAAACCAAAAGTAAGTTAGATGCATTATTTGAGAAGCTGGACAAGTTGAAGTACAAGCCTGTCTTGTTGAGCTGATAAACCCACGTTCTGAATCATTCGTCCCACATCCAACAATTAGGCTGATGAGAGATCGAGAAAATTATGAGAGTAAAAAAGTGTAATGATTAAAAACGTATAACTATTTTCTTTTTCTCTTAAAACCATTTTGATTTTGTATGTATAACCATTGTATTTTCATGTATAACCATTATCTTTTTAACCATTGAAGGAATATATGTACCATCAGGCAACAAACCCTCAGCTTATCTTAGAAGCAAGATCTAGGACTGACCCTTAAAGAAAAGGAGGAGGGGTTAAGTGTGTCTGTGAGGTACAAGAGGTGATGCACAGAGAGGACAAAGGGACTTCTTGAACTTTCATTTTCCTTCTTTTACACTTCTTTTTTATCAGACCACGGTCTGGAAGAACTTTCACCAGATTAAGAGAAGACTAGACTTAATATGCAACTTCACGAAGACAGGAGAAAAATCTTATCCACCCTGTCCCAGCCCTTAGGGGTTGGGACAGGGAACTCAGGTAGTCTGGAGGACAGGGCTCCAGCTTCAGACTGGAGGAAACTTCTGCTATCAGGAGAAGGGTGCCTGGCAGTAGTGCAGGACCACCAAACCAAGAAAGTGGTTTTCGACCAGCTCTGAACTTAGTTTTATTTATCTTTTTACTTTAGACACTGACCACTGGTACAATGAGTTGAAATTGGTGTAAGATTGGAGCACAAATAAAAAATCTCAGTTTCACGATTGAGTAAGTGGTTGACACCAAACAAAGTTCTGGTTCTTCCCGTGAGATACAGAAGTGACGACTGAATCTACCGAACAGACTTAAGGGAAGTATCTTTGGGTGAAAACTGTGCAGTGTTAGTATAATGATGAGATGGTGTCAAACAGGTAGAGAGAAGAGAGAAGGTATAGACGATACACGCACTCGCTATACGGGTTGAGACAAGTTACAGCCCACTGTGGGGACCTGACAGCATAGAGCTGTGAAACACCCTCGCCAAAACCTATAACTTAACTGGAAATTTCAAAAATCCTAAAGATTTAGCCGGGGGCGAGATAAAAGACCTAAGACATTATACTCATATCGGATGAGGATTGTTATTTCCTCCGAGATCACTGAGATAATAGTTCACGGAGTGCCAACGTTTTAGGTAAAGAGGTCTTGCCTTCCTATCCCCCCCTCCTCCTCTCCTCTTCCCCCGGCAAGATCTCCGATCACGCTGCAATGTGCAGGTCTTAAAGCGGCCTGAGAGATGCACATAACACCAGACTTGTAGCATAGCGCCATGCTAGCAGCTCAGTGGGGCCATTTGCGCTAATGCTAGCTAGATACCATGGTCACCATGTCCGTGTGTTAGCCTGCCAACATTAGGAGGAAACAACGGAAAGGAATGCTATTAGTTTAGTAGGTATTTGACCATAAACCACAATTGTTTGACCTGATGGTGGCGCTATATGAAAAATCAGACACCTGTTACATTTCATCTTGTAACAAACACATTCAATGAAAAAAACAGACTGGGAAACATGGCTTCACTTCATCAAAGTCAACCTTTGTGATTTTTTCAATTATTGGACCTGAAACCTTTTCATTTCTTCCTGTGTCATCTTCATTTCCTCTTAACCAGAAACATGTAGACTGATATTTATACATCTGAACAACATCTCACATGTGTTCCTTTCATTATAACAATGTAACGGGCTCGGCCTTGACCTGGTCAAAGCTAAGGGGGAGCTCCTTCTTCTTACACCAGCCGTGTGAGAAGGGCCCGTTTTAGAACCCCGAACAGTTTGCTTTCGATTACATTTTTATAGAGACGATGACGGATGTTAAAAACCTCTTTCGTCTGGTTTCCCTCGCGGCTTACCTGCACTATTGTGCCACGTAATTCACCAGACTGTTTCCTCTAATAGGAAGGGACGATGAACCGTTTTACACTCAAAAATCCAAACGATTACTCACATTTGTCTGGATCTGGAAACGGGGCAGGACTCCTGCTGGATTGCGTTCACTTGTCAAAGGCCCCGGTCCGGTGGTTACCTCTGAGTCCCGACAACCTGGAAGTAATCTCCTTCCATTAAACGGGAGTCCCCATTCAGAAGAGAATTAAACTCTTATTCCAGAGTATATAAGATTTATTTCAACAGGGGTTATTTATACATAAATACTTCTACTGCAACTTCCTTTCTTTGGAGGTTATCCCCGCAAGAGTTGAAAGACAGTCCAAAAGTAAGATATGTTTCAGATGCTCAACACACCGTGCCCCGGCCTCTTAGTTCTTGGAGGTTTTCCCCGGAGCGCTAAGAGACTCAGTTTACTCATAGCATAGAAAGTCTCCATTTGATTGCTCCAATAGAGTGGCTCATTCTCGGGGACAGAGTCCGAGAAGGAACTGAAGAACTGCTCCGCTGTCTCTGTCTTTATAGGCAAATGTGAGGAGGGGTCTTACAGTAGGAATGACTGTCGACAGTGATTTACTGATCTGTCTTTGGTCACTCGCTCATCGCGTGTTTGTAGATGAAGCTGCAGAAAGGGAGTCTGACCAGGTGTCAGTCAGACTGGCGCCTTTGTGCGCAGAGTTGGCAGATGAAACATGCCGATGCTGTTTGATGGAGTCATGATAAGCTTACAGGCGTCAGACCTTTCATTAGTGAGTAATGGGTGTCTGTGGTTCAACATGCTCTGGCTTGGGTCACAGGGTCAATACCTCTCTGCAGCAGATCTTCCCATGATCATATATCTACTTATGACTTCATTTGGACTTTGTCATATAAAACAGAAACATATCAATGCACTTGTGAGAGAAAACATTTCCCCTTATAGAAACAGGAAAATGTCAAAGCGTATTTGAGCAATAATATAGAAAACATTTTAACTCATAAAACATGACTATACTAAGTGTTTTAATGTATGCAACACTATAGAAACTATCTTAACTCATAACACATGATTATATTCAATAAAGAAGAAGGAATAATAAAAAGAACCTCAGAAATGTAAAGAACTCGTAGTTTACATAAGCCAATCCTCAACCACAACATTATCCAAACAGCCCTAGTGGCTGCAGAGACACACTCTTTATAGTTTGGGTATGCAATTCTTCAGGAAAGGGCCTAAAAACAGGTCGTTGTTTAAAAGGTGTTAAAGGGCCACCACTGGAGGAGGAACCCGTGTGGTTGGGAACCTTCAGGAGTGAACAATCATTCACTCCTGTCAGCCTATCGCAGGAGAAGAGCTCTCTCACCTCATGGAGACGATTTCAGAAACGAGCAAGACTGGACTTTGGTTGGAAAGTACAAAATACAAACCAGTTTTATTTGTTTTCACAATAACAAGGTTAAAGGTCACAACAACGGATAATGCAAGAAATCAATTATGATCTAGAATCATCCAAAACTAGGATTCATTTGATCTCAACGTCACTTATCAAAGTTTGTTCATTTGTAACACGACGATCAAAGATGATGAATTTAGTTTGTTCAAATCAAAACAACTCTTTACAAGTTGTGATTATTTCTCCACAGAAGCTGAATCTGATCCAGAAAGACTCTCGTTTGACATTCGAAGGTTTTTCTTCACACAAACAAATGTCTCAAGACCAGCAGCAGGTACCCCTCACCTGCTGCAGCTGTTTACAACCACTGAGAGATCAGGGCCCTGTTCCACGTACGTGGTTCCACAAATACGATCAAATGTCCTGTTATCCAGCTCAACCTAACGAGATGATTGACTACAGGATATGTCGGTTCCCTGAAGGTGGATCCTCCCTCAAACGCTCTCGTTCATTCTAACCAGACGTCAGTTCTCAGGATAACTGTGCGTGCCCGCTGCTCTTCAGAAGGGAGAAAAGTCAAACGCCAAATTCATGATGTTCTCTTTCTAAAATGACAAATAAACTGAGAGAAAGACTGTCTCTTTTCTCTGCTGACGAGCAGAAGATGATCATGACTATTCATCCATCCATCTTCCATTTTTTTCCATTTTATGTATTGTGTACAGTATGTATTATGTACAGTTCAGCGTAATACGGATACAGTACGGACAGCGCTCGGCTGCGCCGGTGTTCAATGTTTGGCTCCAGAAAGTCTCACAAATAAATGAGTCCTTGTCAGCAGAATGGATAGCGCTCATATGACGTCATCATGATGTGAGAACGGATCTTGGTGATCTGGAAGAACTCTCTCCCTATAAAACTAATATCGCTCCTTCATCAATGAGGAAGAGAGCTGCTTTCTGTCCGGTGGGAGTGGCCAACTTATCCAGTGAACTTTCACTAAACCTGCTCCCGACCAGTTTAGGGGATTTCAATGTGTTGCTATGGTGACTGATCTAAACTGGCTTCATGGAACCGAAAATCCTGATCTACGTCATCTTATCCTGGAAGTTATCCAGCTATATTAGTAAACCAGGTACGTGGAACAGGGCCCAGGTTGCTGCTAGCTAACATCAGCTGTGTGTCATCCTGTACAGGAGGAACTATCTGGACAGCAGAGAGAAGGTTTCTCTACCAGGAGGAGACTCTCAATCCTCCAGAGAACACAGAGACACTGAGGATTCAGACAAGGACCTGAACCAGAACCCAAACCCAGGATAAAGAGGTTCAGTGAAGGTGGTGTTGAAGGTGTGGAGGTGGATCAGTGTGTCAGAGGAGACTCTGTAGAAGGACAGAGAGCCAGCAGGACAGTCCACATACACTGCTACTCTACCAGAGGAGGAGGAGGAAGAGGAGGTGATGGGTGTTGTTCTCTTATTGTGACGGACATAGTAAACACCATCATAACACTCCAGACTCCAGGACTGATCATTGCATCCAAACCAACAGTCTCTACTGTTTCCTCTCCTTCTGATTCCTCTGTAACTCACTGATATAAAAACGTTTCCTCTCCACTCGACCTCCCAGTAACAGCGACCAGTCAGACCAGTTCTACACAGCAGCTGAGGCCAGTAGTCAAACCTGTCTGGATGATCAGGATATGACTGATCCTCCTTCACACGTGTCACCTTCCTGTTGTTGTCAGACAGTGTGAGTCTCTTGTTCACTGTGTTTGTGTCGAGTGTGAGTTCACAGGAATCTGATGGAGAGAACAAGACACAATGCAGCTGCAGTTATTAATCTATCATCTGTTCATCTAGTGACACTTTGATGATGACATCAGAGATGTGAATGAGTGATGTCACAGTGTGCAGATGGTTGAATGTGTTCATCAAACTCAAAGCCCACTTACACTTCCTCAGACCTGGTCTGAACCATCGGACTCCAGCAGGCTCCACCCTGAAAGGAGGAGGGGGGTCAGAGCAGCATGAAACATGGACATGACATCACTCTCATCACAGAGCTTTGGGATTCATGTTCACATGGACCACTTATTATTCATCCGCTCATCCTCTGTTACTTCATGGAGCTTCTTCTGATTGGCCCATGACGACAGCTCATCATGCTCTTCAGCCTGACTCATGTTTATGATTATCATCTTTTTAATCAACTATGTTGTTACATTACAATAAAACACTATCAAGTTGTGTTTCATAAACTGTTGTCTGCATATTGTTATGATCAGGTTATAATCTGCATATAAACCATAACAACATAAATGGATATGAGACACACAGATGACACACATCGTTAGTGGGAGAACTATTTAATTCAGCAGGTTTGAAACTGAACAGACCTCTCTCTCTGTCTCTGTCTCTGTCTCTGTCTCTCTCTCTCTCTCTCTCTCTCTCTCTCTCTCTCTCTCTCTCTCTCTCTCTCTCTCTCTCTCTCTCTCTCTCTCTCTTCCCCCCCCCTCAGGAATAAAGGGGGGACTCTGAACTACAGAGCTGCCAAGAGACGGCCTCCACCCACAGTCTCCACTCCCCCGACGCCACCGCCTCAGCCGGTGCACCAACCCGCCTCTTTCTCCTCATCCTTTACCCCTCATCCCTCACTCCCTTTCCTCATCCCTCACTCTCTTCCCTCATTCCTCACTCCCTTCCCTCATCCCTTACCCCCTCATCACATCCCTTTTCCTTCTCCAGCTCAAGAATCTATGGTTCTGAATAATAAACCTTCCACCAACACCAGTTAGGAGAAGCGTGGTCCTTGTTAGTGAAACAAATCTAGTTAGAATAAAATCTACTGGGATTAAATCCATCTCCACAACCATACTGGTAGTGAAATGTATTGTGCTGTGTAGGTGCTGCATCACTTAGTTTGGTTTCTCAGGCTGCTTTGTGGTTTTCACAGGGAAGTTGATGAGAGAGAGCTGCAAACAGCGGCGTCTACAAGCCTGCTAGAAGCTACAAACTCTGCTCTGACACCTCAGCTGAACTTTTACCTGTTAAGATTGTGCACAACAGAAAGTTAATGTCTCCTGGACTTTTTTTCTGTGAAGATCCCAGAAAGGGTTAATATTTGGTGATGTGTGGTTATGTGTGGCCTTCTGGAAAACCATAAATGTTTACGTTGAGGCATCCCTGCGATCGTCTCACTCTTTCTGTTACAAACTGACCCCGGCCCCCGTCAGAGAAGAGAAAAGTTATGTGGCCCTCACAGGAAAAAGTTTGGGGACCCCTGGTCTACTGATTCCACCAGATTTGAAACCATATCTCTGTGAAGGATTTTCGCGAAGATATTAATATTTATAAAACGTCAATGGCTGCGTTTCCCAGATTTTGATCGTTCTTAAGGACTTCGGCTAAGAAGGAGCGCTAAGACACGAGTGTTTCCCAGACGCGCTCTTAACTGCCTTCTTAAGATCTCGACAAAGAAGCTTCTTAAGACGCTCTTAGTGGGAGCTGTCCACCGCCGTGGAGATGAAACTAAATCAATCCATGCCAGATTAATCCATCACCCACCACTTTATCAGAGCATGAATCACACACAACACGCTGTGGTCCACACACACAGGTGCACTTATGCTACGGGCCTGTGTGTGTGTGTGTCATCGACGACACCAATCACCGGGGATCTCAGCCAAGACGCTCCTAAGATGCTCCTAAGACGCTCTTAGCGTTTAAGAGCGTCTTAATGAATCTGGGAAACACAGCCAATGTCTGCTCGGCGCTCCTGCCTGTATCCCCAGTAGCCGTAAAAAAGTGTGTCATCTTTGGCAGCGTTCCTAAATATTTATCGCTGTCTTTTCTTTTTTTTCTTTTGATTGAGCCGCTTGGATAACTTTGTTTCATTTTTGCTTTTATTCTTGTCTTGCTTCTTCTGAATCGTCTCTGTGTAATTTCCAGTCCTCCTGTCACTGTGTGTTTATGTTTCGCGCTGCGCACCGTTACGGACGAGTGCATTTCATTGTGAAAGTAGGGGTGTGTGGACACGACAGATAACCATGGACTGGACATTTTAACTACCACTTCAACGTTTCAACGGATTTCTTGTTGAGAGTTTGAGAAATTATGAAAGTAAAAAAGTGTAATCATTAAAAACGTAGAACTATTTTCTTTTTTTTGTATAACCATTTTGATTTTTTATGTACAACCATTATCTTTTTAACCATTGAAGGAATATATGTACTGTTTGGTCTTCATTTGAAGTACAGTTTGTGATTAGATCGTATAAAATGTATAGGATGTTATAAGTTGCTGTGTTATATAATCTTTTCTATATTATGGGTAAAAGTAAAAAGCTCTCCTGTGTATTAGGGTCCAGCAGCCAGTGTGACCATATTAGGCAATAAACCCTTAGCTTATCTTAGATGCAAGATCTAGGACTGAGCCTTAAAGAAAAGGTGGAGGGGTTAAGGGTGTCTGTGAGGTACAAGAGGTGATGCACAGAGAAGAGAAGGTTTTTCTCTCTTCTTCTCTTCTCACTCTCTTCGAACCCTTCTCTTCAGACTTTGCTTCTTTTCTTACTTTTTACTGTTCTTGTTCACCAGACCACGGTCTGGAAGAACACATTTAGAGAAGACTAGACTTAATATGCAACTTTACTAGAGCAGGAGAAAAATCTTATCCACCCTGTCCCAGCCCTTAGGGGTTGGGACAGGGAACCCAGCTAGTCTGGAGGAAACTTCTGCTATCAGGAGCAGAGAGCCTGGCAGCAGTACAGGACCACCAAACAGAGAAAGTAGTTTTCGACCAGCTATGAACTTAGTTTTTATTTTCATTTTACTTTTTACACTGAGCACTGTTTCATTGAGTTGAAATTGTCAGAAGTGATTGGAGCGAAAATAAAAAATCTCAGCCTTACCATTGGGTAAGTGATTGACATCAAACAAAGTTATGGTTTTTTAGAACAATTTAACCCTTTTTCCCTGTCCGCCAACCGTGAGATACAGAAGTGACGACTGAATCTACCGAAGACACTTAAGGGAAGTATCTTTGGGTGAAAACTGTGCAGTGTTAGTATAATGATGAGATGGTGTCAAACAGGCAGAGAGAAGGTGGAGACGATACATGCACTCATTATACGGGTTGAGACAAGTTACAGCCCACTGTGGGGACCTGACGGCACAGAGCTGTGAAACACCCTCAACAAAACCTAGAACTTAACTCGAAATTTCAAAAATCCTAAAGATTTAGCCCGGGGCGAGATAAAAGACCAAAAACATTATACTCATATCGGATGAGGAATGTCATTTCCTCCGGGATCACTGAGATAATAGTTGACGGAGTGCCACCGTTTTAGGTAAAGAGGTCTTGCCTTCCTATCCCCCCCTCCTCCTCCCCCGGCCTTTTTGAGGTTGGTTGGGGGCCCCTCTACTACGACCACTGGTAGGGGGCCCCAAGCAGCCGCCGTCCTATGTCTCTATGTTAAAACCGCCTCTGCTCTGTGGCTGCAGCCTCTTCATACCTGAGAGTCTCCAGTCTCCAGTGTGGATCCTCCAGTCCAGCAGACAGCAGCTTCACTCCTGAGTCTCCTGGATAATTGTAGCTCAGGTCCAGCTCTCTCAGATGGGAGGGGTTGGAGCTCAGAGCTGAGGTCAGAGAAGAAGAGCCTTCCTCTGAGATCAGACAGCCTGACAGCCTGCAAACACACAATAACACACATATCACATCTTAAGACAATCTGAAGGAGGATACGAGTTCATCCATGAATGTAAATCAGGATTTGAGTGTCCATTAGTTGAACATGTTGATGAATCCTGACCTGAGAGTCTCCAGTCTGCAGTGAGGACTCTCCAGTCCAGCAGACAGCAGCTTCACTCCTGAATCCTGCAGGTTGTTGTTACTCAGGTCCAGCTCTCTCAGACTAGAGGACTGGGAGCTGAGGACTGAGGACAGAGCTTCACAGCTTCTCTCTGAGAGGTTACAGTGACTCAGTCTGAAGAGACAACAATCAACAAGAAGAAAAATAACATTCATGTTCAAATGAAATCACCTTTTTTATAATGAGTCCAGACTAAAGTAGAATCAGAAAGAAAGACCAAAGATAATTAGTTCAGTGAAAGTGGATGAAAATTCTTGCTGTTTTAAAATAGTTCTAAAATAATTCAGTTAATTGTTCTTTACTGTAAACAGGAAGTACCAAAGTATTAATATCAGGAGGATGGATGAATATTTAATGTTGTTTATTAGAGTTTAAAAACTGTTTCTGTCTTTTTCCTGACGAGAGAGAGACTAAACAAAGTGATATATATATAATATATGCACGGTGGTGTAGTGGCTTGCACTGACGCCTCACAGCAAGAGGCTCTGTGGTTCGGATCCCGGTCTGGGCGGGGTTCGGACACTGGTCTGCAGGTCCTTCTGTGTGGAGTTTGCATGTTCTCTCTGTGTTAGCGTGGGTTCTCTCCGGGTTCTCCGGCTTCCTCCCACAGTCCAAAGACATGCAGGTTAGGTTAATTGGACTCTAAATTTTCCGTAGGTGTGAATGTGAGTGTGAATGGTTGTCTGCCCTGTGATGGACTGACGACTTGTCCAGGGTGAACCCTGCCTTCGCCCCTTGACAGCTGGGATTGGCTCCAGCGCCATGCGACCCTAATGAGGATAAGCGGTTCAGATGATGCAGGGGTGTCCAAAGTCCCGAAGCTTCGATCTTATCATATATTATTTATGGCCCGCCAGCTCTGTCAGAATAAATAAATAAAAAAACGTGAAAGATGTAATTCCTTCTTTCACCACACGGTGGCCGCACCATTCTAATGTCATCTTGCTCTGCGTCTGTGCCGCGAATCCTTCTCGACGGCAAAAAAAGAGAAAAGTTGGCGGTGATTCCCACCGCCTTCAGGAGCGGTGGGAATTACAATACTTCAATGAAAATCGAGGCAATTGTGTTTCTCTGATTTGTAGAGAGACGGTTGCCTTGTTTACGGATTTCAACGTAGAGAGACACTACGAGTCTAAACATGCTACAACGTACGACAAGCTAACAGGGAGTGAGCGCGCTGAAAAAGTGAAGCAACTCCAAGCTACCTAGCAGCGCAACAGCGACTCTTCACAAGAGCCAGTGAGTGACGACGCCGCAGTAATGACGACGTTGGTCTCCTTAATTCGCAGGTTTATTGCAGCAATGTTCACATTCAAGTAACGGGGCTCTTTGCTAACTGTAGCTCAATGCGGAACAGCTAACAGGCTCACGTAGCATCCCCCACACTCACTACAACAACAACACACGGCACTTCCTCCAAAGCCACCCGCCTCCCCCCTGCTCCACCAATCACAGGCCACAACCCGACTAACAAGCACGCTGCTTCCCTGTGATTGGCCGGAGAGCGTAAGAGGCCCCTGAACGATCCTTCTCCTCCTCCTCCCCCGCCCCTTCCCTCTGAAAAGATCTTGTAAAAGACATGGGCAAAATTCACTTGTTTTAAAGTTTAATGATAACAGACCACTGCGCATTACTTTGAACTCCTGTTTAAAATGTTCACGAGGCAACGTTATTTAACTCATAGAAATGTAAGTTATTCTATTCAGTTTGTTCTTTGTTAGCTGAGTGAACGAAAGGCAGAATTGATTACATTATATTTGGTTACATTGTCATTTTAAAAGTAAAGATAATTGTGACAGTATGAGTGTGTATTTTTATGTGACATTTGTGGTTTAAAAAATGTCAGAAGGAACAATTGGCCCCCGGCATCTTTACTTTATCAAATGTGGCCCTCTTTGCAAAAGGTTTGGACACCCCTGCTCTAAACGCAAAGGAAAGGAGCTTTATGCCTCCTAACTTAGCTCCTTTAGCTTAGGAACCACTGGACCTTCCTTAAGGAAAGGAGATAATGTCCACCCACAATCCCTTGCGGCGGCAACATTTAAAGTGACGTTTCATTCGTCCGTTCACGAGAACAAACGATCATGAAGACAAACGCAGATCATGAAAATAATAAGTAGCGTAACTTGTAAATACTTTCAATAATCTGTTAAACCGTCTGGAAAACTATGAACGTTACGTTGAACACGCTGTAAAGTGATGAAACTGCTGTAAAGTGATGAAACTGCTGTGAAGTGATGAAACTGCTGCAAAGTGATGAAACTGCTGCAAAGTGATGAAACTGCTGCAAAGTGATGAAACTGCTGCAAAGTGATAAAACTGCTGCAAAGTGATGACAATGCTGCAAAGTGATGAAACTGCTGTAAAGTGATGATACTGCTGTAAAGTGATGAAACTGCTGCAAAGTGATGAAACTGCTGCAAAGTGATGAAACTGCTGTAAAGTGATGAAACTGCTGCAAAGTGATAAAACTGCTGTATTAATATTCTCTCTGGTGTTGAACTGCAGCTTCAGTCCTCATTCTTTTATTTTACTTTAGTTACAGAAGCTTTAATGAAAGAGTTAAACTGGACGAGCTCTTCAGCCTGACTCATGTTTATGATTATTATCTTTTTAATCAACTATTTTGTTACATTACAATAAAACACTATCAAGTTGTGTTTCATAAACTGTTGTCTGCATATTGTTATGATCAGATTATAATCTGCATATGAACCAAACTACATAAATGGATATGAGACACACATATGACACACATCGTTAGTGGGAGAACTATTTAATTCAGCAGGTTTGAAACTGAACAGAAACAGTTTAGTAGCTTTGTTCTCTGTGTAAAATCTCTTGGTTTCACTTTCATATTCCTTCGTTCATTTCTATTCCAACCTCGTTAATAAATTAATATATGAACCGGGTTTTTTATATGAATAAAGTAATATATGAACTGGGTTGTTTATATTAATAAAGTAATATATGAACCGGGTTGTTTATATTAATAAAGTAATATATGAACTGGGTTGTTTATATTAATAAAGTAATATATGAACCGGTTTGTTTATATTAATAAAGTAATATATGAACCGGGTTGTTTAATCCTCTGCATGACGCAACACTGTCAGAACACAGGTGAAGTATTTAAGATGCTTTATTGTGGTGCAGATGGACTACAACGTTGTAGCTTCACCGCTGCAGACAGACCGACGTCACTAACATCGCCTGCCGTCGCGTCAGAACTACGTCGTTAGTGAAAGTGGAGTCTGATCCTCTAAACACTCGGTTGTCTTTTCCTAACTCCTCATGAAGTCTCCTTCCCATCTTTCCTTGACCCCGTGACGTTTCCACAGAGGTGAAGGAAAAGTGCTGAGGGTTAGACGTTAGGAGGTGATTATTTGACTATTCGACCGCAGCCTGAGACTGAACCAAACAGGAAATGAGCTTCAGAACCAAAACTAGGAGCTAAAAGAGGCTGAAAAGCTCTGCAGAGCTGCAGCGATGGAGACGATTCTCTGTGTTCATCAGCACTACACGACTCTTCTCCTTTACACAGTCAGCTGATCCGTTGTCAATCTAGAAGTCTTGATTGTTGGATGTTTTGGTTCTGACAATCTCTTGTGTTTGTGTAATAATGACTGTTGTCTCTCAGAAGTAAAGTAAAGGAGAAAGAAGTCTGAAATCACTACAGCACCACAGACTTTATAACAGACTTTCCGGCGTTTACCCTCTGACTGGTTTCCCGTTGCCGACCCTGCCTGTTTTGATTTTTCACCTTGCGTCTGCTCCAGTAAACCTCCAGTAATGTCTGGACTAAAGGGCAACACACACTGGAGGCAGATGACCAGCATCAAAACATCAAACTATAGTTTCATATGAGCCCAAAACCTGCAGCGTGACGACGTTGATGCACGTCAACCCACCATGATGCCGTCAACGTGTCAGGATACACCACTGTCCTAGTTTCTGATGTCGAGACAAGACAACGCTCCAGAAACACAACAGCTTCATCACCTCCCTGTTCTGGCTCATCCTGCCTGCTGTTCCCTGACTACTTCTGTCTGTGTTGATGGTCTGATGTGGGACACAAACAGTGAGATGAGTCTCTGGTAGCTTGAGGTCAGCTTGGTGTGTCAGGGTCATATTAACCAGGCTGACAGTGTGACAGAGAACAGGTTTCCAGCTCTACCTCCTCTATCAGACTGATGCTCTGTGGCTGCAGCCTCTTCATACCTGAGAGTCTCCAGTCTCCAGTGTGGATCCTCCAGTCCAGCAGACAGCAGCTTCACTGCTGAGTCTCCAAGATGATTGTAGCTCAGGTCCAGCTCTCTCAGATGGGAGGGGTTGGAGCTCAGAGCAGAGGTCAGAGAAGAAGAGCCTTCCTCTGAGACCAGACAGCCTGACAGCCTGCAAACACACAGTAACACACATATCACATCTTAAGACAATCTGAAGGAGGATACGAGTTCATCCATGAATGTAAATCAGGATTTGAGTGTCCATTAGTTGAACATGTTGATGAATCCTGACCTGAGAGTCTCCAGTCTGCAGTGAGGACTCTCCAGTCCAGCAGACAGCAGCTTCACTCCTGAATCCTGCAGGTTGTTGTTACTCAGGTCCAGCTCTCTCAGACTAGAGGACTGGGAGCTGAGGACTGAGGACAGAGCTTCACAGCTTCTCTCTGAGAGGTTACAGCCACTCAGTCTGAAGAGACAATGAGGAAGAAAAAATAAACAATAAGTAGAAAAGATAGCGGCGTATTTAAGTTATGATCAATGAATCTAACTCTCTCTGTACTTACAGAGCTTTGTTGGAGGCTTTGACCACTGGCAGCAGCCTCAGAAGAGCCTCCTCTGAAGCAGAGTACTTCTTCAGGTCAAACACCTCCAGATCTTTTCCTGATGACAGTAAGATGAAGACCAGAGCTGACCACTGAGCAGGAGACAGTTCATCTGTGGAGAGACGTCCTGACCTCAGGGACTGTTGGATCTCCTCCACTAGAGAACCATCATTCAGTTCATTCAGACAGTGGAACAGGTTGATGCTTTTCTCTGGAGACACATCCTCACTGATCTTCTTCTTGATGTACTGGACTGTTTCCTGATTGGTCCGTGAGCTACTTCCTGTCTGTGTCAGCAGACCTCGTAGGAGAGTCTGATTGGTCTCCAGTGAAAGACCCAGGAGGAAGCGGAGGAACAAGTCCAGGTGTCCATTAGGACTCTGTAAGGCCTTGTCCACAGCACTCTGGCAGAGATGTCTTGGTTTAGGTTTGTTTTTAAAGACTTTAGACAACAGGGAGGTTGTTTGTTCTTCTGAAAGCAGGTTGACACCAGAGTTGATGAAGGTCAGATGGACATGAAGAGCAGCCAGAAACTCCTGAACACTCAGATGGACGAAGCAGAACACCTTGTCCTGGTACAGTCCTTTCTCCTCTCTAAAGGTCTGAGTGAACACTCCTGAGTACACTGAGGCTGCTCTGATGTCGATGCCACACTCTGTCAGGTCGGATTCATAGAAGATCAGGTTCCCTTTCTGCAGCTGATCAAAAGCCAGTTTTCCCAGAGACTCGATCATCTTCCTGCTCTTTGGACTCCAGTGTGGATCTGTCTCAGCTCCTCCATCAAACTTGACATTCTTCACTTTGGCCTGAACCACCAGGAAGTGGATGTACATCTCAGTCAGGGTCTTGGGCAGCTGTCCTCCCTCTGTGGTCTTCAACACGACCTCCAGAACTGTAGCAGTGATCCAGCAGAAGACTGGGATGTGACACATGATGTGGAGGCTTTGTGAGGTCTTGATGTGGGAGATGATCCTGCTGGCCTGCTTCTTATCTCTGAACCTCTTCATGAAGTAGTCCTTCTTCTGTGGGTCAGTGAACCCTCTGACCTCTGTCACCAGGTCAACACAGTCAGGAGGGATCTGATTGGCTGCTGCAGGTCGTGTGGTTATCCAGAGGCGAGCAGAGGGAAGCAGCTTCCCCCTGATGAGGTTTGTCAGCAGCACATTCACTGAGGTGGACTCTGTGATATCAGTTAGGGCTTTATTCTTGCAGAAGTTCAGAGGGAGGCGACACTCATCCAGACCGTCAAAGATGAACACAACCGGGAACTCTTCAAACCTGCAGATTCCTGCTTCTTTGGTTTCAGAGAAGAAGTGATGAACAAGTTCCACCAAGCTGAACTTCTTCTCTTTCAGCACATTCAGCTCTCTGAACGTGAAGGGAAACATGAACTGGATGTCCTGGTTGGCTTTGTCTTCAGCCCAGTCCAGAGTGAACTTCTGTGTTAGGACTGTTTTCCCGATGCCAGCCACTCCCTTTGTCATCACTGTTCTGATTGGTTCCTCTCCTCCAGGTGAGGCTTTAAAGAGGTCTTCTTGTCTGATGGTGGTTTCTGGTCTGTGTGGTTTCCTGGATGCTGCTTCAATCTGTCTGAGCTCATGTTCATTGTTGACCTCTGCAGTCCCTCCCTCTGTGATGTAGAGCTCTGTGTAGATTTGGTTCAGAAGGGTTGGGTTTCCTGCTTTAGCGATCCCCTCAAACACACACTGGAACTTCTTCTTCAGGTTAGATTTGAGTTTACACTGACAAACTGCAGCAAGAAGTCCTGAATGAACAAACAACAAGAAGATCAGAATAGATTTTTATCATGTCATTTCCTCAAAGAATGAGTATGAATATATTCTGGTCCATCTCTTGAGACATTAGTAAACGTTCCATTCATCCAGCATGTTAAATCTTTAGAGAAATCCTCTTACTGCTCTGCAGACAGTCAGCCAGCTCCTCTTGCTTCATGCTCCTCAGGAAGTGCAGTGAGATCTTCTGAAATGCTTCTCTGCTCCTCCTCCTCTGCTCTTTATCCTCACCATCCAACACCTCCTCATCCTCTCTCTGACTCTCTAAGTATTCTGGGTAATCTGAACTCAGAACCTTCTGGATCTTCTTCAGCTCGTCCTTCACAAAAGTGAGGATGTTCTCCTCCAGCAGCTGGAACAGAATATTCTCTGAATGACAAACTAAAACCATGGAAGCAAACATCAGATCCATGTTGGACAGACTGACAACCCACTGGTCTAAAGAGTGCAGCATGGAGATGATGGTGAACAGAAGACATGTAAAAGTAGTTGTACAGGTACAGACCATAAATATGGAGTCCAGGTGTGTTTGATGCTGCTGGGCAGACGGACCTCTGGGAACCTGTGAGCTCTCCTGGTCCTCTCTGTGGAGGAGTCATGAACCATCAGCTCACATTGTGTCTGCACCACAGACTGTTTATTGTTCATGATATTACAACACAAACACAACAATAAGTTAAAGATGTTGTTTTGTGTCATGATTCAACATTTTATAAACCAGATGCTAAAGACTGGAGATGAAGGACGACCATCTGTGTGACAGTTAGTCATCTTGTTTCATCTGTTTAAAGAACTTACTCTGGGTCATAAGAACGTTGTTCATCTCTGAAGAGAATAAAAGCACCTTTAGACCGATCACTCTTCATGGACACACAGCTGGGTTCAGGAGACTTTTCTTTCTGCTGCTGTGACCTGATAGAAACACTGAGATTTAATGAACACATAGGATTCATATTACCTGCTTTCACTGGTTTTGTTTGACCATTACCCATTAAAACATAAATGGTCTTAAATGGCAACGACAATACAACTTATTTGTTGCTTATTCAACCAACTCGTCATTACAATAAGACACAATAACTAAAACTTGGAGCCGGGGAGCCAGTCATAGTTATGATGAATGTAATGATGGAGGACAACCCTCCAACAGGAAACTCTTTTAAACTGCTGACTCTTCATCAAACTGCACTCTGCTTCCAGACCTCTGAAGGTAGTGCCAAACATCTACCACTAGTCTGCATAGATTTATGTTCCCAGACCTCTGAACGTAGACCCAGAACCCCTGCAGCTAGTCTACAGACCTCTAAATGTAGACCCAGAACCCCTGCAGCTAGTCTACAGACCTCTGAATGTAGACCCAGAACCCACCCTGGTTTGAGGAGGAACAAACTCACATTGTGTTTGCACCAGAGACTGTTTACAGTTAATGATTCATATACAAACAGCTACTGAGCAGTTAGTAAAATATATTGATTCTGTCATGATTGATTATCCTGAAAACACTAAATGATGAACGACCAATTATGTGTTTCATAACTGAGAATCAGAACAGTTAGTCATCTCTTTCATCTGTTTTAAGAACTTACTCTGGGTCATAAGAACCCCCTCCATCTTTGAAGTCAATCAGACGATCTATAGACCAATCACTCTTCATGGACACACAGCTGGGTTCCGGTCCAGGTTCTGGTTCAGGTCCAGGTTCAGGTCCAGGTCCAGGACAGTCTGGTCTCTGATGGGTCCTAGTCACACATGTAGAAGCAGAGTCAGTGAGTCAAAGACTTTGTGACATGAGAAGAGTCCTGGACAGTTAGAGATGGTCCTCTCACCTCTGAGCTCTGGTCTGGCTGTCATGTTCTGGTTCTGGTTTTGGTCCAGAGGACTTTGCTCTCTGATGGGTCCTAACAGAGAAAAAGAGCAGCAAGGAGGGAATTCTGTTTTTAATCTTCAGGCAGAGCAGCTGTTGGGAAGAATGTGAAGATCTGATGAAAGAAGCTGTAATGATGTGACACGGAGCATCTTCTTGGTCTGAAGGGATTTGAACTGATGACGTTTAAAAGTTAAAGTCAGGAGGCACCGCTCCAGGGATCCACGTCCTCACAGCAGACGGTTCGGCTATGTGTAGCCCCGCCCTCTTCTCCTCTGCCAGTCTCTGCGGCATCGACTCCTCCCGCCACCTCTCGGTCCACCGACTCTCGACTGGACCCGTCCACTTCCTCAACTTTTCTTCATGGTTACGCCCTCCTGCAATATCTCCTCCATGGTCCTCACTAGCAGCCTCTTGACCCTGAAAGGCTCAAATTTAGTGAACCCTCCTTTGCCTTTGTTTTGCATAAAGGCCCATGCAGAATTCCACAACCCCTCTTTGTCGGAAAAATAATCCTGGGGTTTCACTTTTCTCTTGTTTTTGGTGTCTCTAAGGAACTTCTGTATTCTCTCTTAGATGTAGGTTGTCCTACTATTACGGCTTTCCACTTCAGACCCAGAGGAACTCTCATCATCAGAGTCCTCCTCCTCACTGGACTCTGACTCCTCTGTCTCCTCTTCAGCCTTCCCGGAGCCCCCTGCTCCCTTCTTGGCCTGGGAGCTCCCATCGGCCTCCCTGCACTTCCTCTTTAGCTGACGGGCTTTACACCCGTCCTCCTCCTCTTCCATGTCTGCCTCGCTTCCTGCCAACCCACCGTCCTCCACACCTTCCTCCTCTTCCTGCCCACCTACCACCTGCCTCTCACTGACCTCCATCCGTCCACCAGCAGCCACCTGCTTGTCAAGCTTTCCTTCTGCCTCCTGCTGGGCAATGTCCCCCTGATGTCCCACGTCCTCCTGCTGGACGTCTCCCACCCCCTCTTGTCTCTCCACCACCCCCTCCTGACCCACCCTCTGGACCCCACCTGTGTCCTCCTGTTCTCCCTGCTTGTCCTGGGTGTCTCTGCCCTCCGGCTCCTTCTCTGCAGCCCTGGGCACTCCACCACCGGCAGCTTCACCTCCAGCATCTCCACCACCAGCAGCTTCACCACCGGCAGCTTCACCACCAGCAGCTTCACCACCAGCAGCTCCGCCACCAGCAGCTCCACCACCTGCAGCTCCACCACTGGTAGCAGCTACACCACCACCACCACCACCCCCAGCAGCAGCTCCACCAGCAGCGTTCTCCCCTGAGCTCCTCTCAGGACACGCTCTGATTTTGATGACTATGTCCATGTCTCTGCTCCTGTCATTTAAAACCATTAAGAGCTGCCTCTTGTGTGACACCACGTGTCTCAACAGTGGAGATTTAAAACCCGAGGACACCTTCCTCACATGAGACATGACCTTCCCGTGTCTCCTCAGTTCCCTCACAACAGCCTCGTCTCTTATGAACGGGGGCACGTTGGACACGGTGACTCGCACCGCCGGCGTGGAGAGCGGCATGACGGGCACGGGCACGCCGTTCACCTCCACCCTTCCCCCCACCACCATGTTGGCTTTTTCCATGCTATCCACAAAAGTCACCACCCCTCCGCTCATGCGGGCAGCGGACACCACGCTGCGGTGCCCCACCACCCGGCCCACGGCCAGCCCGCACTCCTCCGCGGAGCAGGGTGTCCAGACTTTAGTCCAGTATCAGAACTCAATCTTAACCACTGATTGTGTTTTATAGATTTACAGGTTTATTAAGAGTCAAGGTTCAAGTGAACAAGCAGAGAAACAGTCAACATGAAGTCAGAGTGAAGACGCTGAAGGTACTAAAGTGTGGAGTGATACCTGTTCATGTTGCTGATCACCTACAGCCCCCTGATGGAGACCCACGGGTTCACCTGGAGGTTCAGGTCTCTGTTGCTTCTTCCTGCTGCCTCTGAGCCACTGGAAGCTCCTCCTCCCTGAAGCATCAGCCCTCCACACGGTGCTGGGCGTGAACAGAGGACATGACTTCACCTGCACAGGTGTGATTGAAGCCAGCAGGAAGCTTCATGTGCTCCACCTGCTGGAGGTCAGACCCATCAGTGCTCTGCTGCATTTAAAGCATCAATATGAAGCTGCTGCCTGCATGTGTTTGTTAAAGTGATGACATGCAGTCATTCAGACAGAGGAGACTTTTACATGAGCTCACAGCTTCATGACACCAACCTTTATGGAAGTGACTCACTGACAGAGGACTCACAAAGACATATATATATATATATATATATATATACATATATACATATATATACATACATATATACATATATATACATACATATATACATATATATACATACATATATATATATATACATACATATATATATATATACATACATATATATATATATATACATACATATATATATATATACATACATATATATATATATATACATATATACATATATATACATACATACATACATACATACATACATATATATATATATATATATATATACACTTTATGTATATACACACACATGTATGTGTGTGTATATACATAAAGTGTCTGCATTAGTTCAACAAACTCTGAGTATGTTCACCCTGAGTTCAGCGCGTGCATGAGTTTTATAAAAAAGCATCATCAAGGAGCCCCGATATCATTTAATTTTAATATTTTTTTTATAATTGACTGGGGCTATTAAACAAAGTAAATATTAATTCAGTGGCTACTTGAAATAGTAAATTAATCCCCTAATAAAATGTTGTTTTTCACGTCTTCTCACTTAGTACCCCACATAGGAGACACTTCCACATTTTTATTTTATACCTATTGAAGTCATTTAAAGTGTGACGCTGCAGCGACACCAACACACATTAAAATACTAGTTAAAGTATTAAAAGGTTACTTTTCCTCACAGCTCTACAAACTGTTGCCTTTCTGAAGTGCTCTGCAGCCCCGATGGTGTAAAGAAAACTACCGTTTGCAAAATAACGTAGCGCGATGCATAAAATGTGCTCTGAGGTAAGTGCACGTCCACGGTGTGTGAGGTCGGTGATGTATGGAGAATGTTATTGAGATGAATGACACCTTGTGAGGAACAGCGGTAGCTTCTAACAGATATTCAAGGTGCATCAAAAAGGACTCCTCCAGAGCTCCAGAGCTTTTAAAACAGTATTGTTTGGTATAACAACACAACAACCCACAGACTAGTAGTCAACCTTTTTACAAAGATTAAGACCTAAAGCAGGGGTGTCAAACATACGGCCCGCGGGCCGGATGCGGCCCGCCAGGGGGTCCAGTGTGTTCCATTAAAGTTTTTATTTGATTTTTTTAAAGTACAGAATGAGCATATCTGGGATTCAAACCTCTGATCCTCTGCCTGTAAGACAGACATGCAAACCATTGAGCCACAGTCGCAATTGATGTGAGCTCTGATATTATTGTGTTAGAAGTCGTTAAACATGGATCACGTCATGAAAGTGGCGTCACAAACGTGTCACAAAGCGAGGGAATCTGCAGACACATCCAGAAAGGCACTGTTTCCTCCCAGAATGACTTTCTTTCTGTCCATTTCAACTGTCTTTCTGTGTGTTTGTGGGGACATGAAAGTGGACTTTATTAAGGGGTGTAGGTGGGCCAGCAAGTGGCAGAACTCTCATAAACTATAACACTATTATTTACAATGCCATCATATTATTTCCAAAGAAGTGAAATGCCAGTCAAAGTGTCTCCTCTGATTCTCTGCTGCTGCTCACTTCAACACTTCCCCCACAGACAAGTTTGCCGCTGTTTTTTTGTGTTTTTTTTACCTTTACCATAATGGACATTCTTAGCGTTCAGAATCAGTTGTATTTACGCCGATGGCATTTTACTTTCTGTCGCCGGCGACAAGCTCCGTACTAAAAAGGTTAAATCGGCTGATTCTTGACAAACCGACCACAGATTTGCTGCTTAAACAACTAACTTCTCGCCTGAAGAAGTCCTAAAATGACAACAACAGTAGTATTCAGAGAGTTTTCTCATCAAGTGCAGAGAAGATCCCATATAACAAGTAAATCCATGAAATAGCGCCACCTGCTGGTAGAAAGGTAACCCTTTACTGTGGTCTCATACAGGCTCTGCTCTGTGTTCACTCAAGAAACAGCACAATACGATAAAACAATTAAATATGATCAACTCTACACACACACGTTACTTGATTAAACTATATTACGAACTGTGTTGCATTAAAAAAATGCAGCGATTAATTGAACAGTTGATTCTTGCTGTGTACATATTTACATGCATATTAAACTGCCTGTAGTCTCTACTGTTGCTAACTTCACCAGGTGTATTTATTCATATTTATTAATTAATGTTATTTTAACGTTACTCTGCGTTTTTTTTCATCATATAAGACTGTAAATAAGAATTAAAAGACCGTAAATAATAATATCTATTTCTTTTATTTTGACATGAAAATAATCGTCTCTCTTTTCTCGTTCTTGGTTTCAAACCAAAAACAGGAAAACAGAAGTGGTTTTCTTGTTTTCCTGTTTTTGGTTTGAAACGGAAAACGAACAAACGGTGTTTTTTCCGTATTTCCGTATTTTCGAATGAACGATAAAACCAACGAACAAAGCGTACACGGACCCTGCTTCTATGCGTCTGACGCGCCGCCCGCTTCAACGCAGCTTTGCATTGACTTCACATGAAACCTCCACGCGCGTAGAAGTCTGGACGCGTTCGGTGTGAACGCAGCAGAAGAGCCTGGAAGAAAGAAAGAAACGCATTGAAAAATGTGCTGAAGCTGCTGCCAATACACACGACCTGTTCTGACCCACAATGCTTCTGCACAGCAGACATATGAGCAAGAGGGTCAAAGTTCAAGGTCCATGTGATGAGGAAGTGGTCTGTCCTCATGAATGCATCAGTATCAGGCCGCAAGGTGAACCACAAAAAGTCTTTTTGAACATGAGTCGCGCTCCACAGGCGTGCAGCTACACAATCTTTAGCCCATAAAAAAGAACCAGTCGTGCTAAGCTACAAAACAAAAGGTTTCAAAGGCAAAACCCATCCTGAGAAACATGTTGAAACGGACTTGAACAGGCAGAGAAGCTTCAGATGCTTTCTGTTGCCAACCCGGCTGTCAGTTCTGACCTTTACGACCTCACACTGCCAACATGAGCAGACATTGTAGTCACAGCAGCCAAAGAGTTCATCAAGCAGAAAAACATCACGCAGAAAAACTCTACTTCTACACAATCACACACGCACAGACATGCACACACACACACACACATGCACACACAGACACACACACACACATGCACAGACACACACACACACATGCACACACACGCACAGATATGCACACACACACACACAGACACACACACACACACACACACACACACACACACAGACAAACAAACGCGCACGCATACAGACACACATGCACACACACACAGACAGACATGCAGACACACACAGACACACACAGACAAACAAACACACACACACACAGACACACAAACGTACACACATACAGACACGCACAAAAAAAATACACCCACAACAGATACACACTTCCACATGCAGGCACACACACTCTCTCACACGAACACACACACAGTTACACTGAACTCATGCCATTTATCAACTATATGAAGCCAAATGATTTATATCACAACTTAATGAGCAAATACGATATTTTGGTCAAATTAGCGCGCACACACACACACACACTCACACACACACACACACTCACACACTCACTCACACACTCACACACTCACACTCACACACACACACACACACACACACACACACACACACACACACACACACACACACACACACACTCACCCTGCTTCAGCTTCTCTTCTTCGACTCTAAATGGAGTCTGAACTTTATGATGCAACACTTCAGGCTTCTTTTCCTGTTCTCATGTAACTGGATCACATGGTCTCTGTGGCTCCGCCCCTCTTCATTTACAGGAAATCACAGTTCCTGTAGGTGTGTGTGTGTGTGTGTGTGTGTGTGTGTGTGTGTGTGTGTGTGTGTCACAGTGTTCATGAGTCTCTCGGCTTCAACAGGTTGAATTAAAATGAGTTCTGGTCAAAATGTTGCTGCTTTCTCTTCATGTTTAAATCATGAAGGTGAATCTAGAAGCTTTCTGTGTGAAGAACTAGAACACAGTTCAACAAGTTGTGGCGTTCTGTCGTGTTCTAATCTGACCCATTTAAAGTTTAATCAATCATAAATATTGTGTTTTACGTCTGATTAACTCAAGACCTGAAGATATCCTCCACAGTAGACATTTAAACTCTCTCTCATTCACACACACACACACACACACACACACACACACACACACACACACACACACACACACACACACACACACACACACGCACAAACACACACACAAGTTTTTCTCTGTGGCTCCGCCCTTCTTCACTTACAGGAAATCAGCTGAGTTCATGTAGAAGTGTGTGTGTGTGTTCTCTCTCTCTCTATTTTGTGTGTTTGTGTGAGAGAGAGTGTGTGTGCCTGCATGTGGAAGTGTGTATGTCTTGTTCGTGTAATTTTTTTTTGTGCGTGTCTGTATGTGTGTGCGTTTGTTTGTCTGTGTGTGTCTGCATGTGTGTCTGATTATTCAGAAGTAGAATTTTGAATGGTTGATTTTCTTTTGGTTTTAATTGTAATGATTATAACTGACAACTCAGGAAAAACCCAAATTCAGTATCTCAGAAAATGTGAATATTGTGTAGAGGTTGAATATTGAAGACAGCCCGTGCCGCACTCTAACCAGCTAATTAACTCAAAACACCTCCAAACGCCTTCAAACGCTCTCTCAGTCTCGTTCTGTAGGCGACACAATCACGGGGAAGACTGCCGACCTGACAGTTGTCCAGAAGACGACCATTGACACCTTGCACAAGGAGGGCGAGACACAACAGCTCATTTGAAAAGAGGCTGGCTGTTCTCAGAGCTCTGTGTCCAAGCACATCAACAGAGAGGCCAAGGGAAGGAAAAGAAGTGGTAGGAAACAAGGGTACAAGCAAGAGGGATAACCGCACCCTGGAGAGGATTGTGAAACTAAACCGATTCAAACATGTGATGGAGATCCAGAAAGAGTGGACTGCAGCTGCAGTCAGTGCTTGAAGAAGCACTACGCTCAGACGTAGGCAAGACGTGAGTTTCAGCTGTCGCTCCTTGTGTCCAGCCACTTGAACAACAGACAGCGTCAGAAGCGTCTGGTCTGGACTCCAGACAAACAGGACTGGACTGCTGCTGAGTGGTCCAAAGTGATGCTCTGATGAAAGTCCATTCTGCATTTCCTTTGGAGATCAGGGTCCCAGAGTCTGGAGGAAGAGAGGAGGGACACACGATCCACGCTGCTTGAGGTCCAGTGGGAAGTTTCCACAGTCACTGATGGTTTGGGTGCCATGTCATCTGCTGGTGTTGGTCCACTGTGTTTTCTGAGGTCCAAGGTCAACAAAGCTGTACAGCAGGAAGTTTTAGAGCACTTCATGCTTCCTGCTGCTGACCGACTTCATGGAGATGCAGATTTCATCTTCCAGCAGGACTTGGCACCTGCACACAGCGCCAAAGCAACCAGTGGTTTAAGGACCGTGGTATCCCTGATCTTCATTGGCCTGACCTTAACCCCGTAGAAAAGCTCTGGAGTATTGTGAAGAGGATGATGTGAAATGCCAGAGCCAACAATGCAGAAGAGCTGGAGGCCACTATCAGAGCAACCTGGGCTCATAACACCTGAGCAGTGCCACAGACTGATGGACTCACTGCCACGCCACACTGCTGCAGTAATTCAGGCAAAAGAAGCCCCAACTAAGTATTGAGTGATGTACATGCTCTAACTTTACATGTTCATACTTTACATGTTCATACTTTACATGTTCTTACTTTACATGTTCATACTTTACATGTTCATACTTTACATGTTCATACTTTACATGTTCATACTTTACATGCTCTAACTTTACATGTTCTTACTTTACATGTTCATGCTTTACATGTTCATACTTTACATGTTCATACTTTACATGTTCATACTTTACATGTTCATACTTTATTACTGATCACATCTTCCCCACCAGGAGTCATCAGCTGTCTGTGAGATGAGATGACCCCGCCCTCCTCACTAGAACAGTGAAAAGAAATGGCAGTGAATCATGACTCGAGGTAGAAGCTCGTAATGAACTGAAGTTGCATGTGAAGGGACGATAGTGACGGGGAGGAAGTCCACGAGCATTCATTCATTCATTCATTCATTCATTCATTCAGGCTTCTTCTTACTCTGGCTAAGTGCAATAAAAGTCCTCTGAAAGAAAGAGCCAGAAGTCCTTTTCCTTGCCAGGAGCTCGGCCTTTGAATGGTCTCACAGAGGGAAGTGTTCAGGTCCTTTGTGGATCATGTGTTCACAGCACAGCTGTGTCCAGATGAAGGAGTGAGGAGGTGCAGTTGGTGTTGCAGTGCTCTGCATGTGTTCCTCACAGCCCTTTACTTCCATTCTTTCACTGCAGAAACACTTCATGACAGGAAACATGGCGCCGTTTCTGGAAACATTTCTCTTACAACTTACAGAAATAAACTCCAGCTGCTCTCACCAGCTTCTTCCAGAGCTTACAGTCACTTCCCATCGTCCCCACTACCTGTACTAGTAGTACCTGCAGTAGTACTACCTGTACTAGTCCTGCATCCAGCCCTCTGAATGAAGCATCAGTAATATTCGTCCTCACCAGCAGACTCACGTCTCCTCTGCATCTGTTTCTGCTGAAATGATTTATCACAAATAAATCAAATCTACTAGTTTAAAAAGATGTCCAATATTTCATGGGTGAATTTAAAGGATCTCATATTTTCCACAGTACATGTAGTAGCAGTATGCTGAGCTCTTAACTTTACCTTCCATCTCTCATGATTTTATCCAACTTAACCCTCGTAATGTCCTCCCGTTGGCCATACACCTGCTGTCCTCTGGGCTCAAAATGACCCCACCTGGTTTGATCATTATTTAAGGCAGTGGTCGCCAACCCGTCGATCGCGATCGACCTCGGAGACTTTCCCCGTCGCTCTCCAAAATAAAATGAAAATAATTTTATCAACCGACCATGGTCGCGTTAAAACTCTTCTCTGTATCGCAAGCAGTGGAGTTTTGCTGCCATGCGCGAGCAGACAGGTGAGCACACACACACACACACACACAGTGGACAGAGAGAGAGAGAGACAGAGAGACAGACAGACAGACAGACAGACAGACAGACAGACAGACAGAGCGGCGATATGCTGCTTTAAGCTATCAGCTCTAACTTTTAAAGCCTAACAGTTCATGTATGTGCGGGTCAAGGCAAACATCAACAGGCTGCAGCCTGGAGCTCCATAAACGACGTTTCTGACTTCCAGAGCTGCCAACTTTTCAAAAAACCTTGGCGTGAGATTTTGTTGACAAGGCGGGAGGGGGGGAGAAATACGCACCGCCGCGAACAGCTGTGTGTCGGGGGGGCGTGACTTAAGACCATTGAGTGACAGTCACGTTCAACGCGTGAGACTTGAGAGCCCCGATGCCTCCGTCTCTCTGCTCCTCTCTGCCGGCGGACACGGTCGCGGACTGTCTGTTCTGGGTAAATAGGATGTCTGTGCAGCGAATAGGTTTACAGATGCGCTCCTTAGCGCCATCTATCGTCGGGGAGTTTGAAAAGGAACAAACGCGCCCCAGACTTTTCTTGTGACGTGAGATATTGGTTGTGTGGCGTGTGAGCGTGTGAAAACATGAAAAAGCGTGTGTCACACGGCGAAAGCGTGAGAGTTGGTGGCTCTGGACTTCGCATATTGAGTCTCTGGAAATATTCTTACAAAGGCCCGAAAAGTGCCCCGCAGTGACAAAGCCTGCACACTTTGTGGTTGTCACTAAAATGAATGAACACCATGTTTCCTTTCAGTCAGTATTTATCAAACTGGGGCGATATTTATTACTGGTAGGGCGCAAGAGGAAATGCTGATTTTAAATGTTCACCATGTGCCGTTAACAGGCTGCGCTGCACATGCGCGACTCTTCGATTCTTGGCATTTTGCCAAAAGCTGATCTTTATGAGATCTCTGTTAGGTTTTTTCTGTTGTTGCGTCTCTCATCAGAAAACAGACCACAGCTCAATAAGCATGAATTGAGAATCCGTATCAAGTCTATGACCCTGTTTTAAAAAGATTTGTAAAGGAAAGCAGCTCACTGAGCCACTGATACTGATGCAAGCTGATGCTCACTAATCCGCACTCATTCTGTTTTGTTTAGCACAAAAATAGCTTATTGTTTTCCACAATAAGCTCTTTGTAGTAACTAGGTATTAGTTATTTTTTGCACGAATATAACTTTATTTTCATTTTTCTACAAAGTGATAACATTTTTTTTCCTACCATCATTGTGGAAATTGTTAATAATTATTGTGAGGAATAATTAACATTGATATGTGATCAGACAGTCACTTCACATATTGTTATTAAAAGGTGATCTGTGGAACTTTGTGATTCAGGAAGTTTGTATGAAACAAGTAGCCCTTCAGATTATTTGGTACCTCGAAGTAGATCTCGGTTTCAAAAAGGTTGGTGACCACTGATTTAAGGCATAAAGTATAAATTGTCAATCAATTCAGTTTTACACCTTGAGTCTTACTTCAGTCCAACACATTACCACACATGTTTCTCTTTTTTTAAAATTTAGGGCCAATAGACCTTGTTTATAAAAAAAGTATACCCTGTTTTTGAGTGGAAAATAGATGAAACCAATTAATTATTTGGACTATTCAGTGTATTACAGACTGGTATACGTCAACGTTTTGTGCAGATGCTGTTTTTGAAACACTTCAATTTTTCTAATAGCGGCAAATAATCACACCTGCTGTCCTCTGGGGTCAAAATGACCCCGTCTGGTTTGACTGTTTATAAAGCATAAAGTATAAATGATCACCCACCTCTCTGTTTCAACTTTTTCGTCAACTCATTACCAGACACATAAAACATGTCAATATTCTTTTCCAGGACAACTCAAAACTATATCTCACATGTTGGATCAGGTGGTCTCATGTTGGATCAGGTGTTCCATGTTGGATCAGGTGGTCTCATGTTGGATCAGGTGGTCCATGTTGGATCAGGTGGTCTCATGTTGGATCAGGTGGTCCATGTTGGATCAGGTGGTCTCATGTTGGATCAGGTGGTCCATGTTGGATCAGGTGGTCTCATGTTGGATCAGGTGGTCCATGTTGGATCAGGTGGTCCATGTTGGATCAGGTGGTCTCATGTTGGATCAGGTGGTCTCATGTTGGATCAGGTTATCTCATGTTGGATCAGGTGGTCCATGTTGGATCAGGTGGTCGCATGTTGGATCAGGTGGTCTCATGTTGGATCAGGTGGTCCATGTTGGATCAGGTGGTCGCATGTTGGATCAGGTGGTCCATGTTGGATCAGGTGGTCCATGTTGGATCAGGTGGTCGCATGTTGGATCAGGTGGTCCATGTTGGATCAGGTGGTCGCATGTTGGATCAGGTGGTCTCATGTTGGATCAGGTGGTCCATGTTGGATCAGGTGGTCTCATGTTGGATCAGGTGGTCCATGTTGGATCAGGTGGTCCATGTTGGATCAGGTGGTCGCATGTTGGATCAGGTTATCTCATGTTGGATCAGGTGGTCCATGTTGGATCAGGTGGTCTCATGTTGGATCAGGTGGTCTCATGTTGGATCAGGTGGTCCATGGTGGATCAGGTGGTCTCATGTTGGATCAGGTTATCTCATGTTGGATCAGGTGGTCCATGTTGGATCAGGTGGTCTCATGTTGGATCAGGTGGTCTCATGTTGGATCAGGTGGTCCATGTTGGATCAGGTGGTCGCATGTTGGATCAGGTGGTCTCATGTTGGATCAGGTGGTCCATGTTGGATCAGGTGGTCTCATGTTGGATCAGGTGGTCGCATGTTGGATCAGGTGGTCCATGTTGGATCAGGTGGTCTCATGTTGGATCAGGTGGTCTCATGTTGGATCAGGTGGTCTCATGTCGGATCAGGTGGTCTCATGTTGGATCAGGTTATCTCATGTTGGATCAGGTGGTCCATGTTGGATCAGGTGGTCTCATGTTGGATCAGGTTATCTCATGTTGGATCAGGTGGTCCATGTTGGATCAGGTGGTCTCATGTTGGATCAGGTTATCTCATGTTGGATCAGGTGGTCCATGTTGGATCTATCCCCTCATCATGAGTTTCCTTCTCTTCTGACCCTGAGTCCTCCTCATGATGTTCAGCGTTGTCCTCCTGGTCATTCTTTTTCACAACATAGTCGTGAGTTCACACGCCTCCTGTGCAGTAGATCCTTTCTGCCTCCTCATGCTGCCCGTCTCTCTCTAAAATGGGAAAGGCCCAACACCTGTGAGAACAGACCTGTTTGTTGTTGATGTTGTTGTTCTAACCATTGCTTGACCCCACACATCAAACATCCAAGATCAAAGATGTTTTGGAAAGCAGGATGGGGGACAAGTTGCCCCATTGCTCCACTTTGTGCTGCGGGGTCATTTTGACCCCAGAGGACAACAGACGTTATTAAATTAAATAACTCACCCATAATTTAATCAAATTCCTTAAAATTACTTATAATCATGAAGAGCAGAGTATTAAACAACCCCCATTATTTTCAGACCATTTGATGAACAAAAAACATATTTTGATGGCAAAAGATTTCATCTGATTTCATCTGGGGTCAAAATGACCCCAAGGACAACAGCACCGCTGCCGCTCGTCTTCCTCTCCTGCACCAACCGGCTCTTCCCTCGAGGCTCCGTTAGCTCATATATTGGCTGTACTGAGTTTGAAGCTCTTCACTTGTCAGGATGAACTAAAACCACTTCATGGCATGAAGGTTTGGGAAACAAACGTTGGAGATTGCTGTTCTAATGACGTCATGAGGACACTGGGCCAGAGAAACAGCAGAAGAAGTAAACTAGTGGCTTCATTTGAGGCTCAGTTTAGAGAACTGTTCTGTACTCTTCCTGTACTTTAAAGTGTATATTGTGAATTATTCTGTGGATGTTCACCAAGAAAACTATCTTTTGAGTTGGCCGACTTGGGGCTAACTGTCTGGTTTTGTTGCGCTCGTTGCTGTTTAAAAAGTGTACAAATGAAAGCTATTAAAACTCAAATGATGTCACATAAGTTCTGCTTGAGCAGGACACGTCTCTGGTTCATTTCACCGGCTGCTTTCTGTAGGAGACGATGTGCAGGTCTTAAAGCGGCCCGAGAGATGCACATAACACCAGACTTGTAGCATAGCGCCATGCTAGCAGCTGAGTGGGGCCATTTGCGCTAATGCTAGCTAGATACCATGGTCACCATGTCCGTGTGTTAGCCTGCCAACATTAGTAGGAAACAACAGAAAGGAATGCTAATAGTTTAGCAGGTATTTGACCATAAACCACAAACGTTTGACCTGATGGTGGCGCTGTATGAAAAATCAGACTCTTGTTACATTTCATCCTGTACCAAACACATTCAATGAATAAAAAACAGACTGGGAAACATGGCTCAAGGTTTGACCTCCGGCTCCGCTGGTCCATGTCCATGTGTCCTTGGCCAAGAGGAAGAGGGCCTAACCTTCGTCCCTTCTCTTAACGGATGCTGTCATTGATGAATTTCAGCAGACGAGTGCCTCCAGGAGAAAAGTGTAATAATGAGCAGTTCAACAACATGAACAACGTCACATGGAGCCTGTGTGTGGTTCTACTGTTGATGCTTCATTGTTCCTCTATATTGCTACAATCTGAAACATGCTCATCCTGTTTTGTTCTACATGTCACATGGTTTGGTACATGAACAAATTAAAATGTCACAGATGCGCACAAATGTGCCCCAAAGCATATGTTGGAGTCCTCTGAATGTTCTCTGTTCTAAACCCTCTGAAACTTTGTTCTGCTTCACTTCATCAAAGTCAACCTTTGTGATTTTTTAATTATTGGACCTGAAACCTTTTCATTTCTTCCTGTGTGTCATCTTCATTTCCTCTTAAACAGGTCGTTGTTTAAAGGTGTTAAAGGGCCACCACTGGAGGAGGAACCCGTGTGGTTGGGAACCTTCAGGAGTGAACAATCATTCACTCCTGTCAGCCTACCGCAGGAGAAGAGCTCTCTCACCTCATGGAGACGATTTCAGAGACGAGCAAGACTGGACTTTGGTTGGAAAGTACAAAATACAAACCAGTTTTATTTGTTTTCACAATAACAAGGTTAAAGGTCACAACAACGGATAATGCAAGAAGTCAATTATGATCTAGAATCATCCAAAACTAGGATTCATTTGATCTCAACGTCACTTATCAAAGTTTGTTCATTTGTTACACGACGATCAAAGAAGATGAATTTAGTTTGTTCAAATCAAAACAACTCTTTACAAGTTGTGATTATTTCTCCACAGAAGCTGAATCTGATCCAGAAAGACTCTCGTTTGACATTCGGAGGTTTTTCTTCACACAAACAAATGTCTCAAGACCAGCAGCAGGTACCCCTCACCTGCTGCAGCTGTTTACAACCACTGAGAGATCAGGGCCCTGTTCCACGTACGTGGTTCCACAAATACGATCAAATGTCCTGTTATCCAGCTCAACCTCACGAGATGATTGACTACAGGATATGTCGGTTCCCTGAAGGTGGATCCTCCCTCAAACGCTCTCGTTTATTCTAACCAGACGTCAGTTCTCAGGATAACTGTGCGTGCCCGCTGCTCTTCAGAAGGGAGAAAAGTCAAACGCCAAATTCATGATGTTCTCTTTCTAAAATGACAAATAAACTCAGAGAAAGACGGTCTCTTTTCTCTGCTGACGAGCAGAAGATGATCATGACTACATGTGATCTAAACTGGCTTTGTGGAACCGAAAATCCTGATCTACGTCATCTTATCCTGGAAGTTATCCAGCTATATCAGTAAACCAGGTACGTGGAACAGGGCCCAGGTTGCTGCTAGCTAACATCAGCTGTGTGTCATCCTGTACAGGAGGAACTATCTGGACAGCAGAGAGAAGGTTTCTCTACCAGGAGGAGACTCTCAATCCTCCAGAGAACACAGAGACACTGAGGAACCAGACGAGGACCAGAACCAGAACCCAGGATAAAGAGGTTCAGTGAATGTGGTGTTGAAGGTGTGGAGGTGGATCAGTGTGTCAGAGGAGACTCTGTAGAAGGACAGAGAGCCAGCAGGACAGTCCACATACACTGCTACTCTACCAGAGGAGGAGGAGGAGGAGGAGGAGGTGATGAATGTTTCTGTCTGATTGTGATAGACAGAGTAAACACCATCATAACACTCCAGACTCCAGGACTGATCATTCATTCCAAACAAACAGTCTCTACTGTTTCCTCTCCTTCTGATTCCTCTGTAACTCACTGATATAGAAACTATTCCTCTCCACTCGACCTCCCAGTAACAGCGACCAGTCAGACCAGTTCTACACAGCAGCTGAGGCCAGCAGTCAAACCTGTCTGGATGATCAGGATATGACTGATCCTCCTCCATCACACGTGTCACCTTCCTGTTGTTGTCAGACAGTGTGAGTCTCTTGTTCACTGTGTTTGTGTCGAGTGTGAGTTCACAGGAATCTGATGGAGAGAACAAGACACAATACAGCTGCAGTTATTAATCTATCATCTGTTCATCTAGTGACACTTTGATGATGACATCAGAGATGTGAATGAGTGATGTCACAGTGTGCAGATGGTTGAATGTGTTCATCAAACTCAAAGCCCACTTACACTTCCTCAGACCTGGTCTGAACCATCGGACTCCAGCAGGCTCCACCCTGAAAGGAGGAGGGGGGTCAGAGCAGCATGAAACATGGACATGACATCACTCTCATCACAGAGCTTTGGGATTCATGTTCACATGGACCACTTATTATTCATCCGCTCATCCTCTGTTACTTCATGGAGCTTCTTCTGATTGGCCCATGACGACAGCTCATCATGCTCTTCAGCCTGACTCATGTTTATGATTATCATCTTTTTAATCAACTATGTTGTTACATTACAATAAAACACTATCAAGTTGTGTTTCATAAACTGTTGTCTGCATATTGTTATGATCAGATTATAATCTGCATATAAACCATAACAACATAAATGGATATGAGACACACAGATGACACACATCGTTAGTGGGAGAACTATTTAATTCAGCAGGTTTGAAACTGAACAGACCTCTCTCTCTCCCTCTCTCTCCCTCTCCCTTTCCCTCTCTCTCTCTCTCTCTCTCTCTCTCTCTCTCTCTCTCTCTCTCTCTCTCTCTCTCTCTCTCTCTCTCTCTCTCTCTCTCTCGCTCTCTCTCCCTCCCTCCCCCCTCAGGAATAAAGGGGGGTCTCTGAACTACAGAGCTGCCAAGAGACGGCCTCCACCCACAGTCTCCACTCCCCCGACGCCACCTACGGTCACTCGCCTCAGCCGGTGCACCAACCCGCCTCTTTCTCCTCATCCTTTACCCCTCATCCCTCACTCCCTTTCCTCATCCCTCACTCCCTTTCCTCATCCCTCACTCCCTTTCCTCATTCCTCACTCCCTTCCCTCATCCCTTACCCCTCATCACATCCCTTTTCCTTCTCCAGCTCAAGAATCTATGGTTCTGAATAATAAACCTTCCACCAACACCAGTTAGGAGAAGCGTGGTCCTTGTTAGTGAAACAAATCTAGTTAGAATAAAATCTACTGGGATTAAATCCATCTCCACAACCATACTGGTAGTGAAATGTATTGTGCTGTGTAGGTGCTGCATCACTTAGTTTGGTTTCTCAGGCTGCTTTGTGGTTTTCACAGGGAAGTTGATGAGAGAGAGCTGCAAACAGCGGCGTCTACAAGCCTGCTAGAAGCTACAAACTCTGCTCTGACACCTCAGCTGAACTTTTACCTGTTAAGATTGTGCACAACAGAAAGTTAATGTCTCCTGGACTTTTTTTCCTGTGAAGAACCCAGAAAGGGTTAATATTTGGTGATGTGTGGTTATGTGTGGCCTTCTGGAAAACCATAAATGTTTACGTTTAGGCATCCCTGCGATCGTCTCACTCTTTCTGTTACAAACTGACCCCGGCCCCCGTCAGAGAAGAGAAAAGTTATGTGGCCCTCACAGGAAAAAGTTTGGGGACCCCTGGTCTACTGATTCCACCAGATTTGAAACCATATCTCTGTGAAGGATTTTCGCGAAGATATTAATATTTATAAAACGTCAATGGCTGCGTTTCCCAGATTTTGATCGTTCTTAAGGACTTCGGCTAAGAAGGAGCGCTAAGATACGAGTGTTTCCCAGACGCGCTCTTAACTGCCTTCTTAAGATCTCGACAAAGAAGCTTCCTAAGACGCTCTTAGTGGGAGCTGTCCACCGCCGTGGAGATGAAACTAAATCAATCCATGCCAGATTAATCCATCACCCACCACTTTATCAGAGCATGAATCACACACAACACGCTGTGGTCCACACACACAGGTGCACTTATGCTACGGGCGCGTGTGTGTGTGTGTGTGTGTGTGTGTGTGTGTGTGTGTGTGTGTGTGTGTGTGTGTGTGTGTGTGTGTGCCATCCACGACACCAATCACCGGGGATCTCAGCCATGGCATGAAATCCACGGTGGACCTGGTGGACCTCGTCCCGTGTGGTGGCATTCTGATGTGTGTCCGCATGGCGCAGGAGGATCGGTGTCACGCTGCCACACTCCATGAACCCGATGTCTTGCTGAGGCCGGTGCCGTCCCCCACCACCTCCAGGAAGCTCCCCACTGCGTAAAGACCAGGCTGAGGGCAACACTGCAGCGGGTTGGCCTCTGGATGTGTGGTGACACCAGCGTGACGAGGCGTTGGATCTCCACACGGGGAAGCCGGTACTTGGACTGGACGGCCCGGTGCGACAGCACATTGAGTGGAGAAGTGCTGACGCTCACATGCATTTATGTAAACCATCACATGCATTTATGTAAACCATCACATGCATTTATGTAAACCATCACATGCATTTATGTAAACTATCTGGCTTCACGCAGGGCGACGCTGTTGGTTAGCAGAGAGGTGATGCTGTATTGCAGCCGTGGTGTCTCTCACGTGGACTTCAGTAACGTCTTTAGACGAGGAGCCTCTCTTGATGAGGTTCAGCAGAGTTCAGTTACACCTGTCAGTTCCCTGATATCTGTGGAATACCACAGGGTTGTTGATGTTTTTATAGCTAACGTAAACTCATATGCAGATGCTGAATGTGTGTGTAAACGTAATGAGTGATAGTAATGATGATTCATTTTATTCATGTAGCTACAGGAACACAGGGGTAATTCTTTATTTTTATATCGTTATTTTTCTTTTTATGCTATTATTTTTCTTGTGTCAGTGTTCTGCAGCTGTGGGCGCACATTCATCATGACGCATGGTTTTAGTATTCCTTTGAATGTCAGATATAACTTTCCCTGACGCGGCTGCAGTGAGCGTTTAGTCGCTAAGAAGGCTGTTAAGAGTGGATCAGACTGAACTTACGTTTCCTTTTTAGTGAAAGAGCGTCTGAAGCTAAGAACGACTCTGGAAAACACGTCCTTCTTTCACAGCGCTCTTAAGACGCTCCTAAGACGCTCCTAAGACGCTCCTAAGATGCTCTTAGCGTTTAAGAGCGTCTTAATGAATCTGGGAAACGCGGCCAATGTCTGCGCGGCGCTCCTGCCTGTATCCCCAGTAGCCGTAAAAAAGTGTGTCATCTTTGGCAGCGTTCCTAAATATTTATCGGTGTCTTTTCTTTTCTTTATTTTGATTGAGCCGCTTGGATAACTTTGTTTCATTTTTGCTTTTGTTCTTGTCTTGCTTCTTCTGAATCGTCTCTGTGTAATTTCCAGTCCTCCTGTCACTGTGTGTTTATCTTTGGCACCGCGCACCGTTACGGACGAGTGCATTTCATTGTGAAACTAGGGGTGTGTGGACACGACAGATAACCATGGACTGGACATTTTAACTACCACTTCAACGTTTCAACGTATTTCTTAAGAATATTAATACAATTGACCATGCTTTTGAATTCTGCATGATGATAAGAGTTTTTTTCTTTTCTTTTTTTCTTTTTCTTTTTGAGGTTGGTTGGGGGCCCCTCTACTACGACCACTGGTAGGGGGCCGCAAGCAGCCGCCTACCTATGTCTCTATGTTAAAACCGCCTCTGCTCTGTGGCTGCAGCCTCTTCATACCTGAGAGTCTCCAGTCTCCAGTGTGGATCCTCCAGTCCAGCAGACAGCAGCTTCACTCCTGAGTCTCCTGGATGATTGTAGCTCAGGTCCAGCTCTCTCAGATGGGAGGGGTTGGAGCTCAGAGCTGAGGTCAGAGAAGAAGAGCCTTCCTCTGTGATGTTACAGCTAGACAGCCTGCAAACACACAATAACACACATATCACATCTTAAGACAATCTGAAGGAGGATACGAGTTCATCCATGAATGTAAATCAGGATTTGAGTGTCCATTGGTTGAACATGTTGATGAATCCTGACCTGAGAGTCTCCAGTCTGCAGTGAGGACTCTCCAGTCCAGCAGACAGCAGCTTCACTCCTGAATCCTGCAGGTTGTTGTTACTCAGGTCCAGCTCTCTCAGACTGGAGGACTGGGAGCTGAGGACTGAGGACAGAGCTTCACAGCTTCTCTCTGAGAGGTTACAGTCACTCAGTCTGAAGAGACAAGGAGGAAGAAAAAATAAAGAATAAGTAGAAAAGATAGCAGCGTATTTAAGTTATGATCTATGAATCTAACTCTCTCTGTACTTACAGAGCTTTGTTGGAGGCTTTGACCACTGGCAGCAGCCTCAGAAGAGCCTCCTCTGAAGCAGAGTACTTCTTCAGGTCAAACACCTCCAGATCTTCTCCTGATGACAGTAAGATGAAGCCCAGAGCTGACCACTGAGCAGGAGACAGTTCATCTATGGAGAGACGTCCTGACCGCAGGGACTGTTGGATCTCCTCCACTAGAGAACCATCATTCAGTTCATTCAGACAGTGGAACAGATTGATGCTTTTCTCTGGAGACTCATTCTCATTGATCTTCTCTTTGATGTACTGGACTGTTTTCTTATTGGTCTGTGAGCTACTTCCGGTCTGTGTCAGCAGACCTCGTAGGAGAGTCTGATTGGTCTCCAGTGAAAGACCCAGGAGGAAGCGGAGGAACAAGTCCAGGTGTCCATTAGGACTCTGTAAGGCCTTGTCCACAGCACTCTGGCAGAGATGTCTTGGTTCAGGTTTCTTTTTAAAGACTTTAGACAACAGGGAGGTTGTTTGTTCTTCTGCCAGCAGGTTGACACCAGAGTTGATGAAGGTCAGATGGACATGAAGAGCAGCCAGAAACTCCTGAACACTCAGATGGACGAAGCAGAACACCTTGTCCTGGTACAGTCCTCTCTCCTCTCTAAAGGTCTGTGTGAACACTCCTGAGTACACTGAGGCTGCTCTGATATCGATGCCACACTCTGTCAGGTCGGATTCATAGAAGATCAGGTTCCCTTTCTGCAGCTGATCAAAAGCCAGTTTTCCCAGAGACTGGATCATCTTCCTGCTCTCTGGACTCCAGTGTGGATCTGTCTCAGCTCCTCCATCAAACTTGACCTTCTTCACTTTGGCCTGAACCACCAGGAAGTGGATGTACATCTCAGTCAGGGTCTTGGGCAGCTCTCCTCCCTCTGTGGTCTTCAACACGACCTCCAGAACTGTAGCAGTGATCCAGCAGAAGACTGGGATGTGACACATGATGTGGAGGCTTCGTGAGGTCTCGATGTGGGGGATGATCCTTCTGGCCTGCTCCTCATCTCTGAACCTCTTCATGAAGTAGTCCTTCTTCTGTGGGTCAGTGAACCCTCTGACCTCTGTCACCAGGTCAACACAGTGAGGAGGGATCTGAAAGGCTGCTGCAGGTCGTGTGGTTATCCAGAGGCGAGCAGAGGGAAGCAGCTTCCCCCTGATGAGGTTTGTCAGTAGCACATCCACTGAGGTGGACTCTGTGACATCAGTTAGGGCTTTATTCTTGCAGAAGTTTAGAGGAAGTCGACACTCATCCAGACCGTCAAAGATGAACACAACCGGGAACTCTTCAAACCTGCAGATTCCTGCTTCTTTGGTTTCAGAGAAGAAGTGATGAACAAGTTCCACCAAGCTGAACTTCTTCTCTTTCAGCACATTCAGCTCTCTGAACGTGAAGGGAAACATGAACTGGATGTCCTGGTTGGCTTTGTCTTCAGCCCAGTCCAGAGTGAACTTCTGTGTTAGGACTGTTTTCCCGATGCCAGCCACTCCCTTTGTCATCACTGTTCTGATTGGTTCCTCTCCTCCAGGTGAGGCTTTAAAGAAGTCTTCTTGTTTGATGGTGGTTTCTGGTCTGTGTGGTTTCCTGGATGCTGCTTCAATCTGTCTGACCTCATGTTCATTGTTGACCTCTGCAGTCCCTCCCTCTGTGATGTAGAGCTCTGTGTAGATCTGGTTCAGAAGGGTTGGGTTTCCTGCTTTGGCGATCCCCTCAAACACACACTGGAACTTCTTCTTCAGGTTAGATTTGAGTTTACGCTGACAAACTCCAGCAGGAAGTCCTGAATGAACAAACAACAAGAAGATCAGAATAGATTTTTAACAGTTCATTTCCTCAAAGAATGAGTATGAATATATTCTGGTCCATCTCTTGAGACATTAGTAAACGTTCCATTCATCCAGCATGTTAAATCTTTAGAGAAATCCTCTTACTGCTCTGCAGACAGTCAGCCAGCTCCTCCTGCTTCATGCTCCTCAGGAAGTGCAGTGAGATCTTCTGAAATGCTTCTCTGCTCCTCCTCCTCTGCTCTTTATCCTCACCATCCAACACCTCCTCATCCTCTCTCTGACTCTCTAAGTATTCTGGGTAATCTGAAGTCAGAACCTTGTGGATCTTCTTCAGCTCGTCCTTCACAAAAGTGAGGATGTTCTCCTCCAGCAGCTGGAACAGAATATTCTCTGAATGACAAACTAAAACCATGGAAGCAAACATCAGATCCATGTTGGACAGACTGACAACCCACTGGTCTAAAGAGTGCAGCATGGAGATGATGGTGAACAGAAGACATGTAAAAGTAGTTGTACAGGTACAGACCATGAATATGGAGTCCAGGTGTGTTTGATGCTGCTGGGCAGACGGACCTCTGGGAACCTCTGAGCTCTCCTGGTCCTCTCTGTGGAGGAGTCATGAACCATCAGCTCACATTGTGTCTGCACCACAGACTGTTTATTGTTCATGATATTACAACACAAACACAACAATGAGTTAAAGATGTTGTGTCATGATTCATCATTTTATAGACCAGATGCTAAAGACTGCAGATGAAGGACGACCATCTGTGTGACAGTTAGTCATCTTGTTTCATCTGTTTAAAGAACTTACTCTGGGTCATAAGAACGTTGTCCATCTCTGAAGTTAATAAAAGCACCTTTAGACCGATCACTCTTCATGGACACACAGCTGGGTTCAGGAGACTTTTCTCTCTGCTGCTGTGACCTGATAGAAACACTGAGATTTAATGAACACATAGGATTCATATTACCTGCTTTCACTGGTTTTGTTTGACCATTACCCATTAAAACATAAATGGTCTTAAATGGCAACGACAACACAACTTATTTATGGTTACTTATTTGTTGCTTATTCAACAAACTCGTCATTACAATAAGACACAATAACTAAAACTTGGAGCCAGGGAGCCAGTCATAGTTATGATGAATGTAATGATGGAGGACAACCCTCCAACAGGAAACTCTTTTAAACTGCTGACTCTTCATCAAACTGCACTCTGCTTCCAGACCTCTGAAGGTAGTTCCAAACATCTACCACTAGTCTGCATAGATTTATGTTCCCAGACCTCTGAACGTAGACCCAGAACCCCTGCAGATAGTCTACAGACCTCTAAATGTAGACCCAGAACCCCTGCAGCTAGTCTACAGACCTCTGAATATAGACCCAGAACCCCTGCAGCTAGTCCACAGACCTCTAAATGTAGACCCAGAACCACTGCAGCTAGTCTACAGACCTCTGAATGTAGACCCAGAACCCCTGCAGTTAGTCTACAGACCTCTGAATGTAGACCCAGAACCCCTGCAGCTAGTCTACAGACCCCTGAATCTGATACAGTCTTCTGAAACTGCTCCCTAAACCATGACAGGTAGTCCCTGAAACTCTGGATCTAGGACCCAGACTACTTCAGCTTGTCCCCAGAACTGTGGAGCTGTTCTGAAGACTTTTGTAGGTTTACTCCATCATCTGTCTCAAAAAATCTACAACTAAAAAATATCTCCTGGTCGACTCAGAGGAGGAATAAACTCACAGTGTGTTTGCACCAGAGTAGGGCTGCAACAACGAATCGATAAAAATCGATTAAAAAAGTTGGCAACAAATTTCATTATCGATTCGTTGTGTCGCGCGATTATTACGCCACTCAATAAGTCGCGGAGATGTTTGAGTATTGAACATAACAGTTGAGTGGAGCGGAGCGCCGCAGACTGAAGGTCCAGGAGCTTCTGCAGCGCTGTACCTTCTCTATGTCGCTGCATAGTCGCGTTGCGTGTACAATAACTTAACAGCTAGGCTAACCGTTGTCGTTAGCTCGCTAGCTCGTCCTTCATTCCCCATGTTTGAGCTGTTGGGTTAGATAACGTCTTCATTTTAAAATACCGCGGAGGCTTCAAGAGAAGCAACGAGTAAACATCTCCTCTGAGGAGCAGAACACAGACCTGCGTTCAACAGTCTGATATAATGAGGCTTCATGCAGAGGAAGTGCTGCTGGGATTTGTAGTTCCATATCTAATGAACAACCTTTATTTAGGTAAAGTGCAATACGTAAGTTATCCGTTGATACATTGAGTGATTACTTCTGGAATATCATCTCTAGTTCTCTGAGTTCTGTGTGTGTGAGTGTGTGTGTGAGTGTGTGTGTGTGTGTGAGTGTGTGTGTGTGTCTGTGCAGGTGTGTGAGTGTGTGTGTGTAAGTGTGTGCGTCTGTGAGTGTGCATGTCTGTGAGTGTAGAGAACAAGTTCTGACAAATCCTGTTAAGTTTTCTGATTTTTATTTGTTTTTTATAAATTCTTTATTGTTAATATTTGTTGCACTTTGAATTTGTACTGTTCTGTTTTTGTAATAGAAGGTTGCAAATTAATGCTTTAAAATTATTATTTTTTTCATCCGATGAATCGATGAATCGAAAAAATAATCGACCGATGAATCGATTATTAAAATAATCGTTAGTTGCAGCCCAACACCAGAGACTGTTTAGAGTTAATGATTCATATGCAAACAGCTACAGAGCAGTTAGTAAAATATATTGATTCTGTCATGATTGATCTTCATGAAAACAACACTGTAAATGATGAACGACCAATTCTGTGTTTCATAACTGAGAATCAGAACAGTTAGTCATCTGTTTCATCTGTTTTAAGAACTTACTCTGGGTCAGAGGAACGGCAGCCATCTTTGAAGTCAATCAGACGACCTTTAGACCGATCACTCTTCATGGACACACAGCTGGGTCCAGGTTCAGGTTCAGGTCCAGGTCCAGGACAGTCTGGTCTCTGATGGATCCTGGTCACACATGTAGAAGCAGAGTCAGTGAGTCAAAGACTTTGTGACATGAGAAGAGTCCTGGACAGTTAGAGATGGTCCTCTCACCTCTGAGCTCTGGTCTGGCTGTCATGTTCCCCACACAGACTGCTTTTAGAGGGAGGGACTCCCTCCTCTCTGTCCTCACTCTGACTCATAGCAGAGTCCACACCTTCACACCAACAGCACCACCTGCTGGAGAGATCACACATTACTGCTCTTCATCATGACAATCAGCTCATTCACCTCAACACTAAATACACTCATGGGACAGTTTCCATGTTGTTGGGTCCGTGTATGTTTTGTTCGTTGGTTTTATCGTTCATTCAAAAATACGGAAATATGGAAAAAACACCGTTTCTTCGTTTTCCGTTTCAAACCAAAAACGGGAAAACAGGAAAACCACTTCTGTTTTCTCGTTTTTGGTCTGAAACCAAGAACGAGAAAAGAGAGACGATTATTTTCATGTCAAAATAAAAGTAATAGATATTATTATTTACGGTCTTTTAATTCTTATTTACAGTCTTATATGATGAAAAAAAAACGCAGAGTAACGTTAAAATAACATTAATTAATAAATATGAATAAATACACCTGGTGAAGTCAGCAACAGTAGAGACTACAGGCAGTTTAATATGCATGTATATACGTACACAGCAAGAATCAACTGTTCAATTAATCGCTGCATTTTTTTAATGCAACACAGTTCGTAATATAGTTTAATCAAGTAACGTGTGTGTGTAGAGTTGATCATATTTAATTGTTAAAAGACTAGACTAGAAGACATTCACAATGTTCTCTAGTCTCTAGACTTGTTAGAAGACTAGAAGACATTCACAATGTTCTCTAGTCTCTAGACTTGAAGACTAGAAGACATTCACAATGCTCTCTAGTCTCTAGACTTGAAGACTAGAAGACATTCACAATGTTCTCTAGTCTCTAGACTTGAAGACTTGAAGACATTCACAATGTTCTCTAGTCTCTAGACTTGAAGACTAGAAGACATTCACAATGTTCTCTAGTCTCTAGACTTGAAGACTAGAAGACATTCACAATGTTCTCTAGTCTCTAGACTTGAAGACTAGAAGACATTCTCAATGCTCTCTAGTCTCTAGACTTGAAGACTAGAAGACATTCACAATGTTCTCTAGTCTCTAGACTTGAAGACTAGAAGACATTCACAATGTTCTCTAGTCTCTAGACTTGAAGACTAGAAGACATTCACAATGTTCTCTAGTCTCTAGACTTGAAGACTAGAAGACATTCACAATGCTCTCTAGTCTCTAGACTTGAAGACTAGAAGACATTCACAATGCTCTCTAGTCTCTAAACTTGTTAGAAGACTAGAATACATTCACAATGTTCTCTAGTCTCTAGACTTGTTAGAAGACTAGAATACATTCACAATGTTCTCTAGTCTCTAGACTTGTTAGAAGACTAGAATAAGTTCACAATGTTCTCTAGTCTCTAGACCTGTTAGAAGACTAGAATACATTCACAATGTTCTCTAATCTCTAGACTTGTTAGAAGACTAGAAGACATTCACAATGCTCTCTAGTCTCTAGACTTGAAGACTAGAAGACATTCACAATGCTCTCTAGTCTCTAGACTAGAAGATATTCTCAATGCTCTCTAGTCTCTTATGAACCGTGTATTTAGTGGGCCGGTCTGACAGTAATTCCCGGGACATTTTTCCTTCAGTTCTTCTCTGGTTCTGGAACCGGGACTTTGTTTGTCTACATGTTGTAAAGCCCTCTGAGGATAATTTCTCATTTGTGATTCTGGCTGATACAAAATAAAATAAAGTGAATTGAAGACCACGTTATTCAACTAGTGTTGGCATCTAAATTCAGGGAATCTGCATTGAAAGTGGTTCATGATGAATCTGGACACTGGGGGGGGTTCAGGAAAACTTATGATCTGAGTCCAAGACATTTCTTTTCACCATGTTGGAAGTAGATTGGGTAACTTGTGAAGGCCTGCAGGTGTTACAGTAAATAAGGTCTAATGAGTTAAACTCTGGTTCCAGGGTTGGGAGCCAGTTTCTATGGAGGGGTGAAGCCCTGTTGCTTTAAGCAGCCTGCTGTGTGCTCTAGCTCTCTGTGTTGATGGCAGGTATTTAGTAGGCGGAGCTTATCAGTGCAACTAGCAGCACCTGGCCAGTCTCCATTATTGTATGTATTAGTTCAGTAAAATAATAATCCCTTTTAAAATATATTGTGATCATAACTATAAACATCCAGCATGAGTGAGCAAGGTGCATCAAAAAGGACTCCTCCAGAGCTCCAGAGCTTTTAAAACAGTATTTTTTGGTATAACAACACAACAACCCACAGACTAGTAGTCAACCTTTTTACAAAGATTAAGACCTAAAGCATCGACATCTGCAACAACAAACACAATCCAGGAAGCATTGTTGTGTTATGAAGCATATTCAGTCAACGAAAGGTGTCACAAGACAGTGACTCGTCTACTACCAAAATGATCAGCTGTTTCCTCATGTGCTGTATGACGCTAAGCAAGCGCTGACGGACCAATGAGAGCCAAGGATTTTGAATCGCCCGCGGAGAGCAAAAAAGAAAAAGCTTCGGCCGTGTTTGTTAATGTAGAAACACAAATCAGAGGTTTGTACGGCAAGTTAGGGAGTTTACATAAATAGTGAAACTTCACAATTATTTTAATTTGTTTTTTAAACCACAGTTCTCATCTCGTAAGGGTTACGGTATTTTAATAATTTAAATGAATATAAGCAACGTTGTGGAGATGTGCAAGGTGCTGTTTTTAAAACTCTTTCTTCTGGTGGAACGAGGCGAACCGGAGACAGTTTCCAACAGGTTGAGACCTGTGAGGCTCTGGGCTGGACCTCCGCTCCTCCAGCACCATGTTCTGATGGCTCACCTCCTGCTTCAACCTGTCGCTGGTTTACTCATAACTTTACCTTTAAAACAACATGTCTTCCATCTTTGTCATGGCCGGGTCCCAGGTGAGCTCTGTGTTCCCTGCTGGGTCCTAGTGCTCACCATTTTACTAGCTTCCCCTCCACGTCAGGAAGAGTCCTGACAGACCCCAGATCAGCCTGAACTCCTCTTCTTCATCACAGTGTCATCATTCAAAGCAACACTTCATCTGGACTTCAACATTCAAACTAACAGCAGCTTCTCTCTGTTTAATCTCACAGGCGGCCATCTTGTTTCCCAGCTGACATGTTTGACAGCAGCTTTAAACAGTCACACGGTCACAACAATCACTAACGTCATTTCAACCGATCACAGCTCCACTTACTGAACATTGAGCCGTGGACTTCCTCAGAGTGCAGCTCTCTTCTGTCCTCAGCAGCTCTGTGGAGAAAAGGAGCTTCCTGCTTCACTTCGACTTGCATCAGACGAAGTGAAGCGACGCAGCTTCTTTTCCTTCATCAGAGTTCCTCACGTCACCATCAAAGTATGCAGTCGGACTGGTCGACCGAGTCTCAGTCTGAGCTGCGTTCACAGGATCAAACGTCATCGTGCACAGAAACCTCCTCACAGCTCCAACAAGAGTCTTTCAGGATCAAATCCAGCATCTGTGGACAATCATGACAACTTGTAAAGAGTCTTTGACAACAGCCTGGACTCTGTAGTGGAGACCAGATGGTTCAGAGGATCCATGCTGCCCCTCTTTGTCCCCTTGTGTTCCTGTATATGTAGACTAGTAGGGACCAGAGGATCAAGCAGAAAGCTTTGCAGCAAATGTTGTGTTGAGTTTATCTGGAATAAATACACTAAGACAACAGAGTCTGACCTGACAGTGTTTTTATTCTTCACTCCACTTTGTTGATCTGGTTGAACCTGTTGGGGCGGGACAACTTACCCACGTATGAGTCTTAGGCTGCGTTCCAGATGCTTCACTCTTCCTGTGTACTTCTAGGACGCATTAATGATGTATTAATGAGGACAGACTGCAGCTTGATGTATTAATGAGGACAGACTGCAGCTTGATGCATTAATGAGGACATACCACTTCCTCATCACATGGAACCTTGAACTTTGACCCTCTTGCTCATGTATCTGCTGTGCAGAAGGATTGTGGGTCAGAACAGGAAAGCGTGACATTGTGATGTCATTCATACGTCATTTAGAGAGAGAGAGCTGGCTTGTGCTGTGTTTTATTTAGAATTGTTGTTGTTTTTATATGTGAACAGGCTTCTCTCATGCAACATTTTGTGTTCATAGAACACAGGTTCATACTCAGAAAAAGCTTTTCCAACAGGCCACTAAACAATATTCTCAGCTTTGGTCACTAGAGGGCAGCAGAGCTCTTTCCTTCACAACATAAATCAGTCAGAATATTTCAACAAACTTGGCCCATTAGAGTCAAACACAATGCATTTGTCACTACATATTCTGAATCACAATCCAGTAACACAAGTTGCTCTGAATCACAATACAGTAACACATGTTGCTGTGACTCACAATACAATCATCTTGAGCAGGTTTTCCTTCTTCAGCAATACACTATAATCCATTTTAGCATTATTTTCAACACAGATGTTAGGTTTAGCTATCACGCACCAAAGTGCCGCACGGGGCATGAGCTTTAAGGATTTAGTAGATCTGTGTTGAAGTAGTGATATGAACCCCAAATGAGTTATAATACTTGTGTTATTTATATCATTTTTTTCAGAATTTTTTTGTGAAAAGATATATATATATATATATATATATATATATGTATGTATATGTATATATATACAACATTTGAAACATTATTATAAACACCTAGCATATTCTAAAAAAGATTTCCCGACAATGCGTTTTCGAGCCACTCTGAGTGTTTTCAACTCCACTGTGAAAGACCTAAACAACAACCTACAGAGTGAAACACCCTCTGTGGAAAGATAAAGGCCTAAAGAACCGGAATCTGCAGGAAAAATCAATAAAACAAAGCCGTAGCCTGTTACTAACGATTTTAGTCAAAAAACTGTGTCGTTCGGTTCAAAAATGGAAAAGTTAGAAGCTTTTTTCCTAAACACGCTCTGATTGGTTGAAGCCTGTATTCAAAATCTGCATATTTCCCGCCTTAAGACGTGTGACGCGTTTGAAAAAATAAAAAAACAGCAGGAAAGCCACGACCACAGTTTGCAGTCTACAAGAGTCGAAGCAGGAGGAAAAGGACACAGCCGGCTTCACTTGGACTTTTCAGGTACTAATATCACATAGATGTGTTTATTTTTGAAATAATACTTTCTGAGGTGTAGTTATTAACAGAAAGGTGAAAAGTAACTGTTGTACGAAAAAGTGAAGGCAGGGTTTTTTTGAGGTGATGGGTTTTATGTGATGACATAAACTTACCGGTATTTTTTTACTTTTCTGTTCGAATAGATCTCTTCCCACAAATCTTTACTGTATTTTAATAATTTAAATGAAGTCAATCAACGTTGTGGTTCCAGAAATCTTGTAGGAAACGTCACTTGATCTTTTAAAAAAAAAATCATTTTCTTGTCTGATAATCGGTGCAGCAGGGGTTTTTTTGGGAGGGGGGGCATCCGTTGTGTTACACAAACGATGACAGTGAACTTTAAAGTTGTGTACCGATGGACACTTGCTTCTCTCAACATCATATTGGAGCAAAAGCTACCAGAGTCCACTTCAACTTCAACAACAGCAAGGTAACGAAGCTCATTATTATTCCTTTATGTTTCCTTTTTGACAGCATTTAGCAAATGTAACGTACTTTAATTACAGACAGCACAGTCTCCTTAAGTAAAGTCACCGTGTAACACTACGTGACTTTAAGAGGGAAGTAGAGAGACACGTTCCTGCACTAGTGAGCTAATGTTACTTTACTGCACTAGTGAGCTAACGTTACTTTACTGCACTAGTGAACTAATGTTACTTTACTGCACTACTGAGCTCACGTTACTTTACTGCACTAGTGAGCTAACGTTACTTTACTGCACTAGTAAGCTCACGTTACTTTACTGCACTAGTGAGCTAACGTTACTTTACTGCACTAGTAAGCTAACGTTACTTTACTGTACTAGTGAGCTAACGTTACTTTACTGCACTAGTGTGCTAACATTTCTTTACTGCACGAGTGAGCTAACGTTACTTTATTGCACTAGTGAGCTAACGCTTCTTTACTGCACTAGTGAGCTAACGTTACTTTACTGCACTGGTGAGCTTTACGCTACTTTACTGCACTAGTGAGCTAACGCTGCTTTTACTGCACTAGTAATCTGACGCTACTGTGTTGCGTTACACAAACGATGACAGTGGACTTTAAAGTTGTGTGCCGATGGACACTTGCTTCTTGACATCATATTGGAGCAAGAGCTACCAGAGTCCACTTCAACTTCAACAACAGCAAGGTAACGAAGCTCATTATTATTCCTTTATGTTTCCTTTTTGACAGCATTTAGCAAATGTAACGTACTTTAATTACAGACAGCACAGTCTCCTCAAGTAAAGTCACCGTGTAACACTACGTGACTTTAAGAGGGAAGTAGAGAGACACGTTCCTGCACTAGTGAGCTAACGTTACTTTACTGCACTAGTGAGCGAACGTCGCTTTACTGCACTAGTGAGCTAACGTCACGTTACTGCACTAGTGAGCTAACGTTACGTTACTGCACTAGTGAGCTAACGTTACTTTACTGCACTAGTGAGCTAACACTACTTCGTTGCGGTACACAAAACGATGACAGTGTGTTGGTCCGCTAGCTAGTTAGCTGATGTTAACTCCGTTTGGAGAAGTTTTGACTCTTTTCTCTCTTGCTAGCTACCGTGCGGCACAGCGCAGCACGAGTAACGTTACCAAGTTGCACTGAAGGTGAACCAGAACGTTGTGAGTGAACCAGAAGGCCCCAACAGGTCAGACTTTTACACAACATAACATAGCGTGTGTTTTCTGAGCTAACGCTACAGGCCAGACTGCAACCGCTGGTATAAAGTTGATACATTGTTGCTAGTTTAACCCTCCTATCGTGTTCTAATCTGACCGATTTAAAAGTTTAATCAATCATAAATATTGTGTTTTACTTCTGATTACCTCAAGACCTTATGATATCCTCCACAGTAGGCATTACATCGCAGACAATTCTTGATCACCCCCCACCTTTTTCTTACACACACTTTTTTTTGCAATGGATTTTGCGTACTGGAGACAAGTTTTTACACACAGGAAAGTTTCAAGGCGTACAAAAGTCTGCTGGCTTATTCCGTATTCACACCAAAAGCGCAACACTTTTTTGCCTGATTTTACTCGCTCGACACGTTATGTGGTTAACTCGCTTTTTGCTTTTTCGCAACCAATTGCGATGGAAAGCTGGCGTGGCTTGAGTCCCGTTAGCCCTAGTTACCATCATCACATAGCCCGGTCACGTTCCTGTAAAACAGTTTTCATTTCCGCTATCGACCATGGGACATTAACAAGTATTTCTGCGTCATGCTTGTTGTGGAAATACCACAAATAAAACAAATGTCGGAACATCCAGTGCCCCGTGTCTGGTTTCATACTATTCTCCGTGTCTGGGTTCATACTATTCTCCGTAGTCGCACTGGCTTCATCCAGTGCGAATACTGGATGAAACCGCTTCCAGCGCTCATTCAGGACCAGCAGTGACTGTTTGGCTGCCGTGCTGAGAGCTGTTCCCATATAGCTTGTGTTTTATTTTACCTTGAAATGAATCACAGAGTAAAGGCAGACATCACCCCACAGAGTTACCATATTCATGGCTTCCTCCCAAGTTTCCATCCACAGTTTCTTTTGCGCAAGTGAAAGACATTGATTTTCACTCAGCGAAAAAGCTAAACTAGATTATTGAGGAGAGTGTGTCAATGGAAACGTGCCCACAACCCGATTGTGAATAGCACCAACAGCATCTACAGCGTCAGTAACCGCTTAAGCAGTGCACTGGTTTCAGCCACTGGATCTATCACTGTGTCGTTGTTTATAGACATCCTAAGTCAGCTTACACGTAATAATGATATTCGTAACTTCACAATTTACAATATTCAAAAGGCGATTTCAAGGCCTTGTTCAAGCTAACCTCTGCTATGCACATGTACATGGCCATGAGATTTTAATGTACAGTTTTGGTGAAAAGTGACTTCATAATCAGCTACAATGTCATAATGATATTCATAATTTCACAATATTCAAACAGCTAAAAAAGCAGATATATCCCCCTGCAGTCCGTCAACGGCTCCAGGGGGATATCTGTCACGCTTGCCAGTCTTCAAAACTTGAGAGCCCTGTGAAGGTCTTCCTCAGCTGGCCCATTCTCAGCACCTCTTTGCTGACAAGCAGCCTTTGGCAAATGATCCTCACAGAATATCTTGTAGCTGACATCAAACATGGGCTCATTCCTAAAACACATATGAATGAGGAGTAAAGACATTAATAAGTGTTGTGATGGTTTGCACATGCAACAGAATGCAGATTGAAGGTTTACTTTCATAATGTTCAGTTAGTAGCTCCTTGAAATGCAATATAACACATGACTTACTGTTCTTTCTCTGGTCTTTCAAGCCTCATCAAAAAACCTGGTGTACTGATTGGAGCAGCCTTTGTGGTTCTGCACCTCCAGAGCCGCACAGTCTTTGTCTTTTATGTGTATCAAAAAACTTTGGTCATCCTTCAACTCGGCAGCTTTCTGCAATTGGCCTTAACGAAACAAAAAGGATAGCTCAATGAGTTTGTTGACATATCTCTCACACAGAATTGTACCTTTCAGTCACTCAACCACAGTCTGTGTGTGTGTGTGTGTGTGTGTGTGTGTGTGTGTGTGTGTGTGTGTGTGTGTGTGTGTGTGTTTACCTGCTGTTAATGTTTTCAGCCTTTCTTTGTTGGACTTCTGTTGCTACAAGTTGATGGCACTCGCGACGAATATCCTGTTACGCTCTGAAGAAACTAGTTCGGCATAAAACATCGCCGCATCCACAATCGATTAGAATTTCAGCGACAAACTTTTTTTTGGTAACTTAACATGACTCGTTCTTTTTTATGAACGAAAGATTGTGTAGATGCACGACTGTGGAGCGGGAATCGTTTTCTAAAAGACTTTTCGTGGTTCACCTTGCGGCCTATGGAGGAGGAACCCGTGTGGTTGGGAACCTTCAGGAGTGAACAATCATTCACTCCTGTCAGCCTATCGCAGGAGAAGAGCTCTCTCACCTCATGGAGACGATTTCAGAGACGAGCAAGACTGGACTTTGGTTGGAATGTACAAAATACAAACCAGTTTTATTTGTTTTTACAATAACAAGGTTAAAGGTCACAACAACGGATAATGCAAGAAGTCAATTATGATCTAGAATCATCCAAAACTAGGATTCATTTGATTTCAACGTCACTTATCAAAGTTTGTTAATTTGTTGCACGACGATCAAAGACAATGAATTTAGTTTGTTCAAATCAAAACAACTCTTTACAAGTTGTGATTATTTCTCCACAGAAGCTGAATCTGATCCAGAAAGACTCTCGTTTGACATTCGGAGGTTTTTCTTCACACAAACAAATGTCTCAAGACCAGCAGCAGGTACCCCTCACCTGCTGCAGCTGTTTACAACCACTGAGAGATCAGGGCCCTGTTCCACGTACGTGGTTCCACAAATACGATCAAATGTCCTGTTATCCAGCTTAACCTAACGAGATGATTGACTACAGGATATGTCGGTTCCCTGAAGGTGGATCCTCCCTCAAACGCTCTCCTTCATTCTAACCAGACGTCAGTTCTCAGGATAACTGTGCGTGCCCGCTGCTCTTCAGAAGGGAGAAAAGTCAAACGCCAAATTCATGATGTTCTCTTTCTAAAATGACAAATAAACTCAGAGAAAGACTGTCTCTTTTCTCTGCTGACGAGCAGAAGATGATCATGACTACATTTGATGAATTTAAGTCCATAATCATGACAAAATGTAATTGTGCTTTCACATTCAAGCGTAGTGAATATTCACAACACTTCCTGTTGTGAACGCAGCGTAACGCCGCGTAACACGAGTCACTGAAGCAACATATCAGACAAGTAAATGTGTCAAAAAATAAAGAAATGTATCGGCTAATTTTCAGTGCCTCATCACCCAAATCAACGAGATTATATTTATTTAAATGTGCCTGCTGTATACATATGAATATATACTTATGAGGATATATGTACTTTATGCACGTATGTATCATGAACGATGTGTATATTCATGTAACCTATGTGTGTGTAGATTACCATATAACTCGGAGTTTGAACACTTGTATGGGCGGATCAGTATGTATGTATTATTCATAATCAGAAATTCAATCAGTTGAAGCAGGATAAGTCTTGTTATCATGAGTCCACCTTCATCGTGTTCTACAGTAATGATATGCATCCTGTACTAATGACTGTCATATAAGTATGAGTGCTCTCAACACATCTATAAGTTTCTTAAGCACTAAATAAACGTCATGAGCAGCACGGCATGCAGCAGCTTTCACCATGTTCTCTCATCGCGGACACAAACATGTACCACTCGCTAAAAAGCGAGCTGTGCCTTGTGCTCTTTTTTTTACACAATCCTTCTGTGATCCAGTCTGCATGTACATACATGTACATGAATGTCCGGCTCCAGAAAGTCTCATAAATAAATGAGTCCTTGTCAGCAGAATGGATAGCGCTCATATGACGTCATCATGATGTGAGAACGGATCTTGGTGATCTGGAAGAACTCTCTCCCTATAAAACTAATATAAAACTAATATCGCTCCTTCATCAATGAGGAAGAGAGCTGCTTTCTGTCCGGTGGGAGTGAACAACTTATCCAGTGAAGTTTCACTAAACCTGCTCCCGACCAGGTTAGGGGATTTCAATGTGTTGCTATAGTGACTGATCTAAACTGGCTTCGTGGAACCGAAAATCCTGATCTACGTCATCTTATCCTGGAAGTTATCCAGCTATATCAGTAAACCAGGTACGTGGAACAGGGCCCAGGTTGCTGCTAGCTAACATCAGCTGTGTGTCATCCTGTACAGGAGGAACTATCTGGACAGCAGAGAGAAGGTTTCTCTACCAGGAGGAGACTCTCAATCCTCCAGAGAACACAGAGACACTGAGGATTCAGACAAGGACCTGAACCAGAACCCAAACCCAGGATAAAGAGGTTCAGTGAATGTGGTGTTGAAGGTGTGGAGGTGGATCAGTGTGTCAGAGGAGACTCTGTAGAAGGACAGAGAGCCAGCAGGACAGTCCACATACACTGCTACTCTACCAGAGGAGGAGGAGGAGGAGGTGATGCGTGTTTCTGTCTTATTGTGATGGACATAGTAACCAACACCATCATAACACTCCAGACTCCAGGACTGATCATTCATTCCAAACAAACAGTCTTCACTGTTTCCTCTCCTTCTGATTCCTCTGTAACTCACTGATATAGAAACTCTTCCTCTCCACTCGACCTCCCAGTAACAGCGACCAGTCAGACCAGTTCTACACAGCAGCTGAGGCCAGTAGTCAAACCTGTCTGGATGATCAGGATATGACTGATCCTCCTTCACATGCGTCACCTTCCTGTTGTTGTCAGACAGTGTGAGTCTCTTGTTCACTGTGTTTGTGTCGAGTGTGAGTTCACAGGAATCTGATGGAGAGAACAAGACACAATACAGCTGCAGTTATTAATCTATCATCTGTTCATCTAGTGACACTTTGATGATGACATCAGAGATGTGAATGAGTGATGTCACAGTGTGCAGATGGTTGAATGTGTTCATCAAACTCAAAGCCCACTTACACTTCCTCAGACCTGGTCTGAACCATCGGACTCCAGCAGGCTCCACCCTGAAAGGAGGAGGGGGGTCAGAGCAGCATGAAACATGGACATGACATCACTCTCATCACAGAGCTTTGGGATTCATGTTCACATGGACCACTTATTATTCATCCGCTCATCCTCTGTTACTTCATGGAGCTTCTTCTGATTGGCCCATGACGACAGCTCATCATGCTCTTCAGCCTGACTCATGTTTATGATTATCATCTTTTTAATCAACTATGTTGTTACATTACAATAAAACACTATCAAGTTGTTTCATAAACTGTTGTCTGCATATTGTTATGATCAGATTATAATCTGCATATAAACCATAACAACATAAATGGATATGAGACACACATATGACACACATCGTTAGTGGGAGAACTATTTAATTCAGCAGGTTTGAAACTGAACAGACCTCTCTCTCTCTCTCTCTCTCTCTCTCTCTCTCTCTCTCTCTCTCTCTCTCTCTCTCTCTCTCTCTCTCTCTCTCTCTTCCCCCCCCTCAGGAATAAAGGGGGGACTCTGAACTACAGAGCTGCCAAGAGACGGCCTCCACCCACAGTCTCCACTCCCCCGACGCCACCTACGGTCACTCGCCTCAGCCGGCGCACCAACCCGCCTCTTTCTCCTCATCCTTTACCCCTCATCCCTCACTCCCTTTCCTCATCCCTCACTCCCTTCCCTCACTCCCTTTCCTCATCCCTCATCCCTTACCCCCTCATCACATCCCTTTTCCTTCTCCAGCTCAAGAATCTATGGTTCTGAATAATAAACCTTCCACCAACACCAGTTAGGAGAAGCGTGGTCCTTGTTAGTGAAACAAATCTAGTTAGAATAAAATCTACTGGGATTAAATCCATCTCCACAACCATACTGGTAGTGAAATGTATTGTGCTGTGTAGGTGCTGCATCACTTAGTTTGGTTTCTCAGGCTGCTTTGTGGTTTTCACAGGGAAGTTGATGAGAGAGAGCTGCAAACAGCGGCGTCTACAAGCCTGCTAGAAGCTACAAACTCTGCTCTGACACCTCAGCTGAACTTTTACCTGTTAAGATTGTGCACAACAGAAAGTTAATGTCTCCTGGACTTTTTTCCTGTGAAGAACCCAGAGAGGGTTAATATTTGGTGATGTGTGGTTATGTGTGGCCTTCTGGAAAACCATAAATGTTTACGTTGAGGCATCCCTGCGATCGTCTCACTCTTTCTGTTACAAACTGACCCCGGCCCCCGTCAGAGAAGAGAAAAGTTATGTGGCCCTCACAGGAAAAAGTTTGGGGACCCCTGGTCTAGTGATTCCACCAGATTTGAAACCATATCTCTGTGAAGGATTTTTGCGAAGATATTAATATTTATAAAACGTCAATGGCTGCGTTTCCCAGATTTTGATCGTTCTTAAGGACTTCGGCTAAGAAGGAGAGCTAAGATACGAGTGTTTCCCAGACGCGCTCTTAACTGCCTTCTTAAGATCTCGCCAAAGAAGCTTCTTAAGACGCTCTTAGTGGGAGCTGTCCACCGCCGTGGAGATGAAACTAAATCAATCCATGCCAGATTAATCCATCACCCACCACTTTATCAGAGCATGAATCACACACAACACGCTGTGGTCCACACACACAGGTGCACTTATGCTACGGGCGCGTGTGTGTGTGTGTGTGTGTGTGTGTGTGTGTGTGTGTGTGTGTGTGTGTGCCATCCACGACACCAATCACCGGGGATCTCAGCCATGGCATGAAATCCACGGTGGACCTGGCGGACCTCGTCCCGTGTGGTGGCATTCTGATGTGTGTCCGCATGGCGCAGGAGGATCGGTGTGACGCTGCCACACTCCGTGAACCCGATGCCTTGCTGAGGCCGGTGCCGTCCCCCACCACCTCCAGGAAGCTCCCCACTGCGTAAAGACCAGGCTGAGGGCAACACTGCAGCGGGTTGGCCTCTGGATGTGTGGTGACACCAGGTGACGAGGCGGTGGATCTCCACACGGGGAAGCCGGTACTTGGACTGGACGGCCCGGTGCGACAGCACATTAATTAAACACCGAGCCTCTTTTCAGGTTTCTGCTTGAAAATGACATACAAACTAAAATGTCTGTGTCTCTGCGACCACTAGAGCTATTTGAATAATCTTGGAGTTAATAAACAAGTATAATGTTAGGTTTTGCTCAGATGTGTAAATATCAGTCTAAGTGTTACTGGTTAAGAGTAAATGAAGATGACACACAGAAAGAAATGTAAAGTTTCAGGTCCGCCGTGAAAATAAGCACTTTTAGCATGATTTTTACCTAGAAATAACGCGTTCGTAAGCTTTTAAATTCTCCCAAATCCTATCTCAAAGTCTTAACATTTTTGCATTGTTTTACTTTGATAAAGTGAAGCAGAACAAAGTTAGAGAGGATTTAGTACATAAAAAAGTCAGGCGAGGGCTCACATTTGTAACATTTAGTCACATTTGAGGAGAAGAAAAAATAAAAAAATTCAGATTTTTTTTTTTTTTAAATTTATAAAATAACCAATATTTCCCTTTAAAATAAAACAGGCACACACATTAACAATTATTAAACTGTAAAAAAAAAAAAAGAGTTAAGTAGTATTTGCTGAATAATCAGCAAATACTAAACTTTTTTTTTGCAAATAAAGCGATTCATGTTTCTGTGTCCTTTGGCTCATATCTCCCTGGTTCTTTGAGCTGGAAGGATTTTGAATGTCTGGATTCTGTGTGGAATTGTCTTGCTTCTGGACATCAGGATTTTTCTGATAGCACCAAGCTAAGGGTTGCTGGTTCTGGAAACATGCTGCTTTTGGGCTGATTTGGGTTTTTGTTTTGTTTTATACTTTTATGATTATCTTTCTTTCTGTTTGAGTTTTTTTTAAATGGCTGACTGATTCTTGTAGCAACGGCTTTGGTGTTTATTTCAACATCAATATATTTTCTTATGATTGATATGTTTTATTTGCAAAAAATCCAAAAGAATCCAGATTAGGATCCTGTGGTTTTTAAAAGGGAGTGGGTCAGACTGATCTTACGTTTCCTTCTTAGTGAAAGAGCGTCTTAAGCTAAGAACGACTTCTTTCACAGCGTCCTTATGACGCTCTTATGACGCTCCTAAGACGCTCCTAAGATGCTCTTAGCGTTTAAGAGCGTCTTAATGAATCTGGGAAACGCTGCCAATGTCTGCGCGGCGCTCCTGCCTGTATCCCCAGTAGCCGTAAAAAAGTGTGTCATCTTTGGCAGCGTTCCTAAATATTTATCTGTGTCTTTTCTTTTTTTTCTTTTGATGGAGCCGCTTGGATAACTTTGTTTCATTTTTGCTTTTATTCTTGTCTTGCTTCTTCTGAATCGTCTCTGTGTAATTTCCTCCTGTCACTGTGTGTTTATGTTTCGCGCTGCGCACCGTTACGGACGAGTGCATTTCATTGTGAAAGTAGGGGTGTGTGGACACGACAGATAACCATGAACTGGACATTTTAACTACCACTTCAACGTTTCAACGGATTTCTTGTTGAGAGATTGACAAATTATGAAAGTAAAAAAGTGTAATCATTAAAAACGTATAACTATTTTCTTTTTTTTGTATAACCATTTTGATTTTTTATGTACAACCATTATCTTTTTAACCATTGAAGGAATATATGTACTGTTTGGTCTTCATTTGAAGTACAGTTTGTGATTAGATCGTATAAAATGTATAGGATGTTATAAGTTGCTATGTTATATAATCTTTTCTATATTATGGGTAAAAGTAAAAAGCTCTCCTGTGTATTAGGGTCCAGCAGCCAGTGTGACCATATTAGGCAATAAACCCTTAGATTATCTTAGATGCAAGATCTAGGACTGAGCCTTAAAGAAAAGGTGGAGGGGTTAAGGGTGTCTGTGAGGTACAAGAGGTGATGCACAGAGAGGAGAAGGTTTTCCTCTCTTCTTCTCTTCTCACTCTCTTCGAACCCTTCTCTTCAGACTTTGCTTCTTTTCTTACTTTTTACTCTTCTTGTTCACCAGACCACGGTCTGGAAGAACACATTTAGAGAAGACTAGACTTAATATGCAACTTTACTAGAGCAGGAGAAAAATCTTATCCACCCTGTCCCAGCCCTTAGGGGTTGGGACAGGGAACCCAGCTAGTCTGGAGGAAACTTCTGCTATCAGGAGCAGAGAGCCTGGCAGCAGTACAGGACCACCAAACAGAGAAAGTGGTTTTCAACCAGCTCTGAACTTAGTTTTTATTTTCATTTTACTTTTTACACTGAGCACTGTTTCATTGAGTTGAAATTGTTGGAAGTGATTGGAGCGAAAATAAAAAATCTCAGCCTTACCATTGGGTAAGTGACTGACATCAAACAAAGTTATGGTTTTTTAGAACAATTTAATCCTTTTTCCCTGTCCACCAACCGTGAGATACAGAAGTGACGACTGAATCTACCGAACAGACTTAAGGGAAGTATCTTTGGGTGAAAACTGTGCAGTGTTAGTATAATGATGAGATGGTGTCAAACAGGTATAGAGAAGGTGTAGACGATACACGCACTCATTATACGGGTTGAGACAAGTTACAGCCCACTGTGGGGACCTGACAGCACAGAGCTGTGAAACACCCTCAACAAAACCTAGAACTTAACTCGAAATAATCAAAAATCCTAAAGATTGAGCCCGGGGCGAGATAAAAGACCAAAAACATTATACTCATATCGGATGAGGATTGTTATTTCCTCCGGGATCACTGAGATAATAGTTGACGGAGTGCCACCGTTTTAGGTAAAGAGGTCTTGCCTTCCTATCCCCCCCTCCTCCTCTCCTCTTCCCCCAGCCTTTTTGAGGTTGGTTGGGGGCCCCTCTACTACGACCACTGGTAGGGGGCCCCAAGCAGCCGCCGTCCTATGTCTCTATGTTAAAACCGCCTCTGCTCTGTGGCTGCAGCCTCTTCATACCTGAGAGTCTCCAGTCTCCAGTGTGGATCCTCCAGTCCAGCAGACAGCAGCTTCACTGCTGAGTCTCCTGGATGATTGTAGCTCAGATCCAGCTCTCTCAGATGGGAGGGGTTGGAGCTCAGAGCTGAGGTCAGAGAAGAAGAGCCTTCCTCTGAGATCAGACAGCCTGACAGCCTGCAAACACACAATAACACACATATCACATCTTAAGACAATCTGAAGGAGGATACGAGTTCATCCATGAATGTAAATCAGGATTTGAGTGTCCATTAGTTGAACATGTTGATGAATCCTGACCTGAGGGTCTCCAGTCTGCAGTGAGGACTCTCCAGTCCAGCAGACAGCAGCTTCACTCCTGAATCCTGCAGGTTGTTGTTACTCAGGTCCAGCTCTCTTAGACTCTCAGACTGGGAGCTGAGGACTGAGGACAGAGCTTCACAGCTTCTCTCTGAGAGGTTACAGCCACTCAGGCTGAAGAGACAAGGAGGAAGAAAATATAAACAATAAGTAGAAAAGATAGCAGAGTATTTAAGTTATGATATATGAATATAGCTCTCTCTCTGTACTTACAGAGCTTTGTTGGAGGCTTTGACCACTGGCAGCAGCCTCAGAAGAGCCTCCTCTGAAGCAGAGTACTTCTTCAGGTCAAACACCTCCAGATCTTTTCCTGATGACAGTAAGATGAAGACCAGAGCTGACCACTGAGCAGGAGACAGTTTACCTCTGGAGAGACGTCCTGACCTCAGGGACTGTTGGATCTCCTCCACTAGATAACCATCATTCAGTTCATTCAGACAGTGGAACAGATTGATGCTTTTCTCTGGAGACACATCCTCACTGATCTTCTTCTTGATGTACTGGACTGTTTTCTTATTGGTCCGTGAGCTACTTCCTGTCTGTGTCAGCAGACCTCGTAGGAGAGTCTGATTGGTCTCCAGTGAAAGACCCAGGAGGAAACGGAGGAACAAGTCCAGGTGTCCATTAGGACTCTGTAAGGCCTTGTCCACAGCACTCTGGCAGAGAGGTCTTGGTTTAGGTTTAGACAACCGGGAGGTTGTTTGTTCTTCTGCCAGCAGGTTGACACCAGAGTTGATGAAGGTCAGATGGACATGAAGAGCAGCCAGAAACTCCTGAACACTCAGATGGACGAAGCAGAACACCTTGTCCTGGTACAGTCCTCTCTCCTCTCTAAAGGTTTGTGTGAACACTCCTGAGTACACTGAGGCTGCTCTGATATCAATGCCACACTCTGTCAGGTCGGATTCATAGAAGATCAGGTTCCCTTTCTGCAGCTGATCAAAAGCCAGTTTTCCCAGAGACTCGATCATCTTCCTGCTCTTTGGACTCCAGTGTGGATCTGTCTCAGCTCCTCCATCAAACTTGACATTCTTCACTTTGGCCTGAACCACCAGGAAGTGGATGTACATCTCTGTCAGGGTCTTGGGCAGCTGTCCTCCCTCTGTGGTCTTCAACACGTCCTCCAGAACTGTAGCAGTGATCCAGCAGAAGACTGGGATGTGACACATGATGTGGAGGCTTCGTGAGGTCTCGATGTGGGGGATGATCCTGCTGGCCTGCTGCTCATCTCTGAACCTCTTCCTGAAGTAGTCCTTCTTCTGTGGGTTAGTGAACCCTCTGACCTCTGTCACCAGGTCAACACAGTCAGGAGGGATCTGATTGGCTGCCGCAGGTCGTGTGGTTATCCAGAGGCGAGCAGAGGGAAGCAGCTTCCCCCTGATGAGGTTTGTCAGCAGCACATCCACTGAGGTGGACTCTGTGATATCAGTCAGGTCCTCATTGTTGTGGAAGTTCAGAGGAAGTCGACACTCATCCAGACCGTCAAAGATGAACACAACCGGGAACTCTTCAAACCTGCAGATTCCTGCTTCTTTGGTTTCAGAGAAGAAGTGATGAACAAGTTCCTCCAAGCTGAACTTCTTCTCTTTCAGCACATTCAGCTCTCTGAACGTGAATGGAAACATGAACTGGATGTCCTGGTTGGCTTTGTCTTCAACCCAGTCCAGAGTGAACTTCTGTGTTAGGACTGTTTTTCCGATGCCAGCCACTCCCTTTGTCATCACTGTTCTGATTGGTTCCTCTCCTCCAGGTGAGGCTTTAAAGAGGTCTTCTTGTCTGATGGTGGTTTCTGGTCTGTGTGGTTTCCTGGATGCTGCTTCAATCTGTCTGACCTCATGTTCATTGTTGACCTCTGCAGTCCCTCCCTCTGTGATGTAGAGCTCTGTGTAGATCTGGTTCAGAAGGGTTGGGTTTCCTGCTTTAGCGATCCCCTCAAACACACACTGGAACTTCTTCTTCAGGTTAGATTTGAGTTCACGCTGACAAACTGCAGCAAGAAGTCCTGAATGAACAAACAACAAGAAGATCAGAATAGATTTTTAACATGTCATTTCCTCAAAGAATGAGTATGAATATATTCTGGTCCATCTCTTGAGACATTAGTAAACGTTCCATTCATCCAGCATGTTAAATCTTTAGAGAAATGCTCTTACTGCTCTGCAGACAGTCAGCCAGCTCCTCCTGCTTCATGCTCCTCAGGAAGTGCAGTGAGATCTTCTGAAATGCTTCTCTGCTCCTCCTCCTCTGCTCTTCATCAACACCATTCAACACCTCCTCATCCTCTCTCTGACTCTCTAAGTATTCTGGGTAATCTGAACTCAGAACCTTCTGGATCTTCTTCAGCTCGTCCTTCACAAAAGTGAGGATGTTCTCCTCCAGCAGCTGGAACAGAATATTCTCTGAATGACAAACTAAAACCATGGAAGCAAACATCAGATCCATGTTGGACAGACTGACAACCCACTGGTCTAAAGAGTGCAGCATGGAGATGATGGTGAACAGAAGACATGTAAAAGTAGTTGTACAGGTACAGACCATAAATATGGAGTCCAGGTGTGTTTGATGCTGCTGGGCAGACGGACCTCTGGGAACCTCTGAGCTCTCCTGGTCCTCTCTGTGGAGGAGTCATGAACCATCAGCTCACATTGTGTCTGCACCACAGACTGTTTATTGTTCATGATATTACAACACAAACACAACAATAAGTTAAAGATGTGTCATGATTCATCATTTTATAAACCAGATGCTAAAGACTGCAGATGAAGGACGACCATCTGTGTGACAGTTAGTCATCTTGTTTCATCTGTTTAAAGAACTTACTCTGGGTCATAAGAACGTTGTTCATCTCTGAAGAGAATAAAAGCATCTTTAGACCGATCACTCTTCATGGACACACAGCTGGGTTCAGGAGACTTTTCTCTCTGCTGCTGTGACCTGATAGAAACACTGAGATTTAATGAACACATAGGATTCATATTACCTGCTTTCACTGGTTTTGTTTGACCATTACCCATTAAAACATAAATGGTCTTAAATGGCAACGACAACACAACTTATTTATGGTTACTTATTTGTTGCTTATTCAACAAACTCGTCATTACAATGAGACACAATAACTAAAACTTGGAGCCGGGGAGCCAGTCATAGTTATGATGAATGTAATGATGGAGGACAACCCTCCAACAGGAAACTCTTTTAAACTGCTGACTCTTCATCAAACTGCACTCTGCTTCCAGACCTCTGAAGGTAGTGCCAAACATCTACCACTAGTCTGCATAGATTTATGTTCCCAGACCTCTGAACGTAGACCCAGAACCCCTGCAGCTAGTCTACAGACCTCTGAATGTAGACCCAGAACCCCTGCAGCTAGTCTACAGACCTCTAAATGTAGACCCAGAACCACTGCAGCTGGTCTACAGACCTCTGAATGTAGACCCTGTACCCCTGCAGCTAGTCTACAGACCTCTAAATGTAGACCCAGAACCCCTGCAGCTAGTCTACAGACCTCTGAACGTAGACCCCGAACCCCTGCAGATAGTCTACAGTCTTCTGAAACTACTCCCCAAACCATGACAAGTAGTCCCTGAAACTCTGGATCTAGGACCCAGACTACTTCAGCTTCTCCCCAGAACTGTGGAGCTGTTCTGAAGACTTTTGTAGGTTTACTCCGTCATCTGTCTCAAAAAATCTACAACTAAAAAATATCTCCTGGTCGACTCAGAGGAGGAATAAACTCACAGTGTGTTTGCACCAGAGTAGGGCTGCAACAACGAATCGATAAAATCGATAAAAATCGATTATTAAAAAAGTTGGCAACGAATTTCATTATCAATTCGTTGTGTCGCGCGATTATTACGCCGCTCAATAAGTCGCGGAGATGTTTGAGTATTGAACATAACAGTTGAGTGGAGCGGAGCGCCGCAGACTGAAGGTCCAGGAGCTTCTGCAGCGCTGTACCTTCTCTATGTCGCTGCATAGTCGCGTTGCGTGTTCACTAACTTAACAGCTAGGCTAACCGTTGTCGTTAGCTCGCTAGCTCGTCCTTCATTCCCGTGTTTGAGCTGTTGGGTTAGATAACGTCTTCATTTTAAAATACCGTAGAGGCTTCAAGAGAAGCAACGTGTAAACATCTCCTCTGAGGAGCAGAACACAGACCTGCGTTCAACAGTCTGATATAATGAGGCTTCATGCAGAGGAAGTGCTGCTGGGATTTGTAGTTCCATATCTAATGAACAACCTTTATTTAGGTAAAGTGCAATACGTAAGTTATCCGTTGATACATTGAGTGATTACTTCTGGAATATCATCTCTCGTTCTCTGAGTTCTGTGTGTGTGAGTGTGTGTGTGTGTGTGTGTGAGTGTGTGTCTGTGAGTGTGTGTGTGTGTCTGTGCAGGTGTGTGAGTGTGTGTGTGCATGTGTGTGAGTGTGCACGTCTGTGAGTGTAGAGAACAAGTTCTGACAAATCCTGTTAAGTTTTCTGATTTGTATTTGTTTTTTATAAATTCTTTATTGTTAATATTTGTTGCACTGTGAATTTGTACTGTTAGTTCTGTTTTTGTAATAAAAGGTTGCAAATTAATGCTTTAAAATTATGTATTTTTTTATCCGATTAATCGATTAATTGAAAAAATAATCGAGCGATGAATCGATTATTAAAATAATCGTTAGTTGCAGCCCTAAACCAGAGACTGTTTAGAGTTAATGATTCATATACAAACAGCTACAGAGCAGTTAGTAAAATATATTGATTCTGTCATGATTGATCTTCATGAAAACAACACTGTAAATGATGAACGACCAATTCTGTGTTTCATAACTGAGAATCAGAACAGTTTGTCATCTGTTTCATCTGTTTTAAGAACTTACTCTGGGTCAGAAGAACGGCAGCCATCTTTGAAGTCAATCAGACGACCCATAGACCGATCACTCTTCATGGACACACAGCTGGGTTCAGGTCCAGGTCCAGGACAGTCTGGTCTCTGATGGATCCTGGTCACACATGTAGAAGCAGAGTCAGTGAGTCAAAGACTTTGTGACATGAGAAGAGTCCTGGACAGTTAGAGATGGTCCTCTCACCTCTGAGCTCTGGTCTGGCTGTCATGTTCCCCACACAGACTGCTTTTAGAGGGAGGGACTCCCTCCTCTCTGTCCTCACACTGACTCATAGCAGAGTCCACACCTTCACACCAACAGCACCACCTGCTGGAGAGATCACACATTACTGCTCTTCATCGTGACAATCAGCTCATTCACCTCAACACTAAATACACTCATGGGACAGTTTCCATGTTGTTGGGTCCGTGTACGCTTTGTTCGTTGGTTTTTTCGTTCATTTGAAAATACGGAAATATGGAAAAAACACCGTTTGTTCGTTTTCCGTTTCAAACCAAAAACAGGAAAACAGGAAAACCACTTCTGTTTTCTCGTTTTTGGCGTCTGAAACCAAGAACGAGAAAAGAGAGACGATTATTTTCATGTCAAAATAAAAGTAATAGATATTATTATTTACGGTCTTTTAATTCTTATTTACAGTCTTATGTGATGCAAACACATCGCAGAGTAACGTTAGAAGAAAAATGATTAATAAATATGAATAAATACACCTGGTGAAGTCAGCAACAGTAGAGACTACAGGCAGTTTAATATGCATGTATATATGTGCACAGAAAGAATCAACTGTTCAATTAATCGCTGCATTTTTTTAATGCAACACAGTTCGTAATATAGTTTAATCAAGTAACGTGTGTGTGTAGAGTTGATCATATTTAATTGTTTTATTGTATTGTGCTGTTTCTTGAGTGAACACAGAGCAGAGCCTGTATGAGACCAAAGTAAAGGTTTACCTTTCTACCAGCAGGTGGCGCTATTTCATGGATTTACTTGTTATAGGTAGGTATAGGTGTTGAAGTGAGCAGCAGCAGAGAATCAGAGGAGACACTTTGACTGGCATTTCACTTCTTTGGAAATAATATGATGGCATTGTAAATAATAGTGTTATAGTTTATGAGAGTTCTGCCACTTGCTGGCCCACCTACACCCCTTAATAAAGGCCACTTTCATGTCCCATGTTTCAGAAACAGCACAATACGATAAAACAATTAAATATGATCAACTCTAAACACACACGTTACTTGATTAAACTATATTACGAACTGTGTTGCATTAAAAAAATGCAGCGATTATTTGAACAGTTGATTCTTGCTGTGTACGTATATACATGCATATTAAACTGCCTGTAGTCTCTACTGTTGCTGACTTCACCAGGTGTATTTATTCATATTTATTAATGTTATTTTAACGTTACTCTGCGTTTTTTTTTCATCATATAAGACTGTAA
>NW_027176240.1:22104135-22166635 GCF_023055335.1 Clinocottus analis | reverse complement strand
CGTCGATCGCGATCGACCTCGGAGACTTTCCCCGTCGCTCTCCAAAATAAAATGAAAATAATTTTATCAACCGACCATGGTCGCGTTAAAACTCTTCTCTGTATCGCAAGCAGTGGAGTTTTGCTGCCATGCGCGAGCAGACAGGTGAGCACACACACACACACACACACACACACACACACACGCACACAGTGGACAGAGAGAGAGAGAGAGACAGACAGACAGACAGACAGACAGACAGACAGACAGACAGACAGAGCGGCGATATGCTGCTTTAAGCTATCAGCTCTAACTTTTAAAGCCTAACAGTTCATGTATGTGCGGGTCAAGGCAAACATCAACAGGCTGCAGCCTGGAGCTCCATAAACGACGTTTCTGACTTCCAGAGCTGCCAACTTTTCAAAAAACCTTGGCGTGAGATTTTGTTGACAAGGCGGGAGGGGGGGAGAAATACGCACCGCCGCGAACAGCTGTGTGTCGGGGGGGCGTGACTTAAGACCATTGAGTGACAGTCACGTTCAACGCGTGAGACTTGAGAGCCCCGATGCCTCCGTCTCTCTGCTCCTCTCTGCCGGCGGACACGGTCGCGGACTGTCTGTTCTGGGTAAATAGGATGTCTGTGCAGCGAATAGGTTTACAGATGCGCTCCTTAGCGCCATCTATCGTCGGGGAGTTTGAAAAGGAACGAACGCGCCCCAGACTTTTCTTGTGCCGTGAGATATTGGTTGTGTGGCGTGTGAGCGTGTGAAAACATGAAAAAGCGTGTGTCACACGGCGAAAGCGTGAGAGTTGGTGGCTCTGGACTTCGCATATTGAGTCTCTGGAAATATTCTTACAAAGGCCCGAAAAGTGCCCCGCAGTGACAAAGCCTGCACACTTTGTGGTTGTCACTAAAATGAATGAACACCATGTTTCCTTTCAGTCAGTATTTATCAAACTGGGGCGATATTTATTACTGGTAGGGCGCAAGAGGAAATGCTGATTTTAAATGTTCACCATGCGCCGTTAACAGGCTGCGCTGCGCATGCGCGACTCTTCGATTCTTGGCATTTTGCCAAAAGCTGATCTTTATGAGATCTCTGTTAGGTTTTTTCTGTTGTTGCGTCTCTCATCAGAAAACAGACCACAGCTCAATAAGCATGAATTGAGAATCCGTATCAAGTCTATGACCCTGTTTTAAAAAGATTTGTAAAGGAAAGCAGCTCACTGAGCCACTGATACTGATGCAAGCTGATGCTCACATATCCGCACTCATTCTGTTTTGTTTAGCACAAAAATAGCTTATTGTTTTCCACAATAAGCTCTTTGTAGTAACTAGGTATTAGTTATTTTTTGCACGAATATAACTTTATTTTCATTTTTCTACAAAGTGATAACATTTTTTTTCCTACCATCATTGTGGAAATTGTTAATAATTATTGTGAGGAATAATTAACATTGATATGTGATCAGACAGTCACTTCACATATTGTTATTAAAAGGTGATCTGTGGAACTTTGTGATTCAGGAAGTTTGTATGAAACAAGTAGCCCTTCAGATTATTTGGTACCTCGAAGTAGATCTCGGTTTCAAAAAGGTTGGTGACCACTGATTTAAGGCATAAAGTATAAATTGTCAATCAATTCAGTTTTACACCTTGAGTCTTACTTCAGTCCAACACATTACCACACATGTTTCTCTTTTTTTTAAATTTAGGGCCAATAGACCTTGTTTATAAAAAAAGTATACCCTGTTTTTGAGTGGAAAATAGATGAAACCAATTAATTATTTGGACTATTCAGTGTATTACAGACTGGCATACGTCAACGTTTTGTGCAGGTGCTGTTTTTGAAACACTTCAATTTTTCTAATGGCGGCAAATAATCACACCTGCTGTCCTCTGGGGTCAAAATGACCCCGTCTGGTTTGACTGTTTATAAAGCATAAAGTATAAATGATCACCCACCTCTCTGTTTCAACTTTTTCGTCAACTCATTACCAGACACATAAAACATGTCAATATTCTTTTCCAGGACAACTCAAAACTATATCTCACATGTTGGATCAGGTGGTCTCATGTTGGATCAGTTGGTCCATGTTGGATCAGGTGTTCCATGTTGGATCAGGTGGTCCATGTTGGATCAGTTGGTCCATGTTGGATCAGGTGGTCCATATTGGATCAGGTGGTCTCATGTTGGATCAGGTGGTCCATGTTGGATCAGGTGGTCCATGTTGGATCAGGTGGTCTCATGTTGGATCAGGTGGTCCATGTTGGATCAGGTGGTCGCATGTTGGATCAGGTGGTCCATGTTGGATCAGGTGGTCTCATGTTGGATCAGGTGGTCTCATGTTGGATCAGGTGGTCGCATGTTGGATCAGGTGGTCCATGTTGGATCAGGTGGTCGCATGTTGGATCAGTTGGTCCATGTTGGATCAGGTGGTCTCATGTTGGATCAGGTGGTCCATGTTGGATCAGGTGGTCTCATGTTGGATCAGGTGGTCTCATGTTGGATCAGGTGGTCGCATGTTGGATCAGGTGGTCCATGTTGGATCAGGTGGTCTCATGTTGGATCAGGTTATCTCATGTTGGATCAGGTGGTCCATGTTGGATCTATCCCCTCATCATTAGTTTCCTTCTCTTCTGACCCTGAGTCCTCCTCATGATGTTCAGCGTTGTCCTCCTGGTCATTCTTTTTCACAACATAGTCGTGAGTTCACACGCCTCCTGTGCAGTAGATCCTTTCTGCCTCCTCATGCTGCCCGTCTCTCTCTAAAATGGGAAAGGCCCAACACCTGTGAGAACAGACCTGTTTGTTGTTGATGTTGTTGTTCTAACCATTGCTTGACCCCACACATCAAACATCCAAGATCAAAGATGTTTTGGAAAGCAGGATGGGGGACAAGTTGCCCCATTGCTCCACTTTGTGCTGCGGGGTCATTTTGACCCCAGAGGACAACAGACGTTATTAAATTAAATAACTCACCCATAATTTAATCAAATTACTTAAAATTACTTGTAATCATGAAGAGCAGAGTATTAAACAACCCCCATTATTTTCAGACCATTTGATGAACAAAAAACATATTTTGATGGCAAAAGATTTCATCTGATTTCATCTGGGGTCAAAATGACCCCAAGGACAACAGCACCGCTGCCGCTCGTCTTCCTCTCCTGCACCAACCGGCTCTTCCCTCGAGGCTCCGTTAGCTCATATTGTGGCTGTACTGAGTTTGAAGCTCTTCACTTGTCAGGATGAACTAAAACCACTTCATGGCATGAAGGTTTGGGAAATAAACGTTGGAGATTGCTGTTCTAATGACGTCATGAGGACACTGGGCCAGAGAAACAGCAGAAGAAGTAAACTAGTGGCTTCATTTGAGGCTCAGTTTAGAGAACTGTTCTGTACTCTTCCTGTACTTTAAAGTGTATATTGTGAATTATTCTGTGTGTGTTCACCAAGAAAACTATCTTTTGAGTTGGCCGACTTGGGGCTAACTGTCTGGTTTTGTTGCGCTCGTTGCTGTTTAAAAAGTGTACAAATGAAAGCTATTAAAACTCAAATGATGTCACATAAGTTCTGCTTGAACAGGACACGTCTCTGGTTCATTTCACCGGCTGCTTTCTGTAGGAGACGATGTGCAGGTCTTAAAGCGGCCTGAGAGATGCACATAACACCAGACTTGTAGCATAGCGCCATGCTAGCAGCTCAGTGGGGCCATTTGCGCTAATGCTAGCTAGATACCATGGTCACCACGTCCGTGTGTTAGCCTGCCAACATTAGTAGGAAACAACAGAAAGGAATGCTAATAGTTTAGCAGGTATTTGACCATAAACCACAAACGTTTGACCTGATGGTGGCGCTGTATGAAAAATCAGACTCTTGTTACATTTCATCCTGTACCAAACACATTCAATGAATAAAAAACAGACTGGGAAACATGGCTTAAGGTTTGACCTCCGGCTCCGCTGGTCCATGTCCATGTGTCCTTGGCCAAGAGGAAGAGGGCCTAACCTTCGTCCCTTCTCTTAACGGATGCTGTCATTGATGAATTTCAGCAGACGAGTGCCTCCAGGAGAAAAGTGTAATAATGAGCAGTTCAACAACATGAACAACGTCACATGGAGCCTGTGTGTGGTTCTACTGTTGATGCTTCATTGTTCCTCTATATTGCTACAATCTGAAACATGCTCATTCTGTTTTGTTCTACATGTCACATGGTTTGGTACATGAACAAATTAAAATGTCACAGATGCGCACAAATGTGCCCCAAAGCATATGTTGGAGTCCTCTGAATGTTCTCTGTTCTAAACCCTCTGAAACTTTGTTCTGCTTCACTTCATCAAAGTCAACCTTTGTGATTTTTTAATTATTGGACCTGAAACCTTTTCATTTCTTCCTGTGTGTCATCTTCATTTCCTCTTCAACAGGTTGTTGTTTAAAAGGTGTTAAAGGGCCACCACTGGAGGAGGAACCCGTGTGGTTGGGAACCTTCAGGAGTGAACAATCATTCACTCCTGTCAGCCTATCGCAGAAGAAGAGCTCTCTCACCTCATGGAGACGATTTCAGAGACGAGCAAGACTGGACTTTGGTTGGAAAGTACAAAATACAAACCAGTTTTATTTGTTTTTACAACAACAAGGTTAAAGGTCACAACAACGGATAATGCAAGAAGTCAATTATGATCTAGAATCATCCAAAACTAGGATTCATTTGATCTCAACGTCACTTATCAAAGTTTGTTCATTTGTTACACGACGATCAAAGATGATGAATTTAGTTTGTTCAAATCAAAACAACTCTTTACAAGTTGTGATTATTTCTCCACAGACGCTGAATCTGATCCAGAAAGACTCTCGTTTGACATTCGGAGGTTTTTCTTCACACAAACAAATGTCTCAAGACAACAAAGTGGAGTTTTCTACACAAAGTACAACATGTTCACAGCTTCTCTCAGACAACAGATCATTTCAGATCATCACATGGACCTCGCTCAGCTCTCAGACATCCATCTGCAACAACACAAGTCCAGAGAGCTCTCAACCTCCCAGAGTCCAGACCAGCAGGTACCCCTCACCTGCTGCAGCTGTTTACAACCACTGAGAGATCAGGTTGCTGCTAGCTAACATCAGCTGTGTGTCATCCTGTACAGGAGGAACTATCTGGACAGCAGAGAGAAGGTTTCTCTACCAGGAGGAGACTCTCAATCCTCCAGAGAACACAGAGACACTGAGGAACCAGACAAGGACCAGAACCCAAACCCAGGATAAAGAGGTTCAGTGAATGTGGTGTTGAAGGTGTGGAGGTGGATCAGTGTGTCAGAGGAGACTCTGTAGAAGGACAGAGAGCCAGCAGGACAGTCCACATACACTGCTACTCTACCAGAGGAGGAGGAGGAAGAGGAGGAGGAGGAGGTGATGCGTGTTGTTGTCTTATTGTGACGGACATAGTAACCACCATCATAACACTCCAGACTCCAGGACTGATCATTCATTCCAAACCAACAGTCTCTACTGTCTCCTCTCCTTCTGATTCCTCTGTAACTCACTGATATAGAAACTTCTCCTCTCCACTCGACCTCCCAGTAACAGCGACCAGTCAGACCAGTTCTACACAGCAGCTGATGAAAGTAGTCAAACCTGTCTGGATGATCAGGATATGACTGATCCTCCTCCTCCACATACGTCACCTTCCTGTTGTTGTCAGACAGTTTGAGTCTCTTGTTCACTGTGTTTGTGTCGAGTGTGAGTTCACAGGAATCTGATGGAGAGAACAAGACACAATACAGCTGCAGTTATTAATCTATCATCTGTTCATCTAGTGACACTTTGATGATGACATCAGAGATGTGAATGAGTGATGTCACAGTGTGCAGATGGTTGAATGTGTTCATCAAACTCAAAGCCCACTTACACTTCCTCAGACCTGGTCTGAACCATCGGACTCCAGCAGGCTCCACCCTGAAAGGAGGAGGGGGGTCAGAGCAGCATGAAACATGGACATGACATCACTCTCATCACAGAGCTTTGGGATTCATGTTCACATGGACCACTTATTATTCATCCGCTCATCCTCTGTTACTTCATGGAGCTTCTTCTGATTGGCCCATGACGACAGCTCATCATGCTCTTCAGCCTGACTCATGTTTATGATTATCATCTTTTTAATCAACTATGTTGTTACATTACAATAAAACACTATCAAGTTGTGTTTCATAAACTGTTGTCTGCATATTGTTATGATCAGATTATAATCTGCATATAAACCATAACAACATAAATGGATATGAGACACACATATGACACACATCGTTAGTGGGAGAACTATTTAATTCAGCAGGTTTGAAACTGAACAGACCTCTCTCTCTCTCTCTCTCTCTCTCTCTCTTCCCCCCCCCCCCCCCCCCCCAGGAATAAAGGGGGGACTCTGAACTACAGAGCTGCCAAGAGACGGCCTCCACCCACAGTCTCCACTCCCCCGACGCCACCTACGGTCACTCGCCTCAGCCGGTGCACCAACCCGCCTCTTTCTCCCCATCCTTAACCCCTCATCCCTCACTCCCTTCCCTCATTCCTCACCCCTCATCCCTCACTCCCTTCCCTCATCCCTTACCCCCTCATCACATCCCTTTTCCTTCTGCAGCTCAAGAATCTATGGTTCTGAATAATAAACCTTCCACCAACACCAGTTAGGAGAAGCGGGGTCCTTGTTAGTGAAACAAATCTAGTTAGAATAAAATCTACTGGGATTAAATCCATCTCCACAACCATACTGGTAGTGAAATGTATTGTGCTGTGTAGGTGCTGCATCACTTAGTTTGGTTTCTCAGGCTGCTTTGTGGTTTTCACAGGGAAGTTGATGAGAGAGAGCTGCAAACAGCGGCGTCTACAAGCCTGCTAGAAGCTACAAACTCTGCTCTGACACCTCAGCTGAACTTTTACCTGTTAAGATTGTGCACAACAGAAAGTTAATGTCTCCTGGACTTTTTCCTGTGAAGATCCCAGAAAGGGTTAATATTTGGTGATGTGTGGTTATGTGTGGCCTTCTGGAAAACCATAAATGTTTACGTTGAGGCATCCCTGCGATCGTCTCACTCTTTCTGTTACAAACTGACCCCGGCCCCCGTCAGAGAAGAGAAAAGTTATGTGGCCCTCACAGGAAAAAGTTTGGGGACCCCTGGTCTACTGATTCCACCAGATCTGAAACCATATCTCTGTGAAGGATTTTCGCGAAGATATTAATATTTATAAAACGTCAATGGCTGCGTTTCCCAGATTTTGATCGTTCTTAAGGACTTCGGCTAAGAAGGAGCGCTAAGATACGAGTGTTTCCCAGACGCGCTCTTAACTGCCTTCTTAAGATCTCGCCAAAGAAGCTTCTTAAGACGCTCTTAGTGGGAGCTGTCCACCGCCGTGGAGATGAAACTAAATCAATCCATGCCAGATTAATCCATCACCCACCACTTTATCAGAGCATGAATCACACACAACACGCTGTGGTCCAGTGTGTGTCCAGTGTGTGGTCCACACACACAGGTGCACTTATGCTCCGGGCGCGCGCGCGTGTGTGTGTGTGTGTGTGTGTGTGTGTGTGTGTGTGTGTGTGTGCTATCCACGACACAAATCACCAGGGATCTCAGCCATGGCATGAAATCCACGGTGGACCTGGTGGACCTCGTCCCGTGTGGTGGCATTCTGATGTGTGTCCGCATGGCGCAGGAGGATCGGTGTCACGCTGCCACACTCCGTGAACCCGATGCCTTGCTGAGGCCGGTGCCGTCCCCCACCACCTCCAGGAAGCTCCCCACTGCATAAAGACCAGGCTGAGGGCAACACTGCAGCGGGTTGGCCTCTGGATGTGTGGTGACACCAGCGTGACGAGGCGTTGGATCTCCACACGGGGAAGCCGGTACTTGGACTGGACGGCCCGGTGCGACAGCACATTGAGTGGAGAAGTGCTGAGGCTCACATGCATTTATGTAAACCATCACATGCATTTATGTAAACTATCTGGCTTCACGCAGGGCGACGCTGTTGGTTAGCAGAGAGGTGATGCTGTATTGCAGCCGTGGTGTCTCTCACGTGGACTTCAGCAACGTCTTTAGACGAGGAGCCTCTCTTGATGAGGTTCAGCAGAGTTCAGTTACACCTGTCAGTTCCCTGATATCTGTGGAATACCACAGGGTTGTTGATGTTTTTATAGCTAACGTAAACTCATATGCAAATGCTGAATGTGTATGAAAACGTAATGAGTGATAGTAATGATGATTCATTTTATTTATGTAGCTAAACAGGAACACGGGGTAATTCTTTATTTTTATATCGTTATTTTTCTTTTCACGCTATTATTTTTCTTGCGTCAGTGTTCTGCAGCTGTGGGCGCACATTCATCATGACGCATGGTTTTAGTATTCCTTTGAATGTCAGATATAACTTTCCCTGACGCGGCTGCAGTGAGCGTTTAGTCGCTAAGAAGGCTGTTAAGAGTGGATCAGACTGATCTTACGTTTCCTTCTTAGTGAAAGAGCGTCTGAAGCTAAGAACGACTCTGGGAAACACGTCCTTCTTTCACAGCGCTCTTAAGACGCTCCTAAGACGCTCTTAGCGCTTAAGATCGTCTTAACGAATCTGGGAAACGAGGCCAATGTCTGCGCAGCGCTCCTGCCTGTATCCCCAGTAGCCGTAAAAAAGTGTGTCATCTTTGGCAGCGTTCCTAAATATTTATCGCTGTCTTTTCTTTTTTTTCTTTTGATTGAGCCGCTTGGATAACTTTGTTTCATTTTTGCTTTTATTCTTGTCTTGCTTCTTCTGAATCGTCTCTGTGTAATTTCCAGTCCTCCTGTCACTGTGTGTTTATCTTTGGCACCGCGCACCGTTACGGACGAGTGCATTTCATTGTGAAAGTAGGGGTGTGTGGACACGACAGATAACCATGGACTGGACATTTTAACTACTACTTCAACGTTTCAACGGATTTCTTAAGAATATTAATACAATTGACCATGCTTTTGAATTCTGTATGACGATAAGGGGCATTTTCTTTTTCTCTTTTTCTTTTTGCGGATGGTTGGGGGCCCCTCTACTACGACCACTGGTAGGGGGCCCCAAGCAGCCGCCTACCTATGTCTCTATGTTAAAACCACCTCTGCTCTGTGGCTGCAGCCTCTTCATACCTGAGATTCTCCAGTCTCCAGTGTGGATCCTCCAGTCCAGCAGACAGCAGCTTCACTCCTGAGTCTCCTGGATGATTGTAGCTCAGGTCCAGCTCTCTCAGATGGGAGGGGTTGGAGCTCAGAGCTGAGGTCAGAGAAGAAGAGCCTTCCTCTGAGATCAGACAGCCTGACAGCCTGCAAACATACACAATAACACACATATCACATCTTAAGACAATCTGAAGGAGGATACAAGTTCATCCATGAATGTAAATCAGGATTTAAGTTTCCATTAGTTGAACACGTTGATGAATCCTGACCTGAGAGTCTCCAGTCTGCAGTGAGGACTCTCCAGTCCAGCAGAGAGCAGCTTCACTCCTGAATCCTGCAGGTTGTTGTTACTCAGGTCCAGCTCTCTCAGACTAGAGGACTGGGAGCTGAGGACTGAGGACAGAGCTTCACAGCTTCTCTCTGAGAGGTTACAGCCACTCAGTCTGAAGAGACAAGGAGGAAGAAAAAATAAACAATAAGTAGAAAAGATAGCAGCGTATTTAAGTTATGATCAATGAATCTAACTCTCTCTGTACTTACAGAGCTTTGTTGGAGGCTTTGACCACTGGCAGCAGCCTCAGAAGAGCCTCCTCTGAAGCAGAGTACTTCTTCAGGTCAAACACCTCCAGATCTTTTCCTGATGACAGTAAGATGAAGACCAGAGCTGACCACTGAGCAGGAGACAGTTTACCTGTGGAGAGACGTCCTGACCTCAGGGACTGTTGGATCTCCTCCACTAGAGAACCATCATTCAGTTCATTCAGACAGTGGAACAGGTTGATGCTTTTCTCTGGAGACACATCCTCACTGATCTTCTTCTTGATGTACTGGACTGTTTCCTGATTGGTCCGTGAGCTACTTCCTGTCTGTGTCAGCAGACCTCGTAGGAGAGTCTGATTGGTCTCCAGTGAAAGACCCAGGAGGAAGCGGAGGAACAAGTCCAGGTGTCCATTAGGACTCTGTAAGGCCATGTCCACAGCATTCTGGTACAGATGTCTTGGTTTAGGTTTGTTTTTAAAGACTTTAGACAACCGGGAGGTTGTTTGTTCTTCTGCCAGCAGGTTGACACCAGAGTTGATGAAGGTCAGATGGACATGAAGAGCAGCCAGAAACTCCTGAACACTCAGATGGACGAAGCAGAACACCTTGTCCTGGTACAGTCCTCTCTCCTCTCTAAAGGTCTGTGTGAACACTCCTGAGTACACTGAGGCTGCTCTGATATCGATGCCACACTCTGTCAGGTCGGATTCATAGAAGATCAGGTTCCCTTTCTGCAGCTGATCAAAAGCCAGTTTTCCCAGAGACTTGATCATCTTCCTGCTCTCTGGACTCCAGTGTGGATCTGTCTCAGCTCCTCCATCAAACTTGACATTCTTCACTTTGGCCTGAACCACCAGGAAGTGGATGTACATCTCAGTCAGGGTCTTGGGCAGCTGTCCTCCCTCTGTGGTCTTCAACACGACCTCCAGAACTGTAGCAGTGATCCAGCAGAAGACTGGGATGTGACACATGATGTGGAGGCTTTGTGAGGTCTTGATGTGGGAGATGATCCTGCTGGCCTGCTCCTCATCTCTGAACCTCTTCATGAAGTAGTCCTTCTTCTGTGGGTCAGTGAACCCTCTGACCTCTGTCACCAGGTCAACACAGTGAGGAGGGATCTGATTGGCTGCTGCAGGTCGTGTGGTTATCCAGAGGCGAGCAGAGGGAAGCAGCTTCCCCCTGATGAGGTTTGTCAGCAGCACATTCACTGAGGTGGACTCTGTGACATCAGTTAGGGCTTTATTCTTGGAGAAGTCCAGAGGAAGTCGACACTCATCCAGACCGTCAAAGATGAACACAACCGGGAACTCTTCAAACCTGCAGATTCCTGCTTCTTTGGTTTCAGAGAAGAAGTGATGAACAAGTTCCACCAAGCTGAACTTCTTCTCTTTCAGCACATTCAGCTCTCTGAACGTGAAGGGAAACATGAACTGGATGTCCTGGTTGGCTTTGTCTTCAGCCCAGTCCAGAGTGAACTTCTGTGTTAGGACTGTTTTCCCGATGCCAGCCACTCCCTTTGTCATCACTGTTCTGATTGGTTCCTCTCCTCCAGGTGAGGCTTTAAAGAAGTCTTCTTGTCTGATGGTGGTTTCTGGTCTGTGTGGTTTCCTGGATGCTGCTTCAATCTGTCTGACCTCATGTTCATTGTTGACCTCTGCAGTCCCTCCCTCTGTGATGTAGAGCTCTGTGTAGATCTGGTTCAGAAGGGTTGGGTTTCCTGCTTTAGCGATCCCCTCAAACACACACTGGAACTTCTTCTTCAGGTTAGATTTGAGTTTACGCTGACAAACTGCAGCAGGAAGTCCTGAATGAACAAACAACAAGAAGATCAGAATAGATTTTTAACATGTCCTTTCCTCAAAGAATGAGTATGAATATATTCTGGTCCATCTCTTGAGACATTAGTAAACGTTCCATTCATCCAGCAAGTTAAATCTTTAGAGAAAGCCTCTTACTGCTCTGCAGACAGTCAGCCAGCTCCTCCTGCTTCATGCTCCTCAGGAAGTGCAGTGAGATCTTCTGAAGTGCTTCTCTGCTCCTCCTCCTCTGCTCTTTATCCTCACCATCCAACACCTCCTCATCCTCTCTCTGAATCTCTAAGTATTCTGGGTAATCTGAACTCAGAACCTTCTGGATCTTCTTCAGCTCGTCCTTCACAAAAGTGAGGATGTTCTCCTCCAGCAGCTGGAACAGAATATTCTCTGAATGACAAACTAAAACCATGGAAGCAAACATCAGATCCATGTTGGACAGACTGACAACCCACTGGTCTAAAGAGTGCAGCATGGAGATGGTGGTGAACAGAAGACATGTAAAAGTAGTTGTACATGTACAGACCATAAATATGGAGTCCAGGTGTGTTTGATGCTGCTGGGCAGACGGACCTCTGGGAACCTCTGAGCTCTCCTGGTCCTCTCTGTGGAGGAGTCATGAACCATCAGCTCACATTGTGTCTGCACCACAGACTGTTTATTGTTCATGATATTACAACACAAACACAACAATAAGTTAAAGATGTTGTGTCATGATTCATCATTTTATAAACCAGATGCTAAAGACTGGAGATGAAGGACGACCATCTGTGTGACAGTTAGTCATCTTGTTTCATCTGTTTAAAGAACTTACTCTGGGTCATAAGAACGTTGTCCATCTCTGAAGTTAATCAAAGCACCTTTAGACCAATCACTCTTCATGGACACACAGCTGGGTTCAGGAGACTTTTCTTTCTGCTGCTGTGACCTGATAGAAACACTGAGATTTACTGAACATAAACTATTTATTTTTCTGCTTCCACTGGTTTTATTGCACAGTAAAAGTGAAGTTATTTTCATTCAAACTTGTAGTTAATGGTAAAGAAGACACAGCTTCTTTATTGTGACTTGTTGTGTTCTTATTCAACCAACTAGTCGTTACAATGAGACACAAAAACTAAAACTACTGGAGTCACATCTTGGAGAAGTTTGACTCTTATATTTATGCAACCTGCTCTGCTCATTTTACCCAAGATGCATGAGAGGTTCTTGTGCGTACTTGGGACAGCCAATATCCCAGAATGCATTTTGCACCAGCAACAGGGAACAATGGCAGATGCGAATGTTCTGAATGTTCGTGTTTCTGAGTCACAAAATGTCATTTTAGGATGATTTCAGATGATAAGTTAGTTGTTGAAGCTTCAAATCTGTGGTCGTTTTTTCAAGATTCGGCCTACTTCAAAATATACCCGGACGATTTTGGAGATTTCAGGTCCTGCTCTCGGCGGGCAGTCAGCGCTCTGCTGCCCGCCGAGAGCAGCCTCATCTCAGCAGGACTGTTTGAAATGATCTGCTGGCTCCGACGTCTCCGTAGAGATTAAACATGAGATATAAATTGGTTCTGGAGGATCTAACGAGCAGTCTTTGGTCTCAGAGTTTAATATTTGCTCACAGTCACGTTAAATCAGTTTGACTGAGGGAAAGGTTAAGATTTAAAACTTAATACTTTGACATTGAACTACAGCAGTGTTTTTTTTAACTCTGCAGTTTTCTGAAACTCTGACTTCTCCTGGTCGACTCTGAGGAGGAATAAACTCACATTGTGTTTGAACCAGAGACTGTTTACAGTTAATGATTCATATACAAACAGCTACAGAGCAGTTAGTAAAATATATTGATTCTGTCATGATTGATTATCCTGAAAACACTAAATGATGAACGACCAATTCTGTGTTTCATAACTGAGAATCAGAACAGTTAGTCATCTGTTTCATCTGTTTTAAGAACTTACTCTGGGTCAGAAGAACGGCAGCCATCTTTGAAGAAAATCAGACGACCTTTAGACCGATCACTCTTCATGGACACACAGCTGGGTCCAGGTTCTGGTCCAGGTTCTGGTTCTGGTCCAGAGAACTTTGCTCTCTGATGGGTCCTAACAGAGAAGAAGAGCAGCAGGGAGGGAATTCTGTTTTTAATCTTCAGGCAGAGCAGCTGTTGGGAAGAATGTGAAGATCTGATGAAAGAAGCTGTAATGATGTGACACGGAGCATCTTCTTGGACTGAAGGGATTTGAACTGATGACGTTTAAAAGTTAAAGTCAGGAGGCTGAATTAACCTCAGCTGAACATGAACTCTGTTGACTGACAGGAACACTGAGACCAGCTGTAACCCTCACTGACCACCAGGGGGAGAGAGAGAGAGAGAGAGACAGAGAGAGAGAGAGAGAGAGAGAGAGAGAGAGAGAGAGAGAGAGAGAGAGAGAGAAATACAAGTACAGCTGCAGAGTATTAATTTAGCAATCGGGTTGTGCAAAACGTAAAGTATGTGTCGTGTATATGAAGTGTAAAAAACATAAACGTGTGCAGTGATAATTAATCCACAGAGGATCTACCAAGAGGTGACTTATTGTAAAGTCTTATGAATGTTTTCCTGCATCCGTCCTTATGACAGCGGAGCTATCAAATATGATACAGCAGGTATATAAAGTAATGATTCACCTGTAGATTATGCAACCACCACTGTATTGTATCTGTGAGGCCTCAATAAACATGAAATAGGAGCTTCATAAAACACCTGAAGGACCAAAGTCCAGACTTTAGTCCAGTATCAGAACTCAATCTTAACCACTGATTGTGTTTTATAGATTTACAGGTTTATTAAGAGTCAAGGTTCAAGTGAACGAGCAGAGAAACAGTCAACATGAAGTCAGAGTGAAGACGCTGAAGGTACTAAAGTGTGGAGTGATACCTGTTCATGTTGCTGATCACCTACAGCCCCCTGATGGAGACCCACGGGTTCACCTGGAGGTTCAGGTCTCTGTTGTCCGATCCACTTTGAGCCGTGGACTCCTTCTCAGAGACAGGAGGTCCACACATGAACCGGCAAAGAGCGGCTGGTTGCTCATGAAACACACCGGGAGGGTTGGACCCTCTGCAGCTCTCTGCTGTGTGGACCCGGTCTGTGTGGAAGAAGAGTTTCCTGTTGATGTGATGGCTGCTGTCCCGCTCCAACACTGTGGGGAACCAGTGTGAACCTGCAGCTCAGAGAGCAGCTGATCATGTGTCATGACTTTATGATCATGTTAAAGATTAACCCTCAGCTTCTTCCTGCTGCCTCTGAGCCACTGGAAGCTCCTCCTCCCTGAAGCATCAGCCCTCCACACGGTGCTGGGCGTGAACAGAGGACATGACTTCACCTGCACAGGTGTGAATGAAGCTTCATGTGCTGCTGTATATACATATATATATATATATACACACACACACACACACACACAGACACACCAGTGTGATAACTGGCTGTGTGTGTGCTGTACATCCGGCTTGTATCCAGCAGGGGGCGATGTTGAGCTTTATTTTGACATGAAAGTGACAAACATATAGCCCTGTGTGTGTGTGTGTGTGTGTGTGTGTGTGTGTGTGTGTGTGTGTGTGTGTGTGTGTGTGTATATATATATATATATATATATATATATATATATATATATATATATATATATACACACACATAACTGACCAATCACAGCGCATGTTAATGGTCACATGGCCCTGTGACCAATCACGCCTTCAGGGTCTCCAGAAGGCTCTTCCATGTATTTAAACCAGGTTAATCCTCCATAGATAAGAGACGTGATTGAATAAAACATGTTCAAATTGGGGGCGTCCCTTCTTCCCCATTTGTGGACGTCAGTTTAAATATTAAATGAGAGCGGCTGATCCCCACATGGTGCGTCTCCTCAGCACCACAGTGGGCGCCAACACTGCTTTCTTTGAACACCTAATTTTGAGCCGTGCAGGGCCAGAGGTCCCATCATATGATCAGAGTTCATCGTGTTCCTGAGAACCTGGACTTCAGAGAGTCGGTCTTGTTGAGAGACGACTCTGAGCCGGTGTGCTTTGGCCTGTTCATGGAAGATTCAGGGATACGGGGAAACCACAAACGGCCTCTGTTTTCTTGAATTAATACCTCTGAAGCTGATGAAAACACTGAAAGCACATCTGGCTTGGATTGAGATTTATTCCGTTGTGCTTCATAGTCTCAACATTGGGTGTGTAGAAGTGTCTGGGACGCATTCAGGATCAAAGGCTGAAGAGTATCCATCTTACTCCCACATGTTTTTTGACAGTCTTGATTCCCGTTCCTCTGATGGCAGGACCGAGTACCGGCTCTTCTTCCTGGTGAACTGAATCTGTGTCAAAACTAGTTTAAAGGGGACAGATTACTCTCAGTCAGGATCATACTTGTCTTTGAGTTACCTACTAGAACATGTTTGCATGCTGTAATGATCAAAACACTTTATTCTTGTTTGTCTGCCTGGTTCCTGATTGTGTATGTGCTGCCCTCATTGTGTCCACCTGTGTCTCGTTACTCTTGTATCTGAACCCTGTTTGTCTCCTGGCCCTTGGTCGGATCGTACTGTGTGTCCTCTGTTTGTTCCTCTAAGTGTTCTGTGGAGACCTTGGTGGTAACTTAGTGTTTTTTGGAAGCTTTAATTTAATCACCGGGGTCGTTCTCCTGCATGGAGTCGACAGACTCTGCAGCAGGCGACTGTCTTCGGGATCCCTCCTCCTGGAAGCTCTTGTTTTGGGAGCTCTTGCTGAAAACACAGTGACTCAGACACCATGTAATGACAGGCCACTGGGTCAAACAAGCTCACACACGCTGCAGCAGCACACTGTGACAGCAGGCGCGTTGCAGCCATGTAGCGCTCATGTTCCTCTGATGTTCATCGCTTTTAAAGAGTGGTTATGTCCGTGTAGTAGATGTCCTCAGGATACATTTAATTTGAGGTCTTGGACACAGAGGCGGTTTTAACACAGAGACACAGGTAGGCGGCTGCTTGGGGCCCCCTACCAGTGGTCGTAGTAGAGGGGCCCCAACCAACCTCAAAAATAAAAAAATAAAATAAAAAGCCCCTTATCATCATGAACGCTTCAAAAGCATGGTCAGTTGTATTAATATTCTTATGAAATTCGTTGAAACGTTGAAGTAGTAGTTAAAATGTCCAGTCCATGGTTATCTGTCGTGTCCACACACCCCTACTTTCACAATGAAATGCACTCGTCCGTAACGGTGCGCAGCGCGAAACATAAACACACAGTGACAGGAGGAAATTACACAGAGACGATTCAGAAGAAGCAAGACAAGAATAAAAGCAAAAATGAAACAAAGTTGTCCAAGAGGCTCAATTAAAAGAAAAGAAAGCTGTGTCATATTATACGCACACAGCTTCATTGTGTGTGTGTGTGTGTGTGTGTGTGTGTGTGAGAGAGAGGAGCAGGCAGTTTAGCCTGAGCCTATAGCCGAAGCTATACTGGAGAGCACAGCGCAGCTTCACAGCCTGAAGGATACGATACCGGCGATAAAGAGGACAACGCAAAGAAAAGGGATCCATTTGAAAATGGGTAAGCGTGTTTACGGAACTGTGCGATAGCATATTTAACGTTACGTAGGAACGGGACCTGTAAGCCACCCAGAGCTGCTGCTAACACGGAGCTAGCAAGCTAACAAAACGTAGATGGCTTCAGGGTCTCTGGGAGACTGAACAGTGCATAATAAAATGTTGTCACTATCCCCGTTAACTTTCTTGAAGTGAACTTACTACGCCTAGTAGTGTTAGATCTCTGTTACGTGTTTAAAAGACTGTAAATATCGTGTTCATTAGCGCTAGCTAAACGGAATTAGCGCTCAAGCTTAAGACACTGGCTTCAGGGTGTGTATGAGATTGAATAGTGCATAATATAATATTGTTATGATCCCCGTTAACTTTCTTGAAGTGAACTTAGTACGTCTAGTAGTGTTAGATCTCTGTTATGGGTTTGTAAGACTGTATCTGTGTTTACGTTAGCTTCTGCTAACCGCAGCTAGCAGAAGCATTTTTAGCTTTTGCCCTGACCATAGCTGGCTTTCTGTTAGCTTAGCAACGTTAGCACGTAGCATTCGTTACGTGTGGTGTGTAGTCGTTACTCTCTTTCAGTGAACTTACACTAACTATTAGTGATGTATTTTACAGAGAGGATTCACAGCTGCCAGGGTCCAGAGGACAACATACAGCATCGCTGCAGCAGCTCCAGTCCGTCTCTGCAGATCAGCAGCAGGCCGCACGCAGGCCGCAAAGCCAGCCACAGCACATGATCCCCAACATATAATAATACATTTGGTTTTAGACATTTATTTACATGTGTCTACCATTGTATTCATGTATCCCACTGCTTTTGTGAGCCTAAGACCTTTTGGTTAAAACAATTTCAAACAGACACAAAAGAGAGAAGCTAATCATTCAATACAAAAATTCATATTTTTTAATCCCAATGATGGACTGTTGTTTTTGTTATGCTCTCACTTCATGATAGAAGAAAGAAGCTAATTTTGTTCATAGACCATATTGTTAGTTGGTGACAATGTTTTTTATTATTCATTATCATTTTACAGGTACAGCTCCTACATCTGCGCATCATGTTGGTGTAAAGACCTGTGAGACAATGTCAGCAAGTAGACCTCTGTGTCAGGAGTGTGTGATGTGGAGAACAATCTCTCTCACTCTCTCACACACACACACACACACACACACACACACACACACACACACACACACACACACACACACACAATAAACAGTGCTGGTTTTCCTAGCATTTTGGCAAAGACAGGAGTTATCTGAAACCTTATTCTCTGTTCGGTTCCATCGTGACTATTAGTGTGTGTAGTGCTACACGTTGTGTGTTCTCTGCTTTCCACCTTCATTTTGGAGTAAATAAGTGTATGTAGGATTTAAAGGGGAAGTTTTTTTTCCTCCTCTCCAACCTTTACTTCCCTGTAGATTAGCTTTACCTGCCTATCCACCATTCAGTCAGTAAAATCTTTTTTCGTTCTCTTTAAAAAATCGGATGGGTGGGCCCCATACGTACCTTCGCCTTGGCCCCCAATTTGCTAAATCCGCCACTGATCCCAAGTACCACTGAAGCTCTGCTGCTAGCATGCCTCAGATGTTCTGCTGCTATTCGGTCGAGGCCACATGCTTTGTTCAACGCAGGTTTTCAACGGCATACAACACTTCGTCAGGTCTGATACACACACCAGCATCAGGAGGAACGTCAGCGATATGAAATGGGTCTCAACGCTGTTGAACATATCCCTATAATGTTTACTCCACAGATCTACTGTCCGACCCAACAGCCCCATCAACACTGGATGGCAGGGGCATCTGACTGTTATTGGCAACCTGAACTTCTTTCCAGAAACCAGAGGCTTTATTCTGTTGGAACCTTTTGGCCATGGAGTTTGCCCTCATGGCCTGTTGACTTCTTTTAATAAAGCGCACAGCATATTTAAATCTAGCATCTGCATGTTTCTTGTGTTCACACTCTGGACCACGTCTTGCTTTTCCTGATAAAACCCAGTTTTTAAAAGCTTCTCTTGCCTCTATATGGAGCTCAGACACATATTCATTCATCCTGGACGAAGATGATGTTGTTTAGCCCTTTTTGTGCAAAATGATTTCCTGACATGATTGAAACAGTTCACAATGTTGTCATACATTACACACACATCACGATTATGATTTTGGTTTTTACAGTTCACGTTGCCACACATAATTGCATCAAGTGGTTCTTCAATATTTCCGAGGCTCTTATCAGTTTGTGACTTGTAAAGCAATAAATCATCTTCTGTGATCTTTGCCCAATCTACTTTAAAATGTTGTTCATAATTATCATTACTGGTCAACTCAGGTAGGTTCTCAAGGTTCAGTCTCATAGAGACAGGTATGTGGTCTGCTGGAGCCAGATCACACAAGACTGCAACATCCTGGAGACAGTCGTGAGCATCAGCTGTACAAACACAGAGATCCAGCCCAGATGTTGTCTGCCACGCTTCACTGGTACATGTGCAGCTCTTTACTGGCGACAGCACTTTGCTGGAATGAACCAACTTGCTATCTGGACAGAATTGCATGAGGTGTTGACCAAACAGGGAGTTATTGGGGGTCTTCCAGAAAGCGGCTTATGTGGAAACTCAGAGTAAGTTAACCCTGAGTTAAGGGAAACTCTGAGTTATCCTTCCAGAAAGAGAGGTAATGAAACTCTGAGCCAGATGAGACGTTTCATCATTTCAGAGGAACATCTGTTAGAAGCTAGCGCTGTTCCTCTGGACCTGCTCTTACCTCAGAGCACATTTTATGCATTTTATCAGGGGATTAATTTACTATTTCAAGTGGCCACGGAATTAATATTTACTTTGTGTAATAGCCTCAGTCAATTATAAAATGTTTCATTAAAATTAAAGACAGCTGCAATCATAGCCTAACAATATGTGCCTTACCTTTTTGAAGTATGTTTTTATATTTCATTTTCAGCTGCTTCCAGGTCCTTTTACCTGTTGGATTGAACCTAAAAGCTAGAGGCTGCTATGATCTTATGGTTAAATGTTACGTCAGTGGAATAGTACACTCAAACTTCATACTTATATTCATAACTATAGGCTGCTATGATCTTATGGTTAAATGTTACGTCAGTGGAATAGTACATTCATCTTCCTCGTTGACTCTGCAGCAGTCTTTCCTCATGACGTCTCTCTCTCCTTCGCTGCTGCAGCTGTTTTGCCTTTGTGGTGAAATACCTGCTCACATTCACCTGCAGAAGCACCTCCACCTCCATCGCTGTGAAATATGTTGCTCTGTTATAAAACTCATGCACGCGCTGAACTCAGGGTGAACATACTCAGAGTTTGTTGAACTAACGCAGATCAGCTGTTCTGGAACCGGAGACTCAGAGTTTCTTATCTCAGAGTTCAGGGTCAGACTCAGTTTACCTTTTTTCTTTTTATGTCTCCGTTCTTCCATTGGGAACTGCGTGTTAAACCTCACGTCGCAATGCATTGTGGGTAATTCCCTGAGGCAAAGTCAGCATCTAATGTTGACTTACGGAAAGGGTTCATAAAAGGCTCAAAATGTCCGCCACTGAGTCCTCAGGCACTCCACCATGTGACACTGGGACACCCCTAAACCCTCAAGGACTTCACGGGAGCGCCTCAAAGTCCGTGAGTCCGTGAGGGTGGAGATTGGGATTGGGCCTCAGAGTTTGTTGAACCTCCTTTCTGGAATACTCCCATGATCCTTTACTCTTTCTGTGTACTTCTAGGACAGACTGCAGCTTGATGCATTAATGAGGACAGCCTGCAGCTTGATGCATTAATGAGGACAGCCTGCAGCTTGATGCATTAATGAGGACAGACTGCAGCTTGATGCATTAATGAGGACATACCACTTCCTCATGTGGGAGTGGATGACGCCATCATCTACCTGCTGCAACGAGCTCAGTCGCACCTGGATGGAACCGGTGTCTCTGTGAGAGTCACTTTCTTTGACTTCTCCAGTGCATTTAACACCATTCAACCATTGCTACTGAGTGAGAAGCTGCGGGGGGTGGGGGTAGACTCGTCCACCATCTCCTGGATCACTGACTACCTCACAGGCAGACCACAGTTTGTCAGAATGGGCCGTGTGCTGTCTGAAACGGTGGTCAGTGATGTTGGAGCCCCACAAGGAACTGTTCTGTCTCCCTTCCTGTTCACCCTGTACACCAATGACTTCCAGTACAACACGGGGTCATGCCATCTGCAGAAGTATTCTGATGACTCTGCAGTGGTCGGGTGTATTAAGGATGGACAGGAGGAGAACGGGGCAGTGGTGATGACTTTGTGGAGTGGGCCGGTGAGAATCACCTGCTTCTGAACGTGAGCAAGACCAGAGAGATGCTGGTGGACTTCAGGAGGAAGACAACAGCTCCGAGACCTCTGAGCGTCCTGGGAGAGGACGTGGACATGGTGGAGGAGTACAAGTACCTGGGTGTCTCCATCGACAGCCGACTGAACTGGAAGGCCAACATCAACGCTGTCTACAAGAAGGGGATGAGTCGACTCTTTTTCCTGAGGAAGCTTCGATCCTTCAACGTGTGCAGCAAGATGCTGGAGTTCTATCAGTCGGTTGTGGCCAGCGTCTTGTACTTCTCCATCGTCTGCTGGGGGAGCAGCATTGGAGCCGGTGACACCAACAGACTTAACAAGCTGGTTAAGAAAGCCGGCTCCATCATCGGCTGCAAGCAGGAGCATTTGGAACAGGTGGTGGAGAGGAGGACACTAAAGAAACTATTGTCCATATTAGACAACCCGGACCACCCTCTCCACCAGCTCCTGGAGGGTCAGCGGAGCACTTTTTCAAAAAGACTCATCACGCTCCGCTGCCACAAGGACCGCTACAGGAAGGCATTCCTACCCTCGGCCATTAGGCTATACAATAAATCCCTCGAGTCCAGATCCGTGGACTAAGTCTCACTGTACACTGTACATGTATATAGATATACTGATGTATATATGTTATGTATGTTGCATACATATATTTTGCATTTTGCACATTTTGCACATTGCACTCAGTTTACATTTAACTTAAATCAAACCTCTGAATACACTGCATTTAATTCAATTTCAGTTTGCATTTAATTTATCCCAGAATACACTGCTGTGTATGCATGTATGTGTACATGTGTGTATGTATGTATGTATGTATGCATGCATGCATGCATGCATGTATGTATGTATGTGTATGTATGTATATGTGTATGCGTGTGTATGTGTATGTATGTGTGTACGTGTGTGTATATATATATATATATATATATATATGTATATGTGTGTTTGTATATATGTGTATATGTATGTGTGTGGGCCACGGGTAGGTGTGTATGTGTAGGTATGTGTATGTGTATGTATGTATATATGTATATGTGTATATGTATATGTATGTGTATGTATGTGTGTGTGTATGTGTATATGTATGTATATGTATGTATGTGTGTATATATGCATATGTAGATATGTATGTATGTGCGTATGTATATGTGTGCGGATATGTGTATATATATATGTATGTATCCATTTCGCTTGCTTGCATGTATGTATATATATATTTATACTTATTTCTTACTTATGTATACATCTGTTACCCCCTGTTCCTGTTATTATTTATTTTATTTTATCATCTGTGTGTTTAGCTCAGCTTACGGCATTGGGATGCTGCTAGTACGACAAAAAATTTCTCCTTGGAGATTAATAAAGTACTTTTCATTCATTCATTTTCATCACATGGAACCTTGAACTTTGACCCTCTTGCTCATGTATCTGCTGTGCAGAAGGATTGTGGGTCAGAACAGGAAAGCGTGACATTGTGATGTCATTCATACGTCATTTAGAGAGAGAGAGCTGGCTTGTGCTGTGTTTGATTTAGTATTGTTGTTGTTTTTATATGTGAACAGGCTTCTCTCATGCAACATTATGTGTTCATAGAACACAGGTTCATACTCAGAAAAAGCTTTTCCAACAGGCCACTAAACAATATTCTCAGCTTTGGTCACTAGAGGACAGCAGAGCTCTTTCCTTCACAACATAAATCGGTCAGAATATTTCAACAAACTTGGCCCATTAGAGTCAAACACAATGCATTTGTCACTACATATTCTGACTCACAATCCAGTAACACAAGTTGCTGTGACTCACAATACAGTAACACATGTTGCTGTGACTCACAATACAGTAACACATGTTGCTGTGACTCACAATACAGTAACACATGTTGTTGTGAATCACAATACAATCTTTTAGAGCAGGTTTTCCTTTTTCAGCAATACACTATAATCCATTTTAGCATTATTTTCAACACAGATGTTAGGTTTAGCTATCACGCACCAAAGTGCCTCGTGAGCTAACGTATATATATATACACACACACACACACACACACACACACACACACACACACACACACACATATATATATATATATATATATATATATATATATATATATATATATATATATATATATATATATATATATGTGTGTGTATATATATATATGTATGTGTATATATATATATATATATATATATGTATATATAGGTATGTATATATATATATATATATATATAGATATAGATATATATATATAAATATATATACATATATCTATATAGAGATATATATATATAGATATAGATATAGATATATATATTTACAACATTTGAAACATTATTATAAACACCCAGCATATTCTAAAAAAGATTTCCCGACAATGCGTTTTCGAGCCGCTCTGAGTGTTTTCAACTCCACTGTGAAAGACCTAAACAACAACCTACAGAGTGAAACAACCTCTGTGGAAAGATAAAGACCTAAAGAACCGGAATCTGCAGGAAAAATCAATAAAACAAAGCCGTAGCCTGTTACTAACGATTTTAGTCAAAAAACTGTGTCGTTCAGTGCAAAAATGGAAAAGTTAGAAGCTTTTTTCCTAAACACGCTCTGATTGGTTGAAGCCTGTGTTCAAAATCTGCATATTTCCCGCCTTAAGACGTGTGACGCGTTTGAAAAAAGAAAAAAAACAGCAGGAAAGCCACGACCACAGTTTGCAGTCTACAAGAGTCGAAGCAGGAGGAAAAGGACACAGCCGGCTTCACTTGGACTTTTCAGGTACTAATATCACATAGATGTGTTTATTTTTGAAATAATACTTTCTGAGGTGTAGTTATTAACAGAAAGGTTAAAAGTAACTGTTGTACGAACAAGTGAAGGCAGGGTTTTTTTGAGGTGACGGGTTTTATGTGATGACATAAACTTACCGGTATTTTTTTACTTTTCTGTTCGGATAGATCTCTTCCCACAAATCTTTACTGTATTTTAATAATTTAAATGAAGTCAATCAACCTTGTGGTTCCAGAGATCTTGTAGGAAACATCACTTGATCTTTTTAAAAAAAATCATTTTCTTGTCTGATAGTCGGTGCAGCAGTTGTTTGTTTTTTTTGGGGGGGGGGGGGCATCCTTTGTGTTACACAAACGATGACAGTGGACTTTAACGTTGTGTGCCGATGGACACTTGCTTCTCTCGACATCATATTGGAGCAAGAGCTACCAGAGTCCACTTCAACTTCAACAACAGCAAGGTAACGAAGCTCATTATTATTCCTTCATGTTTCCTTTTGACAGCATTTAGCAAATGTAACGTACTTTAATTACAGACAGCACAGTCTCCTCAAGTAAAGTCACCGTGTAACACTACGTGACTTCAAGAGGGAAGTAGAGAGACACGTTCCTGCACTAGTGAGCTAACGTTACTTTACTGCACTAGTGAGCTAACGTTACTTTACTGCACTAGTGAACTAATGTTACTTTACTGCACTACTGAGCTCACGTTACTTTACTGCACTAGTGAGCTAACAGTACTTTACTGCACTACTGAGCTCACGTTACTTTACTGCACTAGTGAGCTAACGTTACTTTACTGCACTAGTAAGCTAACGTTACTTTACTGTACTAGTGAGCTAACGTTACTTTACTGCACTAGTGTGCTAACATTTCTTTACTGCACGAGTGAGCTAACGTTACTTTATTGCACGAGTGAGCTAACGCTTCTTTACTGCACTAGTGAGCTAACGTTACTTTACTGCACTGGTGCGCTTTACGCTACTTTACTGCACTAGTGAGCTAACGCTGCTTTTACTGCACTAGTAATCTGACGCTACTGTGTTGCGTTACACAAACGATGACAGTGGACTTTAAAGTTGTGTGCCTCTTGACATCATATTGGAGCAAGAGCTACCAGAGTCCACTTCAACTTCAACAACAGCAAGGTAACGAAGCTCATTATTATTCCTTTATGTTTCCTTTTTGACAGCATTAAGCAAATGTAACGGACTTTAATTACAGACAGCACAGTCTCCTCAAGTAAAGTCACCGTGTAACACTACGTGACTTTAAGAGGGACGTAGAGAGACACGTTCCTGCACTAGTGAGCTAACGTTACTTGACTGCACTAGTGAGCTAATGTTACTTGACTGCACTAGTGAGCTAACGTTACGTTACTGCACTAGTGAGCTAATGTTACTTTACTGCACTAGTGAGCTAACGTTACTTTACTGCACTAGTGAGCTAACGTTACTTTACTGCACTAGTGAGCTGACGTTACTTTACTGCAATAGTGAGCTAACGTTACTTTACTGCACTAGTGAGCTAACGTTACATTACTGCACTACTGAGCTAATGTTACTTTACGGGACTAGTGAGCTAATGTTACATTACAGCACTAGTAAACTGATGTTACTTTACTGCACTAGTGAGCTAACGTTACTTTACTGCACTACTGAGCTAACGTTACTTTACTGCACTACTGAGCTAACGTTACTTTACTGCACTAGTGAGCTAACGTTACGTTACTGCACTACTGAGCTAATGTTACTTTACTGCACTAGTGAGCTAACGTTACTTTACTGCACTAGTGAGCTAACGTTACGTTACTGCACTACTGAGCTAATGTCACTTTACTGCACTAGTGAGCTAACGTTACTTTACTGCACTAGTGAGCTAACGTTACGTTACTGCACTACTGAGCTAATGCTTCTTCACTGCACTAGTGAGCTTACGTTACTTTACTGCACTAGTGAGCTAACGCTACTCCGTTGCGTTACACAAATGATGACAGTGGACTTTAACGTTGTGTGCCGATGGACACTTGCTTCTCTCGACATCATATTGGAGCAAGAGCTACCAGAGTCCACTTCAACTTCAACAACAGCAAGGTAACGAAGCTCATTATTATTCCTTCATGTTTCCTTTTTGACAGCATTTAGCAAATGTAACATACTTTAATTACAGACAGCACAGTCTCCTCAAGTAAAGTCACCGTGTAACACTACGTGACTTTAAGAGGGAAGTAGAGAGACACGTTCCTGCACTAGTGAGCTAACGTTGCTTTACTGCACTAGTGAGCTAACCTTACTTTACCGCACTAGTGAGCTAACGTTACGTTCCTGCACTAGTGAGCTAACGTTACTTTACTGCACTAGTGAGCTAACGTTACATTCCTGCACGAGTGAGCTAACGGTACTTTACTGCACGAGTGAGCTAATGTCACTTTACTGCACTAGTGAGCTAACGTTACTTTACTGCACTACTGAGCTAACATTACTGCACTAGTGAGCTAACGCTTCTTTACTGCACTAGTGAGCTAACGTTACTTTACTGCACGAGTGAGCTAACATTACTGCACTAGTGAGCTAATGCTTCTTCACTGCACTCGTGAGCTAACATTACTTTACTGCACTCGTGAGATAATGCTACTTTACTGCACTCGTGAGCTAACGCTACTCCGTTGTGTTACAACGTTACTTTACTGCACTAGTGAGCTAACATTACTGCACTAGTGAGCTAATGCTTCTTCACTGCACTCGTGAGCTAACATTACTTTACTGCACTCGTGAGATAATGCTACTTTACTGCACTCGTGAGCTAACGCTACTCCGTTGTGTTACACAAACGATGACAGTGGACTTTAACGTTGTGTGCCGATGGATACTTGCTTCTCTCGACATATCGGAGCAAGAGCTACCAGAGTCCACTTCAACTTCAACAACAGGAAGGTAACGAAGCTCATTATTATTCCTTCATGTTTCCTTTTTGACAGCATTTAGCAAATGTAACGTACTTTAATTACAGACAGCACAGTCTCCTCAAGTAAAGTCACCGTGTAACACTACGTGACTTTAAGAGGGAAGTAGAGAGACACGTTCCTGCACTAGTGAGCGAACGTCGCTTTACTGCACTAGTGAGCTAACGTCACTTTACTGCACTAGTGAGCTAACGTTACGTTCCTGCACTAGTGAGCTAACGTTACTTTACTGCACTAGTGAGCTAACACTACTTCGTTGCGGTACACAAAACGATGACAGTGTGTTGGTTTTGACTCGTTTCTCTCTTGCTAGCTACCGTGCGGCACAGCGCAGCACGAGTAACGTTACCAAGTTGCACTGAAGGTGAACCAGAACGTTGTGAGTGAACCAGAAGGCCCCAACAGGTCAGACTTTTACACAACATAACATAGCGTGTGTTTTCTGAGCTAACGCTACAGGCCAGACTGCAACCGCTGGTATAAAGTTGATACATTGTTGCTAGTTTAACCCTCCTGTCGTGTTCTAATCTGACCGATTTAAAAGTTTAATCAATCATAAATATTGTGTTTTACTTCTGATTACCTCAAGACCTTATGATATCCTCCACAGTAGGCATTACATCACAGACAATTCTTGATCACCCCCTACCCTTTTCTTACACACACTTTTTTTTGCAGTGGATTTTGCGTACTGGAGACAAGTTTTTACACACAGGAAAGTTTCAAGGCGTACAAAAGTCTGCTGGCTTATTCCGTATTCACACCAAAAGCGCAACACTTTTTTGCCTGATTTTACTCGCTCGACACGTTATGTGGTTAACTCGCTCTTTGCTTTTTCGCAACCAATTGCGATGGAAAGCTGGCGCGGCTTGAGTCCCGTTAGCCCTAGTTACCATCATCACATAGCCCGGTCACGTTCCTGTAAAACAGTTTTCATTTCCGCTATCGACCATGGGACATTAACAAGTATTTCTGCGTCATGCTTGTTGTGGAAATACCACAAATAAAACAAATGTCGGAACATCCAGTGCCCCGTGTCTGGTTTCATACTATTCTCCGTGTCTGGGTTCATACTATTCTCCGTAGTCGCACTGGCTTCATCCAGTGCGAATACTGGATGAAACCGCTTCCAGCGCTCATTCAGGACCAGCAGTGACTGTTTGGCTGCCGGGCTGAGTGCTGTTCCCATGTAGCCAGTGTTTTATTTTACCTTGAAATGAATCACAGAGTAAAGGCAGACATCACCCCACAGAGTTGCCATATTCATGGCTTCCTCCCAAGTTTCCATCCACAGTTTCTTTTGCGCAAGTGAAAGACATTGATTTTCACTCAGCGAAAAAGCTAAATTAGATTATTGAGGAGAGTGTGTCAATGGAAACGTGCCCACAACCCGATTGTGAATAGCACCAACAGCATCTACAGCGTCAGTAACCGCTTAAGCAGTGCACTGGTTTCAGCCACTGGATCTATCACTGTGTCGTTGTTTATAGACACCCTACGTCAGCTTACACGTAATAATGATATTCGTAACTTCACAATTTACAATATTCAAAAGGCGATTTCAAGGCCTTGTTCAAGCTGACCTCTGCTATGCACATGTACATGGCCATGAGATTTTAATGTACAGTTTTGTTGAAAAGTGACTTCATAATCAGCTACAATGTCATAATGATATTCATAATTTCACAATATTCAAACAGCTAAAAAAGCAGATATATCCCCCTGCAGTCCGTCAACGGCTCCAGGGGGATATCTGTCACGCTTGCCAGTCTTCAAAACTTGAGAGCCCTGTGAAGGTCTTCCTCAGCTGGCCCATTCTCAGCACCTCTTTGCTTACAAGCAGCCTTTGGCAAATGATCCTCACAGAATATCTTGTAGCTGACATCAAACATGGGCTCATTCCTAAAACACATGTGAATGAGGAGTAAAGACATTAATAAGTGTTGTGATGGTTTGCACATGCAACAGAATGCAGATTGAAGGTTTACTTTCATAATGTTCAGTTAGTAGCTCCTTGAAATGCAATATAACACATGACTTATTGTTCTTTCTCTGGTCTTTCAAGCCTCATCAAAAAACCTGGTGTACTGATTGGAGCAGCCTTTGTGGTTCTGCACCTCCAGAGCCGCACAGTCTTTGTCTTTTATGTGTATCAAAAAACTTTGGTCATCCTTCAACTCGGCAGCTTTCTGCAATTGGCCTTAACGAAACAAAAAGGATAGCTCAATGAGTTTGTTGACATATCTCTCACACAGAATTGTACCTTTCAGTCACTCAACCACAGTGTGTGTGTGTGTGTGTGTGTGTGTGTGTGTGTGTGTGCGTGCGTGCGTGTTTACCTGCTGTTAATGTTTTCAGCCTTTCTTTGTTGGACTTCTGTTGCTACAAGTTGATGGCACTCGCGACGAATATCCTGTTACGCTCTGAAGAAACTAGTTGGGCATAAAACATCGCCGCATCCACAATCGATTAGAATTTCAGCGACAAACTTTTTTTTGGTAACTTAACATGACTCGTTCTTTTTTATGAGCTAAAGATTGTGTAGATGCACGACTGTGGAGCGGGAATTGTTTTCTAAAAGACTTTTCGTGGTTCACCTTGCGGCCTATGGAGGAGGAACCCGTGTGGTTGGGAACCTTCAGGAGTGAACAATCATTCACTCCTGTCAGCCTATCGCAGGAGAAGAGCTCTCTCACCTCATGGAGACGATTTCAGAGACGAGCAAGACTGGACTTTGGTTGGAAAGTACAAAATACAAACCAGTTTTATTTGTTTTTACAATAACAAGGTTAAAGGTCACAACAACGGATAATGCAAGAAGTCAATTATGATCTAGAATCATCCAAAACTAGGATTTATTTGATCTCAACGTCACTTATCAAAGTTTGTTCATTTGTTACACGACGATCAAAGATGATGAATTTAGTTTGTTCAAATCAAAACAACTCTTTACAAGTTGTGATTATTTCTCCACAGAAGCTGAATCTGATCCAGAAAGACTCTCGTTTGACATTCGGAGGTTTTTCTTCACACAAACAAATGTCTCAAGACCAGTTGCAGGTACCCCTCACCTGCTGCAGCTGTTTACAACCACTGAGAGATCAGGGCCCTGTTCCACGTACGTGGTTCCACAAATACGATCAAATGTCCTGTTATCCAGCTTAACCTAACGAGATGATTAACTACAGGATATGTCGGTTCCCTGAAGGTGGATCCTCCCTCAAACGCTCTCGTTCATTCTAACTAGACGTCAGTTCTCAGGATAACTGTGCGTGCCGGCTGCTCTTCAGAAGGGAGAAAAGTCAAACGCCAAATTCATGATGTTCTCTTTCTAAAATGACAAATAAACTGAGAGAAAGATGGTCTCTTTTCTCTGCTGACGAGCAGAAGATGATCATGACTACATGTGATGAATTTAAGTCCATAATCATGACAAAATCTAATGGTGCTTTCACATTCAAGCGTAGTGAATATTCACAACACTTCCTGTTGTGAACGCAGCGTAACGCCGTGTAACACGAGTCACTGAAGCAACATATAAGACAAGTAAATGTGTCAAAAAATAAAGAAATGTATCGGCTAATTTTAAGTGCCTCATCACCCAAATCAATCGATTATATTTATTTATTTAAATTTTATTTATAATTATTATTATTATTATTTATTTAAATGTTCCACTCGCTAAAAAGCGAGCTGTGCCTTGTGCTCTTTTTTTTTACACAATCCTTCTGTGATCCAGTCTGCATGTACATATATGTACATGAATGTCCGGCTCCAGAAAGTCTCATAAATAAATGAGTCCTTGTCAGCAGAATGGATAGCGCTCATATGACGTCATCATGATGTGAGAACGGATCTTGGTGATCTGGAAGAACTCTCTCCCTATAAAACTAATATAAAACTAATATCGCTCCTTCATCAATGAGGAAGAGAGCTGCTTTCTGTCCGGTGGGAGTGGCCAACTTATCCAGTGAACTTTCACTAAACCTGCTCCCGACCAGGTTAGGGGATTTCAATGTGTTGCTATGGTGACTGATCTAAACTGGCTTTGTGGAACCGAAAATCCTGATCTATGTCATCTTATCCTGGAAGTTATCCAGCTATATCAGTGAACCAGGTACGTGGAACAGGGCCCAGGTTGCTGCTAGCTAACATCAGCTGTGTGTCATCCTGTACAGGAGGAACTATCTGGACAGCAGAGAGAAGGTTTCTCTACCAGGAGGAGACTCTCAATCCTCCAGAGAACACAGAGACACTGAGGAACCAGACAAGGACCAGAACCCAAACCCAGGATAAAGAGGTTCAGTGAATGTGGTGTTGAAGGTGTGGAGGAGGGTCAGTGTTTCAGAGGAGACTCTGTAGAAGGACAGAGAGCCAGCAGGACAGTCCACATACACTGCTACTCTACCAGAGGAGATGGAAGAGGAGGAGGTGACGAATGTTTTTGTCTTATTGTGACGGACATAGTAAACACCACCATAACACTCCAAACTCCAGGACTGATCATTCATTCCAAACCAACAGTGTCTACTGTTTCCTCTCCTTCTGATTCCTCTGTAACTCACTGATATAGAAACTATTCCTCTCCACTCGACCTCCCAGTAAGAGCGACCAGTCAGACCAGTTCTACACAGCAGCTGAGGATAGCAGTCAAACCTGTCTGGATGATCAGGATATGACTGATCCTCCTCCATCACACCTGTCACCTTCCTGTTGTTGTCAGACAGTGTGAGTCTCTTGTTCACTGTGTTTGTGTCGAGTGTGAGTTCACAGGAATCTGATGGAGAGAACAAGACACAATACAGCTGCAGTTATTAATCTATCATCTGTTCATCTAGTGACACTTTGATGATGACATCAGAGATGTGAATGAGTGATGTCACAGTGTGCAGATGGTTGAATGTGTTCATCAAACTCAAAGCCCACTTACACTTCCTCAGACCTGGTCTGAACCATCGGACTCCAGCAGGCTCCACCCTGAAAGGAGGAGGGGGGTCAGAGCAGCATGAAACATGGACATGACATCACTCTCATCACAGAGCTTTGGGATTCATGTTCACATGGACCACTTATTATTCATCCGGTCATCCTCTGTTACTTCATGGAGCTTCTTCTGATTGGCCCATGACGACAGCTCATCATGCTCTTCAGCCTGACTCATGATTATGATTATCATCTTTTTAATCAACTATTTTGTTACATTACAATAAAACACTATCAAGTTGTGTTTCATAAACTGTTGTCTGCATATTGTTCTGATCAGATTATAATCTGCATATAAACCATCACAACATAAATGGATATGAGACACACATATGACACATCGTTAGTGGGAGAACTATTTAATTCAGCAGGTTTGAAACTCTCCCTCATCCCTTACCCCCTCATCACATCCCTTTTCCTTCTCCAGCTCAAGAATCTATGGTTCTGAATAATAAACCTTCCACCAACACCAGTTAGGAGAAGCGTGGTCCTTGTTAGTGAAACAAATCTAGTTAGAATAAAATCTACTGGGATTAAATCCATCTCCACAACCATACTGGTAGTGAAATGTATTGTGCTGTGTAGGTGCTGCATCACTTAGTTTGGTTTCTCAGGCTGCTTTGTGGTTTTCACAGGGAAGTTGATGAGAGAGAGCTGCAAACAGCGGCGTCTACAAGCCTGCTAGAAGCTACAAACTCTGCTCTGACACCTCAGCTGAACTTTTACCTGTTAAGATTGTGCACAACAGAAAGTTAATGTCTCCTGGACTTTTTTTCTGTGAAGAACCCAGAGAGGGTTAATATTTGGTGATGTGTGGTTATGTGTGGCCTTCTGGAAAACCATAAATGTTTACGTTGAGGCATCCCTGCGATCGTCTCACTCTTTCTGTTACAAACTGACCCCGGCCCCCGTCAGAGAAGAGAAAAGTTATGTGGCCCTCACAGGAAAAAGTTTGGGGACCCCTGGTCTACTGATTCCACCAGATTTGAAACCATATCTCTGTGAAGGATTTTGGCGAAGATATTAATATTTATAAAACGTCAATGGCTGCGTTTCCCAGATTTTGATCGTTCTTAAGGACTTCGGCTAAGAAGGAGCGCTAAGATACGAGTGTTTCCCAGACGCGCTCTTAACTGCCTTCTTAAGATCTCGCCAAAGAAGCTTCTTAAGACGCTCTTAGTGGGAGCTGTCCACCGCCGTGGAGATGAAACTAAATCAATCCATGCCAGATTAATCCATCACCCACCACTTTATCAGAGCATGAATCACACACAACACGCTGTGGTCCACACACACAGGTGCACTTATGCTACGGGCGCGCGCGTGTGTGTGTGTGTGTGTGTGTGTGTGTGTGTGTGTGTGTGTGTGTGTGTGTGTGTGTGTGTGTGTGTGTGCCATCCACGACACCAATCACCGGGGATCTCAGCCATGGCATGAAATCCACGGTGGACCTGGTGGACCTGGTCCCGTGTGGTGGCATTCTGATGTGTGTCCGCATGGCGCAGGAGGATCGGTGTCACGCTGCCACACTCCGTGAACCCGATGCCTTGCTGAGGCCGGTGCCGTCCCCCACCACCTCCAGGAAGCTCCCCACTGCGTAAAGACCAGGCTGAGGGCAACACTGCAGCGGGTTGGCCTCTGGATGTGTGGTGACACCAGCGTGACGAGGCGTTGGATCTCCACACGGGGAAGCCGGTACTTGGACTGGACGGCCCGGTGCGACAGCACATTGAGTGGAGAAGTGCTGACGCTCACATGCATTTATGTAAACCATCACATGCATTTATGTAAACCATCACATGCATTTATGTAAACTATCACATGCATTTATGTAAACTATCTGGCTTCACGCAGGGCGACGCTGTTGGTTAGCAGAGAGGTGATGCTGTATTGCAGCCGCGGTGTCTCTCACGTGGACTTCAGTAACGTCTTTAGACGAGGAGCCTCTCTTGATGAGGTTCAGCAGAGTTCAGTTACACCTGTCAGTTCCCTGATATCTGTGGAATACCACAGGGTTGTTGATGTTTTTATAGCTAACGTAAACTCATATGCAGATGCTGAATGTGTGTGAAAACATAATGAGTGATAGTAATGATGATTCATTTTATTTATGTAGTGACTGGAACACAGGGGTAATTCTTTATTTTTATATCGTTATTTTTCTTTTTATGCTATTATTTTTCTTGCGTCAGTGTTCTGCAGCTGTGGGCGCACATTCATCATGACGCATGGTTTTAGTATTCCTTTGAATGTCAGATATAACTTTCCCTGACGCGGCTGCAGTCAGCGTTTAGTCGCTAAGAAGGCTGTTAAGAGTGGATCAGACTGAACTTACGTTTCCTTCTTAGTGAAAGAGCGTCTTAAGCTAAGAACGACTCTGGGAAACACGTCCTTCTTTCACAGCGCTCTTAAGACGCTCCTAAGACGCTCCTAAGACGCTCTTAGCGTTTAAGAGCGTCTTAATGAATCTGGGAAACGCGGCCAATGTCTGCTCGGCGCTCCTGCCTGTATCCTCAGTAGCCGTAAAAAAGTGTGTCATCTTTGGCAGCGTTCCTAAATATTTATCGGTGTCTTTTCTTTTTTTTCTTTTGATGGAGCCGCTTGGATAACTTTGTTTCATTTTTGCTTTTATTCTTGTCTTGCTTCTTCTGAATCGTCTCTGTGTAATTTCCAGTCCTCCTGTCACTGTGTGTTTATCTTTGGCACCGCGCACCGTTACGGACGAGTGCATTTCATTGTGAAAGTAGGGGTGTGTGGACACGACAGATAACCATGGACTGGACATTTTAACTACTACTTCAACGTTTCAACGTATTTCTTAAGAATATTAATACAATTGACCATGCTTTTGAATTCTGTATGATGATAAGAGTTTTTTTCTTTTCTTTTTTTCTTTTTCTTTTTGAGGTTGGTTGGGGGCCCCTCTACTACGACCACTAGTAGGGGGCCGCAAGCAGCCGCCTACCTATGTCTCTATGTTAAAACCGCCTCTGCTCTGTGGCTGCAGCCTCTTCATACCTGAGAGTCTCCAGTCTCCAGTGTGGATCCTCCAGTCCAGCAGACAGCAGCTTCACTCCTGAGTCTCCTGGATGATTGTAGCTCAGGTCCAGCTCTCTCAGATGGGAGGGGTTGGAGCTCAGAGCTGAGGTCAGAGAAGAAGAGCCTTCCTCTGAGAGGTTACAGCTAGACAGCCTGCAAACACACAATAACACACATATCACATCTTAAGACAATCTGAAGGAGGATACGAGTTCATCCATGAATGTAAATCAGGATTTGAGTGTCCATTGGTTGAACATGTTGATGAATCCTGACCTGAGAGTCTCCAGTCTGCAGTGAGGACTCTCCAGTCCAGCAGACAGCAGCTTCACTCCTGAATCCTGCAGGTTGTTGTTACTCAGGTCCAGCTCTCTCAGACTAGAGGACTGGGAGCTGAGGACTGAGGACAGAGCTTCACAGCTTCTCTCTGAGAGGTTACAGTCACTCAGTCTGAAGAGACAAGGAGGAAGAAAAAATAAAGAATAAGTAGAAAAGATAGCAGCGTATTTAAGTTATGATCTATGAATCTAACTCTCTCTGTACTTACAGAGCTTTGTTGGAGGCTTTGACCACTGGCAGCAGCCTCAGAAGAGCCTCCTCTGAAGCAGAGTACTTCTTCAGGTCAAACACCTCCAGATCTTTTCCTGATGACAGTAAGATGAAGACCAGAGCTGACCACTGAGCAGGAGACAGTTCATCTGTGGAGAGACGTCCTGACCTCAGGGACTGTTGGATCTCCTCCACTAGAGAACCATCATTCAGTTCATTCAGACAGTGGAACAGATTGATGTTTTTCTCTGGGGACACATCCTCACTGATCTTCTTCTTGATGTACTGGACTGTTTCCTGATTGGTCCGTGAGCTACTTCCTGTCTGTGTCAGCAGACCTCGTAGGAGAGTCTGATTGGTCTCCAGTGAAAGACCCAGGAGGAAGCGGAGGAACAAGTCCAGGTGTCCATTAGGACTCTGTAAGGCCTTGTCCACAGCACTCTGGCAGAGAGGTCTTGGTTTAGGTTTGTTTTTAAAGACTTTAGACAACCGGTAGGTTGTTTGTTCTTCTGCCAGCAGGTTGACACCAGAGTTGATGAAGGTCAGATGGACATGAAGAGCAGCCAGAAACTCCTGAACACTCAGATGGACGAAGCAGAACACCTTGTCCTGGTACAGTCCTCTCTCCTCTCTAAAGGTCTGAGTGAACACTCCTGAGTACACTGAGGCTGCTCTGATATCGATGCCACACTCTGTCAGGTCAGATTCATAGAAGATCAGGTTCCCTTTCTGCAGCTGATCAAAAGCCAGTTTTCCCAGAGACTCGATCATCTTCCTGCTCTTTGGACTCCAGTGTGGATCTGTCTCAGCTCCTCCATCAAACTTGACATTCTTCACTTTGGCCTGAACCACCAGGAAGTGGATGTACATCTCAGTCAGGGTCTTGGGCAGCTGTCCTCCCTTTGTGGTCTTCAACACGACCTCCAGAACTGTAGCAGTGATCCAGCAGAAGACTGGGATGTGACACATGATGTGGAGGCTTCGTGAGTTCTTGATGTGGGAGATGATCCTGCTGGCCTGCTTCTTATCTCTGAACCTCTTCCTGAAGTAGTCCTTCTTCTGTGGGTCAGTGAACCCTCTGACCTCTGTCACCAGGTCAACACAGTCAGGAGGGATCTGATTGGCTGCTGCAGGTCGTGTGGTTATCCAGAGGCGAGCAGAGGGAAGCAGCTTCCCCCTGATGAGGTTTGTCAGCAGCACATCCACTGAGGTGGACTGTGTGACATCAGTTAGAGCTTTATTCTTGCAGAAGTTTAGAGGAAGTCGACACTCATCCAGACCGTCAAAGATGAACACAACCGGGAACTCTTCAAACCTGCAGATTCCTGCTTCTTTGGTTTCAGAGAAGAAGTGCCGAACAAGTTCCACCAAGCTGAACTTCTTCTCTTTCACCACATTTAGCTCTCTGAACGTGAAGGGAAACATGAACTGGATGTCCTGGTTGGCTTTGTCTTCAGCCCAGTCCAGAGTGAACTTCTGTGTTAGGACTGTTTTCCCGATGCCAGCCACTCCCTTTGTCATCACTGTTCTGATTGGTTCCTCTCCTCCAGGTGAGGCTTTAAAGAAGTCTTCTTGTCTGATGGTGGTTTCTGGTCTGTGTGGTTTCCTGGATGCTGCTTCAATCTGTCTGACCTCATGTTCATTGTTGACCTCTGCAGTCCCTCCCTCTGTGATGTAGAGCTCTGTGTAGATCTGGTTCAGAAGGGTTGGGTTTCCTGCTTTAGCGATCCCCTCAAACACACACTGGAACTTCTTCTTCAGGTTACATTTGAGTTTACACTGACAAACTGCAGCAAGAAGTCCTGAATGAACAAACAACAAGAAGATCAGAATAGATTTTTAACATGTCATTTCCTCAAAGAATGAGTATGAATATATTCTGGTCCATCTCTTGAGACATTAGTAAACGTTCCATTCATCCAGCATGTTAAATCTTTAGAGAAGTCCTCTTACTGCTCTGCAGACAGTCAGCCAGCTCCTCCTGCTTCATGCTCCTCAGGAAGTGCAGTGAGATCTTCTGAAATGCTTCTCTGCTCCTCCTCCTCTGCTCTTTATCCTCACCATCCAACACCTCCTCATCCTCTCTCTGACTCTCTAAGCATTCTGGGTAATCTGAACTCAGAACCTTCTGGATCTTCTTCAGCTCGTCCTTCACAAAAGTGAGGATGTTCTCCTCCAGCAGCTGGAACAGAATATTCTCTGAATGACAAACTAAAACCATGGAAGCAAACATCAGATCCATGTTGGACAGACTGACAACCCACTGGTCTAAAGAGTGCAGCATGGAGATGATGGTGAACAGAAGACATGTAAAAGTAGTTGTACAGGTACAGACCATAAATATGGAGTCCAGGTGTGTTTGATGCTGCTGGGCAGACGGACCTCTGGGAACCTCTGTGCTCTCCTGGTCCTCTCTGTGGAGGAGTCATGAACCATCAGCTCACATTGTGTCTGCACCACAGACTGTTTATTGTTCATGATATTACAACACAAACACAACAATAAGTTAAAGATGTTGTGTCATGATTCATCATTTTATAAACCAGATGCTAAAGACTGGAGATGAAGGACGACCATCTGTGTGACAGTTAGTCATCTTGTTTCATCTGTTTAAAGAACTTACTCTGGGTCATAAGAACGTTGTCCATCTCTGAAGTTAATCAGATGACCTTTAGACCGATCACTCTTCATGGACACACAGCTGGGTTCAGGAGACTTTTCTTTCTGCTGCTGTGACCTGATAGAAACACTGAGATTTACTGAACATAAACTATTTATTTTTCTGCTTCCACTGGTTTTATTGAACAGTAAAAGTGAAGTTATTTTCATTCAAACTTGTAGTTAATGGTAAAGAAAACAAAGCTTCTTTATTGTGACTTGTTGTGTTCTTATTCAACCAACTAGTCGTTACAATGAGACACAAAAACTAAAACTACTGGAGTCACATCTTGGAGAAGTTTGACTCTTATATTTAGGATCATCCAAAAAATATCCAGCAGACAAAACACACAAAGAACACAGTAATGTAAAGTTCACCAGTGTATTATACACTCAGTGGACATTATGAAACCCAAAGTTCAACCAACGAGGGGTTTAATGTGTCTCTAATGTTCAAATCTTAGTCAGTGGCAAGTCCCAACAATAAAACTATGATTCATGAGGACAACCCTCCAACAGGAAACTCTTTTGAACCACTAAGTCTTCATCAAACTGCACTCTGCCTCCAGACTTCTGACACTAGTCTGCATAGTTTTATAACTTGTTCCCAGACCTCTGAATGTAGACCCAGAACCTCTGCAGCTGGTCCACAGACCAAATGCCTGGATGCAACCTGCTCTGCTCATTTTACCCAAGATGCATTAGAGGTTCTTGTGCGTACTTCGGACAGCCAATATCCCAGAATGCATTTTGCACCAGCAACAGGGAACAATGGCAGATGTGAATGTTCTGAATGTTCGTGTTTCTGAGTCACAAAATGTCATTTTAGGATGATTTCAGATGATAAGTTAGTTGTTGAAGCTTCAAATCTGTGGTCGTTTTTTCAAGATTCGGCCTACTTCAAAATATACCCGGACAATTTTGGAGATTTCAGGTCCTGCTCTCGGCGGGCAGTCAGCGCTCTGCTGCCCGCCGAGAGCAGCCTCATCTCAGCAGGACTGTTTGAAATGATCTGCTGGCTCCGACGTCTCCGTAGAGATTAAACATGAGATATAAATTGGTTCTGGAGGATCTAACGAGCAGTCTTTGGTCTCAGAGTTTAATATTTGTTCACAGTCACGTTAAATCAGTTTGACTGAGGGAAAGGTTAAGATTTAGAACTTAATACTTTGACATTGAACTACAGCAGTGTTTTTTTTAACTCTGTAGTTTTCTGAAACTCTGACTTCTCCTGGTCGACTCTGAGGAGGAATAAACTCACATTGTGTTTGCACCAGAGACTGTTTACAGTTAATGATTCATATACAAACAGCTACAGAGCAGTTAGTAAAATATATTGATTCTGTCATGATTGATCTTCATGAAAACACTAAATGATGAACGACCAATTCTGTGTTTCATAACTGAGAATCAGAACAGTTAGTCATCTGTTTCATCTGTTTTAAGAACTTACTCTGGGTCATAAGAACGGCGTCCATCTTTGAATTTAATCAGATGACCTTTAGACCGATCACTCTTCATGGACACACAGCTGGGTTCAGGTCCAAGTTCAGGTTCTGGTTCTGGTCCAGAGGACTTTGCTCTCTGATGGGTCCTAACAGAGAAGAAGAGCAGCAGGGAGGGAATTCTGTTTTTAATCTTCAGGCAGAGCAGCTGTTGGGAAGAATGTGAAGATCTGATGAAAGAAGCTGTAATGATGTGACACGGAGCATCTTCTTGGACTGAAGGGATTTGAACTGATGACGTTTAAAAGTTAAAGTCAGGAGGCTGAATTAACCTCAGCTGAACATGAACTCTGTTGACTGACAGGAACACTGAGACCAGCTGTAACCCTCACTGACCACCAGGGGGAGAGAGAGAGAGAGAGAGAGAGAGAGAGAGAGAGAGAGAGAGAGAGAGAGAGAGAGAGAGAGAGAGAGAAATACAAGTACAGCTGCAGAGTATTAATTTAGCAATCAGATTGTGCAAAACGTAAAGTGTCGTGTATATGAAGTGTAAAAAACATAAACGTGTGCAGTAATAATTAATCCACAGAGGATCTACCAAGAGGTGACTTATTGTAAAGTCTTATGAATGTTTTCCTGCATCCGTCCTTATGACAGCGGAGCTATCAAATATGATACAGCAGGTATATAAAGTAATGATTCACCTGTAGATTATGCAACCACCACTGTATTGTATCTGTGAGGCCTCAATAAACATGAAATAGGAGCTTCATAAAACACCTGAAGGACCAAAGTCCAGACTTTAGTCCAGTATCAGAACTCAATCTTAACCACTGATTGTGTTTTATAGATTTACAGGTTTATTAAGAGTCAAGGTTCAAGTGAACGAGCAGAGAAACAGTCAACATGAAGTCAGAGTGAAGACGCTGAAGGTACTAAAGTGTGGAGTGATACCTGTTCATGTTGCTGATCACCTACAGCCCCCTGATGGAGACCCACGGGTTCACCTGGAGGTTCAGGTCTCTGTTGTCCGATCCACTTTGAGCCGTGGACTCCTTCTCAGAGACAGGAGGTCCACACATGAACCGGCAAAGAGCGGCTGGTTGCTCATGAAACACACCGGGAGGGTTGGACCCTCTGCAGCTCTCTGCTGTGTGGACCCGGTCTGTGTGGAAGAAGAGTTTCCTGTTGATGTGATGGCTGCTGTCCCGCTCCAACACTGTGGGGAACCAGTGTGAACCTGCAGCTCAGAGAGCAGCTGATCATGTGTCATGACTTTATGATCATGTTAAAGATTAACCCTCAGCTTCTTCCTGCTGCCTCTGAGCCACTAGAAGCGATGTTGAGCTTTATTTTGACAGGAAAGTGACAAACATATTGGAGCCCTGTGTGTGTGTGTGTGTGTGTATATATACACACATAACTGACCAATCACAGCGCATGTTAATGGTCACATGGCCCTGTGACCAATCACGCCTTCAGGGTCTCCAGAAGGCTCTTCCATGTATTTAAACCAGGTTAATCCTCCATAGATAAGAGACGTGATTGAATAAAACATGTTCAAATTGGGGGCGTCCCTTCTTCCCCATTTGTGGACGTCAGTTTAAATTAAATGAGAGCGGCTGATCCCCACATGGTGCGTCTCCTCAGCACCACAGTGGGCGCCAACACTGCTTTCTTTGAACACCTAATTTTGAGCCGTGCAGGGCCAGAGGTCCCATCATATGATCAGAGTTCATCGTGTTCCTGAGAACCTGGACTTCAGAGAGTCGGTCTTGTTGAGAGACGACTCTGAGCCGGTGTGCTTTGGCCTGTTCATGGAAGATTCAGGGATACGGGGAAACCACAAACGGCCTCTGTTTTCTTGAATTAATACCTCTGAAGCTGATGAAAACACTGAAAGCACATCTGGCTTGGATTGAGATTTATTCCGTTGTGCTTCATAGTCTCAACATTGGGTGTGTAGAAGTGTCTGGGACGCATTCAGGATCAAAGGCTGAAGAGTATCCATCTTACTCCCACATGTTTTTTGACAGTCTTGATTCCCGTTCCTCTGATGGCAGGACCGAGTACCGGCTCTTCTTCCTGGTGAACTGAATCTGTGTCAAAACTAGTTTAAAGGGGACAGATTACTCTCAGTCAGGATCATACTTGTCTTTGAGTTACCTACTAGAACATGTTTGCATGCTGTAATGATCAAAACACTTTATTCTTGTTTGTCTGCCTGGTTCCTGATTGTGTATGTGCTGCCCTCATTGTGTCCACCTGTGTCTCGTTACTCTTGTATCTGAACCCTGTTTGTCTCCTGGCCCTTGGTCGGATCGTACTGTGTGTCCTCTGTTTGTTCCTCTAAGTGTTCTGTGGAGACCTTGGTGGTAACTTAGTGTTTTTTGGAAGCTTTAATTTAATCACCAGGGTCGTTCTCCTGCATGGAGTCGACAGACTCTGCAGCAGGCGACTGTCTTCGGGATCCCTCCTCCTGGAAGCTCTTGTTTTGGGAGCTCTTGCTGAAAACACAGTGACTCAGACACCATGTAATGACAGGCCACTGGGTCAAACAAGCTCACACACGCTGCAGCAGCACACTGTGACAGCAGGCGCGTTGCAGCCATGTAGCGCTCATGTTCCTCTGATGTTCATCGCTTTTAAAGAGTGGTTATGTCTGTGTAGTAGATGTCCTCAGGATACATTTAATTTGAGGTCTTGGACACAGAGGCGGTTTTAACATAGAGACACAGGTAGGCGGCTGCTTGGGGCCCCCTACCAGTGGTCGTAGTAGAGGGGCCCCAACCAACCTCAAAAATAAAAAAATAAAATAAAAAGCCCCTTATCATCATGAACGCTTCAAAAGCATGGTCAGTTGTATTAATATTCTTATGAAATTCGTTGAAACGTTGAAGTAGTAGTTAAAATGTCCAGTTCATGGTTATCTGTCGTGTCCACACACCCCTACTTTCACAATGAAATGCACTCGTCCGTAACGGTGCGCAGCGCGAAACATAAACACACAGTGACAGGAGGAAATTACACAGAGACGATTCAGAAGAAGCAAGACAAGAATAGAAGCAAAAATGAAACAAAGTTATCCAAGAGGCTCAATTAAAAGAAAAGAAAGCTGTGTCATATTATACGCACACAGCTTCATTGTGTGTGTGTGTGTGTGTGTGTGTGTGTGTGTGTGTGTGTGTGTGTGAGAGAGAGGAGCAGGCAGTTTAGCCTGAGCCTATAGCCGAAGCTATACTGGAGAGCACAGCGCAGCTTCACAGCCTGAAGGATACGATACCGGCGATAAAGAGGACAACGCAAAGAAAAGGGATCCATTTGAAAATGGGTAAGCGTGTTTACGGAACTGTGCAATAGCACATTTAACGTTACGTAGTAACGGGACCTGTAAGCCACCCAGAGCTGCTGCTAACACGGAGCTAGCAAGCTAACAAGACGTAGATGGCTTCAGGGTCTCTGGGAGACTGAACAGTGCATAATAAAATGTTGTCACTATCCCCGTTAACTTTCTTGAAGTGAACTTACTACGCCTAGTAGTGTTAGATCTCTGTTACGTGTTTAAAAGACTGTAAATATCTTGTTCATTAGCGCTAGCTAAACGGAATTAGCGCTCAAGCTTAAGACACTGGCTTCAGGGTGTGTATGAGATTGAATAGTGCATAATATAATATTGTTATGATCCCCGTTAACTTTCTTGAAGTGAACTTAGTACGTCTAGTAGTGTTAGATCTCTGTTATGGGTTTGTAAGACTGTATCTGTGTTTACGTTAGCTTCTGCTAACCGCAGCTAGCAGAAGCATTTTTAGCTTTTGCCCTGACCATAGCTGGCTTTCTGTTAGCTTAGCAACGTTAGCACGTAGCATTCGTTACGTGTGGTGTGTAGTCGTTACTCTCTTTCAGTGAACTTACACTAACTATTAGTGATGTATTTTACAGAGAGGATTCACAGCTGCCAGGGTCCAGAGGACAACATACAGCATCGCTGCAGCAGCTCCAGTCCGTCTCTGCAGATCAGCAGCAGGCCGCACGCAGGCCGCAAAGCCAGCCACAGCACATGATCCCCAACATATAATAATACATTTGGTTTTAGACATTTATTTACATGTGTCTACCATTGTATTCATGTATCCCACTGCTTTTGTGAGCCTAAGACCTTTTGGTTAAAACAATTTCAAACAGACACAAAAGAGAGAAGCTAATCATTCAATACCAAAATTCATATTTTTTAATCCCAATGATGGACTGTTGTTTTTGTTATGCTCTCACTTCATGATAGAAGAAAGAAGCTAATTTTGTTCATAGACCATATTGTTAGTTGGTGACAATGTTTTTTATTATTCATTATCATTTTACAGGTACAGCTCCTACATCTGCGCATCATGTTGGTGTAAAGACCTGTGAGACAATGTCAACAAGTAGACCTCTGTGTCAGGAGTGTGTGATGTGGAGAACAACCTCTCTCACTCTCTCTCTCTCTCACACACACACACACACACACACACACACACACACACACACACACACACACACACACACACACACACACACACACACACACACACACAATAAACAGTGCTGGTTTTCCTAGCATTTTGGCAAAGACAGGAGTTATCTGAAACCTTATTCTCTGTTCGGTTCCATCGTGACTATTAGTGTGTGTAGTGCTACACGTTGTGTGTTCTCTGCTTTCCACCTTCATTTTGGAGTAAATAAGTGTATGTAGGGTTTAAAGGGGAAGTTTTTTTTCCTCCTCTCCAACCTTTACTTCCCTGTAGATTAGCTTTACCTGCCTATCCACCATTCAGTCGGTAAAATCTTTTTTCGTTCTCTTTAAAAAATCGGATGGGTGGGCCCCATACGTACCTTCGCCTTGGCCCCCAATTTGCTAAATCCGCCACTGATCCCAAGTACCACTGAAGCTCTGCTGCTAGCATGCCTCAGATGTTCTGCTGCTATTCGGTCGAGGCCACATGCTTTGTTCAACGCAGGTTTTCAACGGCATACAACACTTCGTCAGGTCTGATACACACACCAGCATCAGGAGGAACGTCAGCGATATGAAATGGGTCTCAACGCTGTTGAACATATCCCTATAATGTTTACTCCACAGATCTACTGTCCGACCCAACAGCCCCATCAACACTGGATGGCAGGGGCATCTGACTGTTATTGGCAACCTGAACTTCTTTCCAGAAACCAGAGGCTTTATTCTGTTGGAACCTTTTGGCCATGGAGTTTGCCCTCATGGCCTGTTGACTTCTTTTAATAAAGCGCACAGCATATTTAAATCTAGCATCTGCATGTTTCTTGTGTTCACACTCTGGACCACGTCTTGCTTTTCCTGATAAAACCCAGTTTTTAAAAGCTTCTCTTGCCTCTATATGGAGCTCAGACACATATTCATTCATCCTGGACGAAGATGATGTTGTTTAGCCCTTTTTGTGCAAAATGATTTCCTGACATGATTGAAACAGTTCACAATGTTGTCATACATTACACACACATCACGATTATGATTTTGGTTTTTACAGTTCACGTTGCCACACATAATTGCATCAAGTGGTTCTTCAATATTTCCGAGGCTCTTATCAGTTTGTGACTTGTAAAGCAATAAATCATCTTCTGTGATCTTTGCCCAATCTACTTTAAAATGTTGTTCATAATTATCATTACTGGTCAACTCAGGTAGGTTCTCAAGGTTTAGTCTCATAGAGACAGGTATGTGGTCTGCTGGAGCCAGATCACACAAGACTGCAACATCCTGGAGACAGTCGTGAGCATCAGCTGTACAAACACAGAGATCCAGCCCAGATGTTGTCTGCCACGCTTCACTGGTACATGTGCAGCTCTTTACTGGCGACAGCACTTTGCTGGAATGAACCAACTTGCTATCTGGACAGAATTGCATGAGGTGTTGACCAAACAGGGAGTTATTGGGGGTCTTCCAGAAAGCGGCTTATGTGGAAACTCAGAGTAAGTTAACCCTGAGTTAAGGGAAACTCTGAGTTATCCTTCCAGAAAGAGAGGTAATGAAACTCTGAGCCAGATGAGATGTTTCATCATTTCAGAGGAACATCTGTTAGAAGCTAGCGCTGTTCCTCTGGACCTGCTCTTACCTCAGAGCACATTTTATGCATTTTATCAGGGGATTAATTTACTATTTCAAGTGGCCACGGAATTAATATTTACTTTGTGTAATAGCCTCAGTCAATTATAAAATGTTTCATTAAAATTAAAGACAGCTGCAATCATAGCCTAACAATATGTGCCTTACCTTTTTGAAGTATGTTTTTATATTTCATTTTCAGCTGCTTCCAGGTCCTTTTACCTGTTGGATTGAACCTAAAAGCTAGAGGCTGCTATGATCTTATGGTTAAATGTTACGTCAGTGGAATAGTACACTCAAACTTCATACTTATATTCATAACTATAGGCTGCTATGATCTTATGGTTAAATGTTACGTCAGTGGAATAGTACATTCATCTTCCTCGTTGACTCTGCAGCAGTCTTTCCTCATGACGTCTCTCTCTCCTTCGCTGCTGCAGCTGTTTTGCCTTTGTGGTGAAATACCTGCTCATATTCACCTGCAGAAGCACCTCCACCTCCATCGCTGTGAAATATGTTGCTCTGTTATAAAACTCATGCACGCGCTGAACTCAGGGTGAACATTCAGAGACAGACTCAGTTTACCTTGTTTACCTTGCTTCTTTTTATGTCTCCGTTCTTCCATTGGGAACTGCGTGTTAAACCTCACGTCGCAATGCATTGTGGGTAATTCCCTGAGGCAAAGTCAGCATCTAATGTTGACTTACGGAAAGGGTTCATAAAAGGCTCAAAATGTCCGCCACTGAGTCCTCAGGCACTCCACCATGTGACACTGGGACACCCCTAAACCCTCAAGGACTTCACGGGAGCGCCTCAAAGTCCGTGAGTCCGTGAGGGTGGAGATTGGGATTGGGCCTCAGAGTTTGTTGAAGCTCCTTTCTGGAATACTCCCATGATCCTTTACTCTTTCTGTGTACTTCTAGGACAGACTGCAGCTTGATGCATTAATGAGGACAGACTGCAGCTTGATGCATTAATGAGGACAGCCTGCAGCTTGATGCATTAATGAGGACAGACTGCAGCTTGATGCATTAATGAGGACAGACTGCAGCTTGATGCATTAATGAGGACATACCACTTCCTCATCACATGGAACCTTGAACTTTGACCCTCTTGCTCATGTATCTGCTGTGCAGAAGGATTGTGGGTCAGAACAGGAAAGCGTGACATTGTGATGTCATTCATACGTCATTTAGAGAGAGAGAGCTGGCTTGTGCTGTGTTTTATTTAGAATTGTTGTTGTTTTTATATGTGAACAGGCTTCTCTCATGCAACATTATGTGTTCATAGAACACAGGTTCATACTCAGAAAAAGCTTTTCCAACAGGCCACTAAACAATATTCTCAGCTTTGGTCACTAGAGGGCAGCAGAGCTCTTTCCTTCACAACATAAATCAGTCAGAATATTTCAACAAACTTGGCCCATTAGAGTCAAACACAATGCATTTGTCACTACATATTCTGACTCACAATCCAGTAACACATGTTGCTGTGACTCACAATACAGTAACACAAGTTGCTGTGACTCACAATACAGTAACACATGTTGCTGTGACTCACAATACAGTAACACATGTTGCTGTGAATCACAATACAGTAACACATGTTGCTGTGACTCACAATACAGTAACACATGTTGCTGTGAATCACAATACAGTAACACATGTTGCTGTGACTCACAATACAGTAACACATGTTGCTGTGACTCACAATACAGTCATTTTGAGCAGGTTTTCCTTCTTCAGCAATACACTATAATCCATTTTAGCATTATTTTCAACACAGATGTTAGGTTTAGCTATCACGCACCAAAGTGCCGCACGGGGCATGAGCTTTAAGGATTTAGTAGATCTGTGTTCAAGTAGTGATATGAACCCCAAATGAGTTATTATACTTGTGTTATTTATATCATTTTTTTCAGAATTTTTGTGTGAAAAGATAATATATATATATATATATATATATATATATATATATATATATATATACATATATATATACACATACATATATATATATATATATATATATATATATATATATATATATATATATATATTTACAACATTTGAAACATTACTATAAACACCTAGCATATTCTAAAAAAGATTTCCCGACAATGCGTTTTCGAGCCGCTCTGAGTGTTTTCAACTCCACTGTGAAAGACCTAAACAACAACCTACAGAGTGAAACACCCTCTGTGGAAAGATAAAGGCCTAAAGAACCGGAATCTGAAGGAAAAATCAATAAAACAAAGCCGTAGCCTGTTACTAACTATTTTAGTCAAAAAACTGTGTCATTTGGTTCAAAAATGGAAAAGTTAGAAGCTTTTTTCCTAAACACGCTCTGATTGGTTGACGCCTGTATTCAAAATCTGCATATTTCCCGCCTTAAGACGTGTGACGCGTTTGAAAAAAGAAAAAAAACAGCAGGAAAGCCACGACCACAGTTTGCAGTCTACAAGAGTCGAAGCAGGAGGAAAAGGAAACAGCCGGCTTCACTTGGACTTTTCAGGTACTAATATCACATAGATGTGTTTATTTTTGAAATAATACTTTCTGAGGTGTAGTTATTAACAGAAAGGTGAAAAGTAACTGTTGTACGAAAAAGTGACGGCAGGGTTTTTTTGAGGTGACGGGTTTTATGTAATTACTTAAACTTACCAGTATTATTTTATTTTTCTGTTCGGATAGATCTCTTCCCACAAATCTTTACTGTATTTTAATAATTTAAATGAAGTCAATCAACGTTGTGATTCCAGAGATCTTGAAGGAAACATCACTTGATCTTTTTGTAAAATCATTTTCTTGTCTGATAATGGGTGCAGCAGGTTGGACACTTGCCGATGGACACTTGCTTCTCTCGACATCATATTGGAGCAAGAGCTACCAGAGTCCACTTCAACTTCAACAACAGCAAGGTAACGAAGCTCATTATTATTCCTTCATGTTTCCTTTTTGACAGCATTTAGCAAATGTAACGTACTTTAATTACAGACAGCACAGTCTCCTCAAGTAAAGTCACCGTGTAACACTACGTGACTTTAAGAGGGAAGTAGAGAGACACGTTCCTGCAGTAGTGAGCTAACGTTACTTTACTGCACTAGTGAGCTAACGTTACTTTACTGCACTAGTGAGCTAAGGTTATTTTATTGCACTAGTGAGCTAACGTTACTTTACTGCACTAGTGAGCTAACGTTACTTTACTGCACTAGTGAGTTAACGTTACGTTACTGCACGAGTGAGCTAACATTTCTTTACTGCACGAGTGAGCTCACGTTACTTTCCTGCACTGGTGAGCTCACGTTACTTTACTGCACTAGTGAGCTAACGTTACTTTACTGCACTACTGAGCTAATGTTACCTTACTGCACTAGTGAGCTAACATTTCTTTACTGCACGAGTGAGCTCACGTTACTTTCCTGCACTGGTGAGCTCACGTTACTTTACTGCACTGGTGAGCTCACGTTACTTTACTGCACTGGTGAGCTAACGCTACTTTACTGCACTAGTGAGCTAACGCTGCTTTTATTGCACTAGTAAGCTGACGCTACTGTGTTGCGTTACACAAACGATGACAGTGAACTTTAAAGTTGTGTGCCGATGGACACTTGCTTCTCTCGACATCATATTGGAGCAAGAGCTACCAGAGTCCACTTCAACTTCAACAACAGCAAGGTAACGAAGCTCATTATTATTCCTTTATGTTTCCTTTTGACAGCATTTAGCAAATGTAACGTACTTTAATTACAGACAGCACAGTCTCCTCAAGTAAAGTCACCGTGTAACACTACGTGACTTTAAGAGGGAAGTAGAGAGATACGTTCCTGCACTAGTGAGCTAACGTTACTTTACTGCACTAGTGAACTAACGTTACTTGACTGCACTAGTGAGCTAACGTTACTTTACTGCACTAGTGAGCTAATGTTACTTTACTGCACTAGTGAGCTAACGTTACTTTATTGCACTAGTGAGCTAACGTTACTTTACTGCACTAGAGAGCTAACATTACTGCACTAGTGAGCTAATGCTTCTTCACTGCACTAGTGAGCTAATCCTACTTCACTGCACTACTGAGCTAACGCTACTTTTACTGCACTGGTGAGCTAACGCTTCTCCGTTGCGTTATACAAACGATGACAGTGGACTTTAACGTTGTGTGCCGATGGACACTTGCTTCTCTCGACATCATATTGGAGCAAGAGCTACCAGAGTCCACTTCAACTTCAACAACAGCAAGGTAACGAAGCTCATTATTATTCCTTCATGTTTCCTTTTTGACAGCATTTAGCAAATGTAACGTACTTTAATTACAGACAGCACAGTCTCCTCAAGTAAAGTCACCGTGTAACACTACGTGACTTCAAGAGGGAAGTAGAGAGACACGTTCCTGCACTAGTGAGCTAACGTTACTTTACTGCACTAGTGAACTGACGTTACTTTACTGCACTAGTGAGCTAACGTTACGTTACTGCACTAGTGAGCTAACGTTACGTTACTGCACTAGTGAGCTAATGTTACTTTACTGAACTAGTGAGCTAATGTTACTTTACTGCACTAGTGAGCTCACATTATTGCACTAGTGAGCTAACGCTTCTTTACTGCACTCGTGAGCTAACATTACTTTCCTGTACTAGTGTGCTAACGTTACTTTACTGCACTAGTGAGCTAACATTACTTTACTGCACTGGTAAGCTAACCTTAGTGTTACTAATATTACCAAAATATAGTATTTGCACTTTAAGTTGTGATATAAATCAGTTGGCTTCTTATATTTGATAAATGGTGTTTAGTGTAAGTGAATTGGAATCGTTTGTATGTGACGCCGTCAGTGTGTATGTGTGTGTTGGTGCGCTAGCTAGTTAGCTGAGGTTAGCTCCGTTTGAAGAAGTTTTGTTATTTTTTTTCTTTTGCTAGCTACCGTGCGGCACAACGCAGCACGAGTAACATTACCGAGCAGCACTGAAGGTGAACCAGAACGTTGTGAGTGAACCAGAAGGCCACAACAGGTCAGACTTTGACACAGCACAACATGGCGCGTGTTTTCTGAGCTAACGCTACGGGCCAGACTGCAACCGGTGGTATAAAGTTGATATATTGTTGCTAGTTTAACCCTCCTATCGTGTTCTAATCTGACCGATTTAAAGGTTTAATCAATCATAAATATTGTGTTTTACGTCTGATTACCTCGAGACCTTATGATATCCTCCACAGTAGGCATTACAACACAGACAATTGTTGATCACACCCCACCACTCCGCCTTTCTTACACACATTTTTTTTGCAATGGATTTTGCGTACTGGAGACAAGTTTTTACACACAGGAAAGTTTCAAGGCGTACAAAAGTCTGCAGGCTTATTCCGTATTCACACCAAAAGCGCAACACTTGTTTCCCTAATTTTACTCGCACGACACGTTATGTGGTTAACTCGCTTTTCGCTTTTTCGCAACCAGTTGCGGCGGAAAGCTTGCGCGGCTTGAGTCCTGTTACCCCTAGTTACCATCATCACATAGCCCGGTCACGTTCCTGTAAAACAGTTTTCATTTCCGCTATCGACCATGGGACATTAACAACTATTTCTGCGTTATGCTTGTTGTGTAAATACCACAAACATCTGAACATTGATAATATTAATCTAAAATTTCTGTAGATGCTTTTCATATTCATGTCTAGTGAAGTTCAGATTAGGTTTGCGAGGTCAGTACAACACAGCTATGCAGCTGTAGTTGTGTCTAGAAATGTCTAGTTATCAAGGGAACTTTAATTGCACGCACACACACACACCTGCTTATCAGTATGTTGACACTAGAGAAGCAGACTGGACGTTGCTCGTCCCTTTCAGTGAGAAAAGATGAGAACACAGGATTTTCCTCCTCTTGACAGTTCAAAGCCAATTAAATGTTACTTTGCTCATGATATGTTGATGAGGGAAAACCGTGTATTAAAGAGCCGATCTTCCGGCTGTTTGTGGTGTTGTTTTAGACGGTCGACCTGCGTTGACTGGACGACTCCCTGCTTTTGCAACTGCAGCGCTTGTTACTTTACCTGTGATTGAGGAAATACATTACGAAAAATAGAAGTTGTTCAACTGAATTCTTTTGGAGGCGACACCAGGCTTCCAATAATTTTTCATGCTAACAACATCCAGCGCCCCGTGTCTGGGTTCATACTATTCTCCGTATTCTCACAGCTGTCTCCGGCTCCAGGACGAGTGTCTGGATGAAGCCGCTTCCAGCGCTCATTCAGGACCAGCAGTGACTGTTTGGCTGCCGGGCTGAGTGCTGTTCCCATGTAGCCAGTGTTTTATTTTACCTTGAAATGAATCACAGAGTAAAGGCAGACATCGCCCGACGGAGTTGCCATGTTCATGGCTTCCTCCCAAGTTTCCATCCACAGTTACTTTTGCACAAGTGAAAGACATTGATTTTCACTCATTGAAAAAGCTAAAGGAGATTATTGACGAGAGTGTGTCAATGGAAACGTGCCCACAACCCGATGTATGAACAGGAACACATGAGAACAGTCCTAATGCTCATACGAAACCAAAAGTAAGTTAGATGCATTATTTGAGAAGCTGGACAAGTTGAAGTACAAGCCTGTCTTGTTGAGCTGATAAACCCACGTTCTGAATCATTCGTCCCACATCCAACAATTAGGCTGATGAGAGATCGAGAAAATTATGAGAGTAAAAAAGTGTAATGATTAAAAACGTATAACTATTTTCTTTTTCTCTTAAAACCATTTTGATTTTGTATGTATAACCATTGTATTTTCATGTATAACCATTATCTTGTTAACCATTGAAGGAATATATGTACCATCAGGCAACAAACCCTCACCATAGAAGCAAGATCTAGGACTGACCCTTAAAGAAAAGGAGGAGGGGTTAAGTGTGTCTGTGAGGTACAAGAGGTGATGCACAGAGAGGACAAAGGGACTTCTTGAACTTTCATTTTCCTTCTTTTACACTTCTTTTTTATCAGACCACGGTCTGGAAGAACTTTCACCAGATTAAGAGAATACTAGACTTAATATGCAACTTTACGAAAACAGGAGAAAAATCTTATCCACCCTGTCCCAGCCCTTAGGGGTTGGGACAGGGAACTCAGCTAGTCTGGAGGACAGGGCTCCAGCTTCAGACTGGAGGAAACTTCTGCTATCAGGAGAAGGGTGCCTGGCAGTAGTGCAGGACCACCAAACCAAGAAAGTGGTTTTCGACCAGCTCTGAACTTAGTTTTATTTATCTTTTTACTTTAGACACTGACCACTGGTACAATGAGTTGAAATTGGTGTAAGATTGGAGCACAAATAAAAAATCTCAGTTTCACGATTGAGTAAGTGGTTGACACCAAACAAAGTTCTGGTTCTTCCCGTGAGATACAGAAGTGACGACTGAATCTACCGAACAGACTTAAGGGAAGTATCTTTGGGTGAAAACTGTGCAGTGTTAGTACAATGATGAGATGGTGTCAAACAGGTAGAGAGAAGGTATAGACGATACACGCACTCGCTATACGGGTTGAGACAAGTTACAGCCCACTGTGGGGACCTGACAGCATAGAGCTGTGAAACACCCTTGCCAAAACCTATAACTTAACTGGAAATTTCAAAAATCCTAAAGATTTAGCCGGGGGCGATATAAAAGACCTAAGACATTATACTCATATCGGATGAGGATTGTTATTTCCTCCGAGATCACTGAGATAATAGTTCACGGAGTGCCAACGTTTTAGGTAAAGAGGTCTTGCCTTCCTATCCCCCCCTCCTCCTCTCCTCTTCCCCTGGCAAGATCTCCGATCACGCTGCAATGTGCAGGTCTTAAAGCGGCCTGAGAGATGCACATAACACCAGACTTGTAGCATAGCGCCATGCTAGCAGCTCAGTGGGGCCATTTGCGCTAATGCTAGCTAGATACCATGGTCACCATGTCCGTGTGTTAGCCTGCCAACATTAGGAGGAAACAACGGAAAGGAATGCTATTAGTTTAGTAGGTATTTGACCATAAACCACAATTGTTTGACCTGATGGTGGCGCTGTATGAAAAATCAGACACCTGTTACATTTCATCTTGTAACAAACACATTCAATGAAAAAAAAACAGACTGGGAAACATGGCTTCACTTCATCAAAGTCAACCTTTGTGATTTTTTCAATTATTGGACCTGAAACCTTTTCATTTCTTCCTGTGTGTCATCTTCATTTCCTCTTAACCAGAAACATGTAGACTGATATTTACACATCTGAACAACATCTCACATGTGTTCCTTTCATTATAACAATGTAACGGGCTCGGCCTTGACCTGGTCAAAGCTAAGGGGGAGCTCCTTCTTCTTACGCCAGCCGTGTGAGAAGGGCCCGTTTTAGAACCCCGAACAGTTTGCTTTCGATTACATTTTTATAGAGACGATGACGGACGTTAAAAACCTCTTTCGTCTGGTTTCCCTCGCGGCTTACCTGCACTATTGTGCCACGTAATTCACCAGACTGTTTCCTCTAATAGGAAGGGACGATGAACCGTTTTAAACTCAAAAGTCCAAACGATTACTCACACTTGTCTGGATCTTGAAACGGGGCAGGACTCCTGCTGGATTGCGTTCACTTGTCAAAGGCCCCGGTCCGGTGGTTACCTCTGAGTCCCGACAACCTGGAAGTAATCTCCTTCCATTAAACGGGAGTCCCCATTAAGAAGAGAATTAAACTCTTATTCCAGAGTATATAAGATTTATTTCAACAAGGGTTATTTATACATAAAAACTTTTACTGCAACTTCCTTTCTTTGGAGGTTATCCCCGCAAGAGTTGAAAGACAGTCCAAAAGTAAGATATGTTTCAGATGCTCAACACACCGTGCCCCGGCCTCTTAGTTCTTGGAGGTTTTCCCCGGAGCGCTAAGAGACTCTGTTTACTCACAGCATAGAAAGTCTCCATTTGATTGCTCCAATAGAGTGGCTCATTCTCGGGGACAGAGTCCGAGAAGGAACTGAAGAACTGCTCCGCTGTCTCTGGTTTTATAGCCAAATGTGAGGAGGGGTCTTACAGTAGGGGTGACTGTCGACAGTGATTTACTGATCTGTCTTTGGTCACTCGCTCATCGCGTGTTTGTAGATGAAGCTGCAGAAAGGGAGTCTGAACAGGTGTCAGTGAGACTGGCGCCTTTGTGCGCAGAGTTGGCAGATGAAACATGCCGATGCTGTTTGATGGAGTCATTATAAGCTTACAGGCGTCAGACCTTTCATTAGTGAGTAATGGGGGTCTGTGGTTCAACATGCTCTGGCTTAAGTCACAGGGTCAATACCTCTCTGCAGCAGATCTTCCCATGATCAGATATCTACTTATGACTTCATTTGGACTTTGTCATATAAAACAGAAACATATCAATGCACTTGTGAGAGAAAACATTTCCCCTTATAGAAACAGGAATATGTCAAAGCGTATATGAGCAATAATATAGAAAACATTTTAACTCATAAAACATGACTATACTAAGTGTTTTAATTTATGCAACACTATAGAAACTATCTTAACTCATAACACATGATTATATTCAATAAAGAAGAAGGAATAATAAAAAGAACCTCAGAAATGTAAAGAACTTGTAGTTTACATCAGCCAATCCTCAACCACAACATTATTCAAACAGCCCTAATGGCTGCAGAGACACACTCTTTATAGTTTGGGTATGCAATTCTTCAGGAAAGGGCCTAAAAACAGGTTGTTGTTTAAAAGGTGTTAAAGGGCCACCACTGGAGGAGGAACCCGTGTGGTTGGGAACCTTCAGGAGTGAACAATCATTCACTCCTGTCAGCCTATCGCAGGAGAATAGCTCTCTCACCTCATGGAGACGATTTCAGAGACGAGCAAGACTGGACTTTGGTTGGAAAGTACAAAATACAAACCAGTTTTATTTGTTTTTACAATAACAAAGTTAAAGGTCACAACAACGGATAATGCAAGAAGTCAATTATGATCTAGAATCATCCAAAACTAGGATTTATTTGATCTCAACGTCACTTATCAAAGTTTGTTCATTTGTTACACGACGATCAAAGATGATGAATTTAGTTTGTTCAAATCAAAACAACTCTTTACAAGTTGTGATTATTTCTCCACAGAAGCTGAATCTGATCCAGAAAGACTCTCGTTTGACATTCAGAGGTTTTTCTTCACACAAACAAATGTCTCAAGACCAGCAGCAGGTACCCCTCACCCGCTGCAGCTGTTTACAACCACTGGAAGATCAGGTTGCTGCTAGGTAACATCAGCTGTGTGTCATCCTGTACAGGAGGAACTATCTGGACAGCAGAGAGAAGGTTTCTCTACCAGGAGGACACTCTCAATCCTCCAGAGAACACAGAGACACTGAGGAAACAGACCAGATCATAAACCCAGGATAAAGAGGTTCAGTGAATGTGGTGTTGAAGGTGTGGAGGTGGATCAGTGTGTCAGAGGAGACTCTGTAGAAGGACAGAGAGCCAGCAGGACAGTCCACATACACTGCTACTCTACCAGAGGAGGAGGAGGAGGAAGAGGAGGAGGAGGAGGAGGAAGAGGAGGAGGAGGAGGAGGAAGAGGAGAAGAAGGAGGAGGAGGAGGAGGAGGAGAAGAAGGAGGAGGAGGAGGAGTAGGGGATGCGTGTTGTTGTCTGATTGTGACGGACAGAGTAAACACCATCATAACACATCAGACTCCAGGACTGATCATTCATTCCAAACAAACAGTCTGTACTGTTTCCTCTCCTTCTGATTCCTCTGTAACTCACTGATATAGAAACTCTTCCTCTCCACTCGACCTCCCAGTAACAGCGACCAGTCAGACCAGTTCTACACAGCAGCTGAGACCAGTAGTCAAACCTGTCTGGATGATCAGGATATGACTGATCCTCCATCACATACGTCACCTTCCTGTTGTTGTCAGACAGTTTGAGTCTCTTGTTCACTGTGTTTGTGTCGAGTGTGAGTTCACAGGAATCTGATGGAGAGAACAAGACACAATACAGCTGCAGTTATTAATCTATCATCTGTTCATCTAGTGACACTTTGATGATGACATCAGAGATGTGAATGAGTGATGTCACAGTGTGCAGATGGTTGAATGTGTTCATCAAACTCAAAGCCCACTTACACTTCCTCAGACCTGGTCTGAACCATCGGACTCCAGCAGGCTCCACCCTGAAAGGAGGAGGGGGGTCAGAGCAGCATGAAACATGGACATGACATCACTCTCATCACAGAACTTTGGGATTCATGTTCACATGGACCACTTATTATTCATCCGCTCATCCTCTGTTACTTCATGGAGCTTCTTCTGATTGGCCCATGACGACAGCTCATCATGCTCTTCAGCCTGACTCATGTTTATGATTATCATCTTTTTAATCAACTATGTTGTTACATTATAATAAAACACTATGAAGTTGTGTTTCATAAACTGTTGTCTGCATATTGTTATGATCAGATTATAATCTGCATATAAACCATAACAACAGAAATGGATATCAGACACACATATGACACACATCGTCAGTGGGAGAACTATTTAATTAAGCAGATTTGAAACTGAACAGACCTCTCTCTCTCTCTCTCTCTCTCTCTCTCTCTCTCTCTCTCTCTCTCTCTCTCTCTCTCTCTCTCTCTCTCTCTCTCTCTCTCTCTCTCTCTCTCTCTCTCTCTCTCTCTCTCTCTCTCTCTCTCTCTCCCCCCTCAGGAATAAAGGTGGGACTCTGAACTACAGAGCTGCCAAGAGACGGCCTCCACCCACAGTCTCCACTCCCCCGACGCCACCTACGGTCACTCGCCTCAGCCGGTGCACCAACCCGCCTCTTTCTCCTCATCCTTTACCCCTCATCCCTCACTCCCTTCCCTCACTCCCTTCCCTCTTCCCTCATCCCTTACCCCTCATCACATCCCTTTTCCTTCTCCAGCTCAAGAATCTATGGTTCTGAATAATAAACCTTCCACCAACACCAGTTAGGAGAAGCGTGGTCCTTGTTAGAGAAACAAATCTAGTTAGAATAAAATCTACTGGGATTAAATCCATCTCCACAACCATACTGGTAGTGAAATGTATTGTGCTGTGTAGGTGCTGCATCACTTAGTTTGGTTTCTCAGGCTGCTTTGTGGTTTTCACAGGGAAGTTGATGAGAGAGAGCTGCAAACAGCGGCGTCTACAAGCCTGCTAGAAGCTACAAACTCTGCTCTGACACCTCAGCTGAACTTTTACCTGTTAAGATTGTGCACAACAGAAAGTTAATGTCTCCTGGACTTTTTTTCTGTGAAGAACCCAGAGAGGGTTGTTTGGTTATTATGTATTTCAGAAATAGTGTTATTATTTATTTCCTGACTTTCTTTCCTGTGAAGATCCCAGAAAGGGTTAATATTTGGTGACGTGTGGTTATGTGTGGCCTTCTGGAAAACCATAAATGTTTATGTTGAGGCATCCCTGCGATCGTCTCACTCTTTCTGTTACAAACTGACCCCGGCCCCCGTCAGAGAAGAGAAAAGTTATGTGGCCCTCACAGGAAAAAGTTTGGGGACCCCTGGTCTACTGATTCCACCAGATTTGAAACCATATCTCTGTGAAGGATTTCCGCGAAGATATTAATATTTATAAAACGTCAATGTCTGCTCGGCGCTCCTGCCTGTATCCCCAGTAGCCGTAAAAAAGTGTGTCATCTTTGGCATCGTTCCTAAATATTTATCGCTGTCTTTTCTTTTCTTTCTTTTGATTGAGTCGCTTGGATAACTTTGTTTCATTTTTGCTTTTATTCTTGTCTTGCTTCTTCTGAATCGTCTCTGTGTAATTTCCAGTCCTCCTGTCATTGTGTGTTTATCTTTGGCACCGCGCACCGTTACGGACGAGTGCATTTCATTGTGAAAGTAGGGGTGTGTGGACATGACAGATAACCATGGACTGGACATTTTAACTACTACTTCAACGTTTCAACGTATTTGTTAAGCATATTATAACAATTGACCATGCTTTTGATATCTGCATGATGATAAGGGGCATTTTCTTTTCTTTTTTTCTTTTTGAAGTTGGTTGGGGGCCCCTCTACTACGACCACTGGTAGGGGGCCCCGAGCAGCCGCCTACCTATGTCTCTATGTTAAAACCGCCTCTGCTCTGTGGCTGCAGCCTCTTCATACCTGAGAGTCTCCAGTCTCCAGTGTGGATCCTCCAGTCCAGCAGACAGCAGCTTCACTGCTGAGTCTCCTGGATGATTGTAGCTCAGGTCCAGCGCTCTCAGATGGGAGGGGTTGGAGCTCAGAGCTGAGGTCAGAGAAGAAGAGCCTTCCTCTGAGATCAGACAGCCTGACAGCCTGCAAACAAACACAATAACACACATATCACATCTTAAGACAATCTGAAGGGGGATACAAGTTCATCCATGAATGTAAATCAGGATTTGAGTGTCCATTAGTTTGACATGTTGATGAATCCTGACCTGAGAGTCTCCAGTCTGCAGTGAGGACTCTCCAGTCCAGCAAACAGCAGCTTCACTCCTGAATCCTGCAGGTTGTTGTTACTAAGGTCCAGCTCTCTCAGACTAGAGGACAGGGAGCTGAGGACTGAGGACAGAGCTTCACAGCTTCTCTCTGAGAGGTTACAGTCACTCAGTCTGAACAGACAAGGAGGAAGAAAAAAAAACAATAAGTAGAAAAGATAGCAGCATATTTAAGTTATGATCTATGAATCTAACTCTCTCTGTACTTACAGAGCTTTGTTGGAGGTTTTGACCACTGGCAGCAGCCTCAGAAGAGTCTCCTCTGAAGCAGAGTACTTCTTCAAGTCAAACACCTCCAGATCTTTTCCTGATGACAGTAAGATGAAGCCCAGAGCTGACCACTGAGCAGGAGACAGTTTACGTGTGGAGAGACGTCCTGACCTCAGGGACTGTTGGATCTCCTCCACTAGAGAACCATCATTCAGTTCATTCAGACAGTGGAACAGATTGATGCTTTTCTCTGGAGACTCATTCTCATTGATCTTCTCCTTGATGCACTGGACTGTTTCCTGATTGGTCTGTGAGCTACTTCCTGTCTGTGTCAGCAGACCTCGTAGGAGAGTCTGATTGGTCTCCAGTGAAAGACCCAGGAGGAAGCGGAGGAACAAGTCCAGGTGTCCATTAGGACTCTGTAAGGCCTTGTCCACAGCACTCTGGTAGAGATGACTTGGTTCAGGTTTAGACAACAGGGAGGTTGTTTGTTCTTCTGCCAGCAGGTTGACACCAGAGTTGATGAAGGTCAGATGGACATGAAGAGCAGCCAGAAACTCCTGAACACTCAGATGGACGAAGCAGAACACCTTGTCCTGGTACAGTCCTTTCTCCTCTCTAAAGGTCTGTGTGAACACTCCTGAGTACACTGAGGCTGCTCTGATATCGATGCCACACTCTGTCAGGTCGGATTCATAGAAGATCAGGTTCCCTTTCTGCAGCTGATCAAAAGCCAGTTTTCCCAGAGACTTGATCATCTTCCTGCTCTCTGGACTCCAGTGTGGATCTGTCTCAGCTCCTCCATCAAACTTGACATTCTTCACTTTGGCCTGAACCACCAGGAAGTGGATGTACATCTCAGTCAGGGTCTTGGGCAGCTGTCCTCCCTCTGTGGTCTTCAACACGACCTCCAGAACTGTAGCAGTGATCCAGCAGAAGACTGGGATATGACACATGATGTGGAGGCTTTGTGAGGTCTTGATGTGGGAGATGATCCTGCTGGCCTGCTTCTTATCTCTGAACCTCTTCATGAAGTAGTCCTTCTTCTGTGGGTCAGTGAACCCTCTGACCTCTGTCACCAGGTCAACACAGTCAGGAGGGATCTGATTGGCTGCTGCAGGTCGTGTGGTTATCCAGAGGCGAGCAGAGGGAAGCAGCTTCCCTCTGATGAGGTTTGTCAGCAGCACATCCACTGAGGTGGACTTTGTGATATCAGTTAGGGCTTTATTCTTGCAGAAGTTCAGAGGAAGTCGACACTCATCCAGACCGTCAAAGATGAACACAACCGGGAACTCTTCAAACCTGCAGATTCCTGCTTCTTTGGTTTCAGAGAAGAAGTGATGAACAAGTTCCACCAAGCTGAACTTCTTCTCTTTCAGCACATTCAGCTCTCTGAACGTGAAGGGAAACATGAACTGGATGTCCTGGTTGGCTTTGTCTTCAGCCCAATCCAGAGTGAACTTCTGTGTTAGGACTGTTTTCCCGATGCCAGCCACTCCCTTTGTCATCACTGTTCTGATTGGTTCCTCTCCTCCAGGTGAGGCTTTAAAGAAGTCTTCTTGTCTGATGGTGGTTTCTGGTCTGTGTGGTTTCCTGGATGCTGCTTCAATCTGTCTGACCTCATGTTCATTGTTGACCTCTGCAGTCCCTCCCTCTGTGATGTAGAGTTCTGTGTAGATCTGGTTCAGAAGGGTTGGGTTTCCTGCTTTAGCGATCCCCTCAAACACACACTGGAACTTCTTCTTCAGGTTAGATTTGAGTTCACGCTGACAAACTCCAGCAGGAAGTCCTGAATGAACAAACAACAAGAAGATCAGAATAGATTTTTAACATGTCATTTCCTCAAAGATTGAGTATGAATATATTTTGGTCCATCTCTTGAGACATTAGTAAACGTTCCATTCATCCAGCATGTTAAATCTTTAGAGAAATCCTCTTACTGCTCTGCAGACAGTCAGCCAGCTCCTCCTGCTTCATGCTCCTCAGGAAGTGCAGTGAGATCTTCTGAAATGCTTCTCTGCTCCTCCTCCTCTGCTCTTTATCCTCACCATCCAACACCTCCTCATCCTCTCGCTGACTCTCTAAGCATTCTGGGTAATCTGAAGTCAGAACCTTCTGGATCTTCTTCAGCTCGTCCTTCACAAAAGTGAGGATGCTCTCCTCCAGCAGCTGGAACAGAATATTCTCTGAATGACAAACTAAAACCATGGAAGCAAACATCAGATCCATGTTGGACAGACTGACAACCCACTGGTCTAAAGAGTGCAGCATGGAGATGATGGTGAACAGAAGACATGTAAAAGTAGTTGTACAGGTACAGACCATAAATATGGAGTCCAGGTGTGTTTGATGCTGCTGGGCAGACGGACCTCTGGGAACCTCTGAGCTCTCCTGGTCCTCTCTGTGGAGGAGTCATGAACCATCAGCTCACATTGTGTCTGCACCACAGACTGTTTATTGTTCATGATATTACAACACGAACACAACAATAAGTTAAAGATGTTGTGTCATGATTCATCATTTTATAAACCAGATGCTAAAGACTGGAGATGAAGGACGACCATCTGTGTGACAGTTAGTCATCTTGTTTCATCTGTTTAAAGAACTTACTCTGGGTCATAAGAACGTTGTCCATCTCTGAAGGTAATCAGAGTTTCTTTAGACCGATCACTCTTCATGGACACACAGCTGGGTTCAGGAGACTTTTCTTTCTGCTGCTGTGACCTGATAGAAACACTGGACATACAATATTTATTTTTCTGCTTACACTGGTTCTATTGGACAGTATAAGTGCTGTAATTAGGGCTCGAACACTGACGCAGTC
>NW_027176240.1:22029135-22096635 GCF_023055335.1 Clinocottus analis | reverse complement strand
AGCGTTCAGAATCAGTTGTATTTACGCCGATGGCATTTTACTTTCTGTCGCCGGCGACAAGCTCCGTACTAAAAAGGTTAAATCGGCTGATTCTTGACAAACCGACCACAGATTTGCTGCTTAAACAACTAACTTCTCGCCTGAAGAAGTCCTAAAATGACAACAACAGTAGTATTCAGAGAGTTTTCTCATCAAGTGCAGAGAAGATCCCATATAACAAGTAAATCCATGAAATAGCGCCACCTGCTGGTAGAAAGGTAAACCTTTACTGTGGTCTCATACAGGCTCTGCTCTGTGTTCACTCAAGAAACAGCACAATACGATAAAACAATTAAATATGATCAACTCTACACACACACGTTACTTGATTAAACTATATTACGAACTGTGTTGCATTAAAAAAATGCAGCGATTAATTGAACAGTTGATTCTTGCTGTGTACATATTTACATGCATATTAAACTGCCTGTAGTCTCTACTGTTGCTAACTTCACCAGGTGTATTTATTCATATTTATTAATTAATGTTATTTTAACGTTACTCTGCGTTTTTTTTCATCATATAAGACTGTAAATAAGAATTAAAAGACCGTAAATAATAATATCTATTTCTTTTATTTTGACATGAAAATAATCGTCTCTCTTTTCTCGTTCTTGGTTTCAAACCAAAAACAGGAAAACAGAAGTGGTTTTCCTGTTTTCCTGTTTTTGGTTTGAAACGGAAAACGAACAAACGGTGTTTTTTCCGTATTTCCGTATTTTCGAATGAACGATAAAACCAACGAACAAAGCGTACACGGACCCTGCTTCTATGCGTCTGACGCGCCGCCCGCTTCAACGCAGCTTTGCATTGACTTCACATGAAACCTCCACGCGCGTAGAAGTCTGGACGCGTTCGGTGTGAACGCAGCAGAAGAGCCTGGAAGAAAGAAAGAAACGCATTGAAAAATGTGCTGAAGCTGCTGCCAATACACACGACCTGTTCTGACCCACAATGCTTCTGCACAGCAGACATATGAGCAAGAGGGTCAAAGTTCAAGGTCCATGTGATGAGGAAGTGGTCTGTCCTCATGAATGCATCAGTATCAGGCCGCAAGGTGAACCACAAAAAGTCTTTTTGAACATGAGTCGCGCTCCACAGGCGTGCAGCTACACAATCTTTAGCCCATAAAAAAGAACCAGTCGTGCTAAGCTACAAAACAAAAGGTTTCAAAGGCAAAACCCATCCTGAGAAACATGTTGAAATGGACTTGAACAGGCAGAGAAGCTTCAGATGCTTTCTGTTGCCAACCCGGCTGTCAGTTCTGACCTTTACGACCTCACACTGCCAACATGAGCAGACATTGTAGTCACAGCAGCCAAAGAGTTCATCAAGCAGAAAAACATCACGCAGAAAAACTCTACTTCTACACAATCACACATGCACAGACATGCACAGACACACACACACATGCACACACAGACACACACACACACATGCACAGACACACACACACACATGCACACACACGCACAGATATGCACACACACACACAGACACACACACACACACACACACACACACAGACAAACAAACGCGCACGCATACAGACACACATGCACACACACACAGACAGACATGCAGACACACACAGACACACACAGACAAACAAACACACACACACACAGACACACAAACGTACACACATACAGACACGCACAAAAAAAATACACCCACAACAGATACACACTTCCACATGCAGGCACACACACTCTCTCACACGAACACACACACAGTTACACTGAACTCATGCCATTTATCAACTATATGAAGCCAAATGATTTATATCACAACTACATGAGCAAATACGATATTTTGGTCAAATTAGCGCACACACACGCACACACACACACACACACACACACACACACACACACACACTCACACACACACACACACTCACACACACACACACACACTCACACACACTCACACACACACTCACACACACACTCACACACACACTCACACACACACTCACACACACACACACACACACACTCACACACACACACACACACACACTCACACACACACACTCACACACTCTCACACACACTCACACACACACACACACACTCACACTCACACACACACTCACACACACACACTCACACTCACACACTCACACTCACACACACACTCACCCTGCTTCAGCTTCTCTTCTTCGACTCTAAATGGAGTCTGAACTTTATGACGCAACACTTCAGGCTTCTTTTCCTGTTCTCATGTAACTGGATCACATGGTCTCTGTGGCTCCGCCCCTCTTCATTTACAGGAAATCACAGTTCCTGTTGGTGTGTGTGTGTGTGTGTTTGTGTGTGTGTGTGTGTGTGTGTGTGTGTGTGTGTGTGTGTGTGTGTGTGTGTGTGTGTCACAGTGTTCATGAGTCTCTCGGCTTCAACAGGTTGAATTAAAATGAGTTCTGGTCAAAATGTTGCTGCTTTCTCTTCATGTTTAAATCATGAAGGTGAATCTAGAAGCTTTCTGTGTGAAGAACTAGAACACAGTTCAACAAGTTGTGGCGTTCTGTCGTGTTCTAATCTGACCCATTTAAAGTTTAATCAATCATAAATATTGTGTTTTACGTCTGATTAACTCAAGACCTGAAGATATCCTCCACAGTAGACATTTAAACTCTCTCTCATTCACACACACACACACACACACACACACACACACACACACACACACACACACATATTTACACACGCACAAACACACACACAAGTTTTTCTCTGTGGCTCCGCCCTTCTTCACTTACAGGAAATCAGCTGAGTTCATGTAGAAGTGTGTGTGTGTTCTCTCTCTCTCTATTTTGTGTGTTTGTGTGAGAGAGAGTGTGTGTGCCTGCATGTGGAAGTGTGTATGTCTTGTTCGTGTAATTTTTTTTTTGTGCGTGTCTGTATGTGTGTGCGTTTGTTTGTCTGTGTGTGTCTGCATGTGTGTCTGATTATTCAGAAGTAGAATTTTGAATGGTTGATTTTCTTTTGGTTTTAATTGTAATGATTATAACTGACAACTCAGGAAAAACCCAAATTCAGTATCTCAGAAAATGTGAATATTGTGTAAAGGTTGAATATTGAAGACAGCCCGTGCCGCACTCTAACCAGCTAATTAACTCAAAACACCTCCAAACGCCTTCAAACGCTCTCTCAGTCTCGTTCTGTAGGCGACACAATCACGGGGAAGACTGCCGACCTGACAGTTGTCCAGAAGACGACCATTGACACCTTGCACAAGGAGGGCGAGACACAACAGCTCATTTGAAAAGAGGCTGGCTGTTCTCAGAGCTCTGTGTCCAAGCACATCAACAGAGAGGCCAAGGGAAGGAAAAGAAGTGGTAGGAAACAAGGGTACAAGCAAGAGGGATAACCGCACCCTGGAGAGGATTGTGAAACTAAACCGATTCAAACATGTGATGGAGATCCAGAAAGAGTGGACTGCAGCTGGAGTCAGTGCTTGAAGAAGCACTACGCTCAGACGTAGGCAAGACGTGAGTTTCAGCTGTCGCTCCTTGTGTCCAGCCACTTGAACAACAGACAGCGTCAGAAGCGTCTGGTCTGGACTCCAGACAAACAGGACTGGACTGCTGCTGAGTGGTCCAAAGTGATGCTCTGATGAAAGTCCATTCTGCATTTCCTTTGGAGATCAGGGTCCCAGAGTCTGGAGGAAGAGAGGAGGGACACACGATCCACGCTGCTTGAGGTCCAGTGGGAAGTTTCCACAGTCACTGATGGTTTGGGTGCCATGTCATCTGCTGGTGTTGGTCCACTGTGTTTTCTGAGGTCCAAAGTCAACAAAGCTGTACAGCAGGAAGTTTTAGAGCACTTCATGCTTCCTGCTGCTGACCGACTTCATGGAGATGCAGATTTCATCTTCCAGCAGGACTTGGCACCTGCACACAGCGCCAAAGCAACCAGTGGTTTAAGGACCGTGGTATCCCTGATCTTCATTGGCCTGACCTTAACCCCGTAGAAAAGCTCTGGAGTATTGTGAAGAGGATGATGTGAAATGCCAGAGCCAACAATGCAGAAGAGCTGGAGGCCACTATCAGAGCAACCTGGGCTCATAACACCTGAGCAGTGCCACAGACTGATGGACTCACTCCCACGCCACACTGCTGCAGTAATTCAGGCAAAAGAAGCCCCAACTAAGTATTGAGTGATGTACATGCTCTAACTTTACATGTTCATACTTTACATGTTCATACTTTACATGTTCTTACTTTACATGTTCTTACTTTACATGCTTATACTTTACATGTTCATACTTTACATGTTCTTACTTTACATGTTCATACTTTACATGTTCATACTTTACATGCTCTAACTTTACATGTTCTTACTTTACATGTTCATACTTTACATGTTCATACTTTACATGTTCATACTTTACATGCTCTAACTTTACATGTTCTTACTTTACATGTTCATACTTTACATGTTCTTACTTTACATGGTCATACTTTACATGTTCATACTTTACATGCTCTAACTTTACATGTTCTTACTTTACATGTTCATACTTTACATGTTCTTACTTTACATGTTCATACTTTACATGTTCATACTTTACATGCTCTAACTTTACATGTTCTTACTTTACATGTTCATACTTTACATGTTCTTACTTTACATGTTCTTACTTTACATGTTCATACTTTACATGTTCATACTTTACATGTTCATACTTTACATGTTCATACTTTATTACTGATCACATCTTCCCCACCAGGAGTCATCAGCTGTCTGTGAGATGAGATGACCCCGCCCTCCTCACTAGAACAGTGAAAAGAAATGGCAGTGAATCATGACTCGAGGTAGAAGCTCGTAATGAACTGAAGTTGCATGTGAAGGGACGATAGTGACGGGGAGGAAGTCCACGAGCATTCATTCATTCATTCATTCATTCATTCAGGCTTCTTCTTACTCTGGCTAAGTGCAATAAAAGTCCTCTGAAAGAAAGAGCCAGAAGTCCTTTTCCTTGCCAGGAGCTCGGCCCTTGAATGGTCTCACAGAGGGAAGTGTTCAGGTCCTTTGTGGATCATGTGTTCACAGCACAGCTGTGTCCAGATGAAGGAGTGAGGAGGTGCAGTTGGTGTTGCAGTGCTCTGCATGTGTTCCTCACAGCCCTTTACTTCCATTCTTTCACTGCAGAAACACTTCATGACAGAAAACATGGCGCCGTTTCTGGAAACATTTCTCTTACAACTTACAGAAATAAACTCCAGCTGCTCTCACCAGCTTCTTCCAGAGCTTACAGTCACTTCCCATCGTCCCCACTACCTGTACTAGTAGTACCTGCAGTAGTACTACCTGTACTAGTCCTGCATCCAGCCCTCTGAATGAAGCATCAGTAATATTCGTCCTCACCAGCAGACTCACGTCTCCTCTGCATCTGTTTCTGCTGAAATGATTTATCACAAATAAATCAAATCTACTAGTTTAAAAAGATGTCCAATATTTCATGGGTGAATTTAAAGGATCTCATATTTTCCACAGTACATGTAGTAGCAGTATGCTGAGCTCTTAACTTTACCTTCCATCTCTCATGATTTTATCCAACTTAACCCTCGTAATGTCCTCCCGTTGGCCATACACCTGCTGTCCTCTGGGCTCAAAATGACCCCACCTGGTTTGATCATTATTTAAGGCAGTGGTCGCCAACCCGTCGATCGCGATCGACCTCGGAGACTTTCCCCGTCGCTCTCCAAAATAAAATGAAAATAATTTTATCAACCGACCATGGTCGCGTTAAAACTCTTCTCTGTATCGCAAGCAGTGGAGTTTTGCTGCCATGCGCGAGCAGACAGGTGAGCACACACACACACAGACACGCACACAGTGGACAGAGAGAGAGAGAGACAGAGAGAGAGAGAGAGAGAGAGAGAGAGAGACAGACAGACAGACAGACAGACAGACAGACAGACAGAGCGGCGATATGCTGCTTTAAGCCATCAGCTCTAACTTTTAAAGCCTAACAGTTCATGTATGTGCGGGTCAAGGCAAACATCAACAGGCTGCAGCCTGGAGCTCCATAAACGACGTTTCTGACTTCCAGAGCTGCCAACTTTTCAAAAAACCTTGGCGTGAGATTTTGTTGACAAGGCGGGAGGGGGGGAGAAATACGCACCGCCGCGAACAGCTGTGTGTCGGGGGGGCGTGACTTAAGACCATTGAGTGACAGTCACGTTCAACGCGTGAGACTTGAGAGCCCCGATGCCTCCGTCTCTCTGCTCCTCTCTGCCGGCGGACACGGTCGCGGACTGTCTGTTCTGGGTAAATAGGATGTCTGTGCAGCGAATAGGTTTACAGATGCGCTCCTTAGCGCCATCTATCGTCGGGGAGTTTGAAAAGGAACGAACGCGCCCCAGACTTTTCTTGTGCCGTGAGATATTGGTTGTGTGGCGTGTGAGCGTGTGAAAACATGAAAAAGCGTGTGTCACACGGCGAAAGCGTGAGAGTTGGCGGCTCTGGACTTCGCATATTGAGTCTCTGGAAATATTCTTACAAAGGCCCGAAAAGTGCCCCGCAGTGACAAAGCCTGCACACTTTGTGGTTGTCACTAAAATGAATGAACACCATGTTTCCTTTCAGTCAGTATTTATCAAACTGGGGCGATATTTATTACTGGTAGGGCGCAAGAGGAAATGCTGATTTTAAATGTTCACCATGCGCCGTTAACAGGCTGCGCTGCACATGCGCGACTCTTCGATTCTTGGCATTTTGCCAAAAGCTGATCTTTATGAGATCTCTGTTAGGTTTTTTCTGTTGTTGCGTCTCTCATCAGAAAACAGACCTCTGCTCAATAAGCATGAATTGAGAATCCGTATCAAGTCTATGACCCTGTTTTAAAAAGATTTGTAAAGGAAAGCAGCTCACTGAGCCACTGATACTGATGCAAGCTGATGCTCACTAATCCACACTCATTCTGTTTTGTTTAGCACAAAAATAGCTTATTGTTTTCCACAATAAGCTCTTTGTAGTAACTAGGTATTAGTTATTTTTTGCACGAATATAACTTTATTTTCATTTTTCTACAAAGTGATAACATTTTTTTTCCTACCATCATTGTTGTGGAAATTGTTAATAATTATTGTGAGGAATAATTAACATTGATATGTGATCAGACAGTCACTTCACATATTGTTATTAAAAGGTGATCTGTGGAACTTTGTGATTCAGGAAGTTTGTATGAAACAAGTAGCCCTTCAGATTATTTGGTACCTCGAAGTAGATCTCGGTTTCAAAAAGGTTGGTGACCACTGATTTAAGGCATAAAGTATAAATTGTCAATCAATTCAGTTTTACACCTTGAGTCTTACTTCAGTCCAACACATTACCACACATGTTTCTCTTTTTTTTTTAAATTTAGGGCCAATAGACCTCGTTTATAAAAAAAAGTATACCCTGTTTTTGAGTGGAAAATAGATGAAACCAATTAATTATTTGGACTATTCAGTGTATTACAGACAGGTATACGTCAACGTTTTGTGCAGATGCTGTTTTTGAAACACTTCAATTTTTCTAATAGCGGCAAATAATCACACCTGCTGTCCTCTGGGGTCAAAATGACCCCGTCTGGTTTGACTGTTTATAAAGCATAAAGTATAAATGATCACCCACCTCTCTGTTTCAACTTTTTCGTCAACTCATTACCAGACATATAAAACATGTCAATATTCTTTTCCAGGACAACTCAAAACTATATCTCACATGTTGGATCAGGTGGTCCATGTTGGATCAGGTGGTCCATGTTGGATCAGGTGGTCTCATGTTGGATCAGGTGGTCCATGTTGGATCAGGTGTTCCATGTTGGATCAGGTGGTCCATGTTGGATCAGTTGGTCCATGTTGGATCAGGTGGTCCATGTTGGATCAGTTGGTCCATGTTGGATCAGGTGGTCCATGTTGGATCAGGTGGTCCATGTTGGATCAGTTGGTCCATGTTGGATCAGGTGGTCCATGTTGGATCAGGTGGTCTCATGTTGGATCAGGTGGTCGCATGTTGGATCAGGTGGTCTCATGTTGGATCAGGTTATCTCATGTTGGATCAGGTGGTCCATGTTGGATCAGGTGGTCCATGTTGGATCAGGTGGTCGCATGTTGGATCAGGTGGTCTCATGTTGGATCAGGTGGTCCATGTTGGATCAGGTGGTCCATGTTGGATCAGTTGGTCCATGTTGGATCAGGTGGTCCATGTTGGATCAGGTGGTCCATATTGGATCAGGTGGTCGCATGTTGGATCAGGTGGTCTCATGTTGGATCAGGTGGTCCATGTTGGATCAGTTGGTCCATGTTGGATCAGGTGGTCCATGTTGGATCAGGTGGTCTCATGTTGGATCAGGTGGTCGCATGTTGGATCAGGTGGTCTCATGTTGGATCAGGTTATCTCATGTTGGATCAGGTGGTCCATGTTGGATCAGGTGGTCCATGTTGGATCAGGTGGTCGCATGTTGGATCAGGTGGTCTCATGTTGGATCAGGTGGTCCATGTTGGATCAGGTGGTCCATGTTGGATCAGGTGGTCGCATGTTGGATCAGGTGGTCGCATGTTGGATCAGGTGGTCCATGTTGGATCAGGTGGTCTCATGTTGGATCAGGTGGTCTCATGTTGGATCAGGTGGTCTCATGTTGGATCAGGTGGTCTCATGTTGGATCAGGTGGTCCATGTTGGATCTATCCCCTCATCATGAGTTTCCTTCTCTTCTGACCCTGAGTCCTCCTCATGATGTTCAGCGTTGTCCTCCTGGTCATTCTTTTTCACAACATAGTCGTGAGTTCACACGCCTCCTGTGCAGTAGATCCTTTCTGCCTCCTCATGCTGCCCGTCTCTCTCTAAAATGGGAAAGGCCCAACACCTGTGAGAACAGACCTGTTTGTTGTTGATGTTGTTGTTCTAACCATTGCTTGACCCCACACATCAAACATCCAAGATCAAAGATGTTTTGGAAAGCAGGATGGGGGACAAGTTGCCCCATTGCTCCACTTTGTGCTGCGGGGTCATTTTGACCCCAGAGGACAACAGACGTTATTAAATTAAATAACTCACCCATAATTTAATCAAATTACTTAAAATTACTTCTAATCATGAAGAGCAGAGTATTAAACAACCCCCATTATTTTCAGACCATTTGATGAACAAAAAACATATTTTGATGGCAAAAGATTTCATCTGATTTCATCTGGGGTCAAAATGACCCCAAGGACAACAGCACCGCTGCCGCTCGTCTTCCTCTCCTGCACCAACCGGCTCTTCCCTCGAGGCTCCGTTAGCTCATATTGTGGCTGTACTGAGTTTGAAGCTCTTCACTTGTCAGGATGAACTAAAACCACTTCATGGCATGAAGGTTTGGGAAACAAACGTTGGAGATTGCTGTTCTAATGACGTCATGAGGACACTGGGCCAGAGAAACAGCAGAAGAAGTAAACTAGTGGCTTCATTTGAGGCTCAGTTTAGAGAACTGTTCTGTACTCTTCCTGTACTTTAAAGTGTATATTGTGAATTATTCTGTGTGTGTTCACCAAGAAAACTATCTTTTGAGTTGGCCGACTTGGGGCTAACTGTCTGGTTTTGTTGCGCTCGTTGCTGTTTAAAAAGTGTACAAATGAAAGCTATTAAAACTCAAATGATGTCACATAAGTTCTGCTTGAACAGGACACGTCTCTGGTTCATTTCACCGGCTGCTTTCTGTAGGAGACGATGTGCAGGTCTTAAAGCGGCCTGAGAGATGCACATAACACCAGACTTGTAGCATAGCGCCATGCTAGCAGCTCAGTGGGGCCATTTGCGCTAATGGTAGCTAGATACCATGGTCACCACGTCCGTGTGTTAGCCTGCCAACATTAGTAGGAAACAACAGAAAGGAATGCTAATAGTTTAGCAGGTATTTGACCATAAACCACAAACGTTTGACCTGATGGTGGCGCTGTATGAAAAATCAGACTCTTGTTACATTTCATCCTGTACCAAACACATTCAATGAATAAAAAACAGACTGGGAAACATGGCTTAAGGTTTGACCTCCGGCTCCGCTGGTCCATGTCCATGTGTCCTTGGCCAAGAGGAAGAGGGCCTAACCTTCGTCCCTTCTCTTAACGGATGTTGTCATTGATGAATTTCAGCAGACGAGTGCCTCAGACGTGCGAGCGGTCACCAGGAGAAAGTGTAATAATGAGCAGTTCAACAACATGAACAACGTCACATGGAGCCTGTGTGTGGTTCTACTGTTGATGCTTCATTGTTCCTCTATATTGCTACAATCTGAAACATGCTCATTCTGTTTTGTTCTACATGTCACATGGTTTGGTACATGAACAAATTAAAATGTCACAGATGCGCACAAATGTGCCCCAAAGCATATGTTGGAGTCCTCTGAATGTTCTCTGTTCTTAACCCTCTGAAACTTTGTTCTGCTTCACTTCATCAAAGTCAACCTTTGTGATTTTTTAATTATTGGACCTGAAACCTGTTCATTTCTTCCTGTGTGTCATCTTCATTTCCTCTTCAACAGGTTGTTGTTTAAAAGGTGTTAAAGGGCCACCACTGGAGGAGGAACCCGTGTGGTTGGGAACCTTCAGGAGTGAACAATCATTCACTCCTGTCAGCCTATCGCAGGAGAAGAGCTCTCTCACCTCATGGAGACGATTTCAGAGACGAGCAAGACTGGACTTTGGTTGGAAAGTACTAAATACAAACCAGTTTTATTTGTTTTTACAATAACAAGGTTAAAGGTCACAACAACGGATAATGCAAGAAGTCAATTATGATCTAGAATCATCCAAAACTAGGATTCATTTGATCTCAACGTCACTTATCAAAGTTTGTTCATTTGTTACACGACGATCAAAGATGATGAATTTAGTTTGTTCAAATCAAAACAACTCTTCACAAGTTGTGACTATTTCTCCACAGAAGCTGAATCTGATCCAGAAAGACTCTCGTTTGACATTCGGAGGTTTTTCTTCACACAAACAAATGTCTCAAGACCAGCAGCAGGTACCCCTCACCTGCTGCAGCTGTTTACAACCACTGAGAGATCAGGGCCCTGTTCCACGTACGTGGTTCCACAAATACGATCAAATGTCCTGTTATCCAGCTTAACCTAACGAGATGATTGACTACAGGATATGTCGGTTCCCTGAAGGTGGATCCTCCCTCAAACGTTCTCGTTCATTCTAACCAGACGTCAGTTCTCAGGATAACTGTGCGTGCCCGCTGCTCTTCAGAAGGGAGAAAAGTCAAACGCCAAATTCATGATGTTCTCTTTCTAAAATGACAAATAAACTCAGAGAAAGACTGTCTCTTTTCTCTGCTGACGAGCAGAAGATGATCATGACTATTCATCCATCCATCTTCCATTTTTTTCCATTTTATGTATTGTGTACAGTATGTATTATGTACAGTTCAGCGTAATACGGATACAGTACGGACAGCGCTCGGCTGCGCCGGTGTTCAATGTTTGGCTCCAGAAAGTCTCACAAATAAATGAGTCCTTGTCAGCAGAATGGATAGCGCTCATATGACGTCATCATGATGTGAGAACGGATCTTGGTGATCTGGAAGAACTCTCTCCCTATAAAACTAATATAAAACTAATATCGCTCCTTCATCAATGAGGAAGAGAGCTGCTTTCTGTCCGGTGGGAGTGGCCAACTTATCCAGTGAACTTTCACTAAACCTGCTCCCGACCAGTTTAGGGGATTTCAATGTGTTGCTATGGTGACTGATCTAAACTGGCTTCATGGAACCGAAAATCCTGATCTACGTCATCTTATCCTGGAAGTTATCCAGCTATATTAGTAAACCAGGTACGTGGAACAGGGCCCAGGTTGCTGCTAGCTAACATCAGCTGTGTGTCATCCTGTACAGGAGGAACTATCTGGACAGCAGAGAGAAGGTTTCTCTACCAGGAGGAGACTCTCAATCCTCCAGAGAACACAGAGACACTGAGGATTCAGACAAGGACCTGAACCAGAACCCAAACCCAGGATAAAGAGGTTCAGTGAATGTGGTGTTGAAGGTGTGGAGGTGGATCAGTGTGTCAGAGGAGACTCTGTAGAAGGACAGAGAGCCAGCAGGACAGTCCACATACACTGCTACTCTACCAGAGGAGGAGGAGGAGGAGGAGGAGGAGGAGGATGAGGAGGAGGAGGAGGTGATGCGTGTTGTTGTGTTATTGTGACGGACATAGTAACCACCATCATAACACTCCAGACTCCAGGACTGATCATTCAATCCAAACCAACAGTCTCTACCGTTTCCTCTCCTTCTGATTCCTCTGTAACTCACTGATATAGAAACTCTTCCTCTCCACTCGACCTCCCAGTAACAGCGACCAGTCAGACCAGTTCTACACAGCAGCTGAGGCCAGTAGTCAAACCTGTCTGGATGATCAGGATATGACTGATCCTCCATCACACGTGTCACCTTCCTGTTGTTGTCAGACAGTTTGAGTCTCTTGTTCACTGTGTTTGTGTCGAGTGTGAGTTCACAGGAATCTGATGGAGAGAACAAGACACAATACAGCTGCAGTTATTAATCTATCATCTGTTCATCTAGTGACACTTTGATGATGACATCAGAGATGTGAATGAGTGATGTCACAGTGTGCAGATGGTTGAATGTGTTCATCAAACTCAAAGCCCACTTACACTTCCTCAGACCTGGTCTGAACCATCGGACTCCAGCAGGCTCCACCCTGAAAGGAGGAGGGGGGTCAGAGCAGCATGAAACATGGACATGACATCACTCTCATCACAGAGCTTTGGGATTCATGTTCACATGGACCACTTATTATTCATCCGCTCATCCTCTGTTACTTCATGGAGCTTCTTCTGATTGGCCCATGACGACAGCTCATCATGCTCTTCAGCCTGACTCATGTTTATGATTATCATCTTTTTAATCAACTATGTTGTTACATTACAATAAAACACTATCAAGTTGTGTTTCATAAACTGTTGTCTGCATATTGTTATGATCAGATTATAATCTGCATATAAACCATAACAACATAAATGGATATGAGACACACAGATGACACACATCGTTAGTGGGAGAACTATTTAATTCAGCAGGTTTGAAACTGAACAGACCTCTCTCTCTCTCTCTCTCTCTCTCTCTCTCTCTCTCTCTCTTCCCCCCCCCCCCCCCCTCAGGAATAAAGGGGGACTCTGAACTACAGAGCTGCCAAGAGACGGCCTCCACCCACAGTCTCCACTCCCCCGACGCCACCTACGGTCACTCGCCTCAGCCGGCGCACCAACCCGCCTCTTTCTCCCCATCCTTTACCCCTCATCCCTCACTCCCTTTCCTCATCCCTTACTCCCTTTCCTCATCCCTCACTCCCTTTCCTCATCCCTCACTCCCTTTCCTCATCCCTCACTCCCTTCCCTCATCCCTTAACCCCTCATCCCTCACTCCCTTCCCTCATTCCTCACTCCCTTCCCTCATCCCTTACCCCTCATCACATCCCTTTTCCTTCTCCAGCTCAAGAATCTACGGTTCTGAATAATAAACCTTCCACCAACACCAGTTAGGAGAAGCGTGGTCCTTGTTAGTGAAACAAATCTAGTTAGAATAAAATCTACTGGGATTAAATCCATCTCCACAACCATACTGGTAGTGAAATGTATTGTGCTGTGTAGGTGCTGCATCACTTAGTTTGGTTTCTCAGGCTGCTTTGTGGTTTTCACAGGGAAGTTGATGAGAGAGAGCTGCAAACAGCGGCGTCTACAAGCCTGCTAGAAGCTACAAACTCTGCTCTGACACCTCAGCTGAACTTTTACCTGTTAAGATTGTGCACAACAGAAAGTTAATGTCTCCTGGACTTTTTTCCTGTGAAGAACCCAGAGAGGGTTAATATTTGGTGACGTGTGGTTATGTGTGGCCTTCTGGAAAACCATAAATGTTTACGTTGAGGCATCCCTGCGATCGTCTCACTCTTTCTGTTACAAACTGACCCCGGCCCCCGTCAGAGAAGAGAAAAGTTATGTGGCCCTCACAGGAAAAAGTTTGGGGACCTCTGGTCTACTGATTCCACCAGATTTGAAACCATATCTCTGTGAAGGATTTTCGCGAAGATATTAATATTCATAAAACGTCAATGGCTGCGTTTCCCAGATTTTGATCGTTCTTAAGGACTTCGGCTAAGAAGGAGCGCTAAGATACGAGTGTTTCCCAGACGCGCTCTTAACTGCCTTCTTAAGATCTCGACAAAGAAGCTTCTTAAGACGCTCTTAGTGGGAGCTGTCCACCGCCGTGGAGATGAAACTAAATCAATCCATGCCAGATTAATCCATCACCCACCACTTTATCAGAGCATGAATCACACACAACACGCTGTGGTCCACACACACAGGTGCACTTATGCTACGGGCGCGTGTGTGTGTGTGTGTGTGTGTGTGTGTGTGTGTGTGTGTGTGTGTGTGTGTGTGTGCCTTCCACGACACAAATCACCCGGGGGATCTCAGCCATGGCATGAAATCCACGGTGGACCTGGCGGACCTCGTCCCGTGTGGTGGCATTCTGATGTGTGTCCGCATGGCGCAGGAGGATCGGTGTCACGCTGCCACACTCCGTGAACCTGATGCCTTGCTGAGGCCGGTGCCGTCCCCCACCACCTCCAGGAAGCTCCCCACTGCGTAAAGACCAGGCTGAGGGCAACACTGCAGCGGCTTGGCCTCTGGATGTGTGGTGACACCAGCGTGACGAGGCGTTGGATCTCCACACGGGGAAGCCGGTACTTGGACTGGACGGCCCGGTCCGACAGCACATTGAGTGGAGAAGTGCTGACGCTCACATGCATTTATGTAAACCATCACATGCATTTATGTAAACCATCACATGCATTTATGTAAACCATCACATGCATTTATGTAAACCATCACATGCATTTATGTAAACTATCTGGGTTCACGCAGGGCGACGCTGTTGGTTAGCAGAGAGGTGATGCTGTATTGCAGCCGTGGTGTCTCTCACGTGGACTTCAGCAACGTCTTTAGACGAGGAGCCTCTCTTGATGAGGTTCAGCAGAGTTCAGTTACACCTGTCAATTCCCTGATATCTGTGGAATACCACAGGGTTGTTGATGTTTTTATAGCTAACGTAAACTCATATGCAGATGCTGAATGTGTGTGAAAACGTAATGAGTGATAGTAATGATGATTCATTTTATTTATGTAGCTACAGGAACACAGGAAATTCTTTATTTTCTTTTCTTTTCATGCTATTATTTTTCTTGCGTCAGTGTTCTGCAGCTGTGGGCGCACATTCATCATGACGCATGGTTTTAGTATTCCTTTGAATGTCAGATATAACTTTCCCTGATGCGGCTGCAGTGAGCATTTAGTCGCTAAGAAGGCTGTTAAGAGTGGATCAGACTGAACTTACGTTTCCTTCTTAGTGAAAGAGCGTCTTAAGCTAAGAACGACTCTGGGAAACACGTCCTTCTTTCACAGCGCTCTTAAGACGCTCTTAAGACGCTCTTAGCTTTTAAGACGAATCTGGGAAACACGGCCAACGTCTGCGCGGCGCTCCTGCCTGTATCCCCAGTGGCCGTAAAAAAGTGTGTCATCTTTGGCAGCGTTCCTAAATATTTATCGGTGTCTTTTCTTTTTTTTCTTTTGATTAAGTCGCTTGGATAACTTTGTTTCATTTTTGCTTTTATTCTTGTCTTGCTTCTTCTGAATCGTCTCTGTGTAATTTCCAGTCCTCCTGTCACTGTGTGTTTATCTTTGGCACCGCGCACCGTTACGGACGAGTGCATTTCATTGTGAAAGTAGGGGTGTGTGGACACGACAGATAACCATGGACTGGACATTTGAACTACTACTTCAACGTTTCAACGGATTTCTTAAGAATATTAATACAATTGACCATGCTTTTGAAGTCTGCATGACGATAAGGGGCTTTTTCTTTTCTTTTTTTCTTTTTGAGGTTGGTTGGGGGCCCCTCTACTACGACCACTGGTAGGGGGCCCCAAGCAGCCGCCTACCTGTGTCTCTATGTTAAAACCGCCTCTGCTCTGTGACTGCAGCCTCTTCATACCTGAGAGTCTCCAGTCTCCAGTGTGGATCCTCCAGTCCAGCAGACAGCAGCTTCACTCCTGAGTCTCCTGGATGATTGTAGCTCAGGTCCAGCTCTCTCAGATGGGACGGGTTGGAGCTCAGAGCTGAGGTCAGAGAAGAAGAGCCTTCCTCTGAGATCAGACAGCCTGACAGCCTGCAAACACACAATAACACACATATCACATCTTAAGACAATCTGAAGGAGGATACGAGTTCATCCATGAATGTAAATCAGGATTTGAGTGTCCATTAGTTGAACATGTTGATGAATCCTGACCTGAGAGTCTCCAGTCTGCAGTGAGGACTCTCCAGTCCAGCAGACAGCAGCTTCACTCCTGAATCCTGCAGGTTGTTGTTACTCAGGTCCAGCTCTCTTAGACTCTCAGACTGGGAGCTGAGGACTGAGGACAGAGCTTCACAGCTTCTCTCTGAGAGGTTACAGTGACTCAGTCTGAAGAGACAACAATCAACAAGAAGAAAAATAACATTCATGTTCAAATGAAATCACTTTTTTAAATCATAAGTCCAGACTAAAGTAGAATCAGAAAGAAAGACCAAAGATAATTAGTTCAGTGAAAGTGGATAAAAATTCTTGCTGTTTTAAAACAATTCCAAAATAATTCAGTTAATTGTTCTCAACTGTAAACATGAAGTGCTGAAGTATTAATATCAGGATGATGGGTGAATATTTAATATTGTTCATTAGAGTTAAAAAAAACTGTTTCTGTCTTTTTCCTGACGAGAGAGAGACTGAACAAAGCGAGAGACAGAAATGAAACTTCATATTATGATTTCATGTTTTAAAGTTCTTATTCAGAAATAAACAACCAAACTTTCAGCAGATTGTCACTGTAGAACAGGGGTGACCAAACTACGGCCCGAATTTGAGTGTCCATTAGTTGAACATGTTGATGAATCCTGACCTGAGAGTCTCCAGTCTGCAGTGAGGACTCTCCAGTCCAGCAGACAGCAGCTTCACTCCTGAATCCTGCAGGTTGTTGTTACTCAGGTCCAGCTCTCTCAAAATTGAGGACTGGGAGCTGAGGACTGAGGACAGAGCTTCACAGCTTCTCTCTGAGAGGTTACAGTCACTCAGTCTGAAGAGACAAGGAGGAAGAAAGAATAAACAAGTAGAAAAGATAGCAGCGTATTTAAGTTATGATCTATGAATCTAGCTCTCTCTGTACTTACAGAGCTTTGTTGGAGGCTTTGACCACTGGCAGCAGCCTCAGAAGAGCCTCCTCTGAAGCAGAGTACTTCTTCAGGTCAAACATCTCCAGATCTTTTCCTGATGACAGTAAGATGAAGCCCAGAGCTGACCACTGAGCAGGAGACAGTTTACCTCTGGAGAGATGTCCTGACCTCAGGGACTGTTGGATCTCCTCCACTAGAGAACCATCATTCAGTTCATTCAGACAGTGGAACAGATTGATGCTTTTCTCTGGAGACACATCCTCACTGATCTTCTTCTTGATGTACTGGACTGTTTTCTGATTGCTCTGTGAGCTACTTCCTGTCTGTGTCAGCAGACCTCGTAGGAGAGTCTGATTGGTCTCCAGTGAAAGACCCAGGTGGAAGCGGAGGAACAAGTCCAGGTGTCCATTAGGACTCTGTAAGGCCTTGTCCACAGCACTCTGGTAGAGATGTCTTGGTTTAGGTTTTGACAACCGGGAGGTTGTTTGTTCTTCTGCCAGCAGGTTGACACCAGAGTTGATGAAGGTCAGATGGACATGAAGAGCAGCCAGAAACTCCTGAACACTCAGATGGACAAAGCAGAACACCTTGTCCTGGTACAGTCCTATCTCCTCTCTAAAGGTCTGTGTGAACACTCCTGAGTACACTGAGGCTGCTCTGATATCGATGCCACACTCTGTCAGGTCGGATTCATAGAAGATCAGGTTCCCTTTCTGCAGCTGATCAAAAGCCAGTTTTCCCAGAGACTCGATCATCTTCCTGCTCTCTGGACTCCAGTGTGGATCTGTCTCAGCTCCTCCATCATACTTGACATTCTTCACTTTGGACTGAACCACCAGGAAGTGGATGTACATCTCAGTCAGGGTCTTGGGCAGCTCTCCTCCCTCTGTGGTCTTCAACACAACCTCCAGAACTGTAGCAGTGATCCAGCAGAAGACTGGGATGTGGCACATGATGTGGAGGCTTCGTGAGGTCTCGATGTGGGGGATGATCCTTCTGGCCTGCTCCTCATCTCTGAACCTCTTCCTGAAGTAGTCCTTCTTCTGTGGGTCAGTGAACCCTCTGACCTCTGTCACCAGGTCAACACAGTGAGGAGGGATCTGATTGGCTGCTGCAGGTCGTGTGGTTATCCAGAGGCGAGCAGAGGGAAGCAGCTTCCCCCTGATGAGGTTTGTCAGCAGCACATCCACTGAGGTGGACTCTGTGATATCAGTTAGGGCTTTATTCTTGCAGAAGTCCAGAGGAAGTCGACACTCATCCAGACCGTCAAAGATGAACACAACCGGGAACTCTTCAAACCTGCAGATTCCTGCTTCTTTGGTTTCAGAGAAGAAGTGATGAACAAGTTCCACCAAGCTGAACTTCTTCTCTTTCAGCACATTCAGCTCTCTGAACGTGAAGGGAAACATGAACTGGATGTCCTGGTTGGCTTTGTCTTCAGCCCAGTCCAGAGTGAACTTCTGTGTTAGGACTGTTTTCCCGATGCCAGCCACTCCCTTTGTCATCACTGTTCTGATTGGTTCCTCTCCTCCAGGTGAGGCTTTAAAGAAGTCTTCTTGTCTGATGGTGGTTTCTGGTCTGTGTGGTTTCCTGGATGCTGCTTCAATCTGTCTGACCTCATGTTCATTGTTGACCTCTGCAGTCCCTCCCTCTGTGATGTAGAGCTCTGTGTAGATCTGGTTCAGAAGGGTTGGGTTTCCTGCTTTAGCGATCCCCTCAAACACACACTGGAACTTCTTCTTCAGGTTAGATTTGAGTTTACGCTGACAAACTCCAGCAGGAAGTCCTGAATGAACAAACAACAAGAAGATCAGAATAGATTTTTAACAGTTCATTTCCTCAAAGAATGAGTATGAATATGTTCTGGTCCATCTCTTGAGACATTAGTAAACGTTCCATTCATCCAGCATGTTAAATCTTTAGAGAAGTCCTCTTACTGCTCTGCAGACAGTCAGCCAGCTCCTCCTGCTTCATGCTCCTCAGGAAGTGCAGTGAGATCTTCTGAAATGCTTCTCTGCTCCTCCTCCTCTGCTCTTCATCAACACCATCCAACACCTCCTCATCCTCTCTCTGAATCTCTAAGTATTCTGGGTAATCTGAACTCAGAACCTTCTGGATCTTCTTCAGCTCGTCCTTCACAAAAGTGAGGATGTTCTCCTCCAGCAGCTGGAACAGAATATTCTCTGAATGACAAACTAAAACCATGGAAGCAAACATCAGATCCATGTTGGACAGACTGACAACCCACTGGTCTAAAGAGTGCAGCATGGAGATGATGGTGAACAGAAGACATGTAAAAGTAGTTGTACAGGTACAGACCATAAATATGGAGTCCAGGTGTGTTTGATGCTGCTGGGCAGACGGACCTCTGGGAACCTCTGAGCTCTCCTGGTCCTCTCTGTGGAGGAGTCATGAACCATCAGCTCACATTGTGTCTGCACCACAGACTGTTTATTGTTCATGATATTACAACACAAACACAACAATAAGTTAAAGATGTTGTTTTGTGTCATGATTCATCATTTTATAAACCAGATGCTAAAGACTGGAGATGAAGGACGACCATCTGTGTGACAGTTAGTCATCTTGTTTCATCTGTTTAAAGAACTTACTCTGGGTCATAAGAACGTTGTCCATCTCTGAAGGTAATCAGATGACGTTTAGACCGATCACTCTTCATGGACACACAGCTGGGTTCAGGAGACTTTTCTCTCTGCTGCTGTGACCTGATAGAAACACTGAGATTTAATGAACACAAACTATTTATTTTTCTGCTTCCACTGGTTTTATTGCACAGTAAAAGTGAAGTTATTTTCATTCAAACTTGTAGTTAATGGTAAAGAAAACAAAGCTTCTTTATTGTGACTTGTTGTGTTCTTATTCAACCAACTAGTCGTTACAATGAGACACAAAAACTAAAACTACTAGAGTCACATCTTGGAGAAGTTTGACTCTTATATTTATGCAACCTGCTCTGCTCATTTTACCCAAGATGCATGAGAGGTTCTTGTGCGTACTTGGGACAGCCAATATCCCAGAATGCATTTTGCACCAGCAACAGGGAACAATGGCAGATGTGAATGTTCTGAATGTTCGTGTTTCTGAGTCACAAAATGTCATTTTAGGATGATTTCAGATGATAAGTTAGTTGTTGAAGCATCAAATCTGTGGTCTTTTTTTCAAGATTTGGCCTACTTCAAATTATACCCGGATAATTTTGGAGATTTCAGGTCCTGCTCTCGGCGGGCAGTCAGCGCTCTGCTGCCCGCCGAGAGCAGCCTCATCTCAGCAGGACTGTTTGAAATGATCTGCTGGCTCCGACGTCTCCGTAGAGATTAAACATGAGATATAAATTGGTTCTGGAGGATCTAACGAGCAGTCTTTGGTCTCAGAGTTTAATATTTGTTCACAGTCACGTTAAATCAGTTTGACTGAGGGAAAGGTTAAGATTTAAAACTTAATACTTTGACATTGAACTACAGCAGTGTTTTTTTAACTGAATGATTTGCAATTATATATATATATATATATATATATATATATATATATATATATATATATATATATATATATATATATATATATATTCCCAAAACTCTGTACCTCGTCCCCAAACCTCTGGAGCTGTTCTGAAGACTTTTGCAGCTCGTCCCACTCATCTGTTTCCAGAACTCTGCAACTTTCTGAAACTCTGACTTCTCCTGGTCGACTCTGAGGAGGAATAAACTCACATTGTGTTTGCACCAGAGACTGTTTACAGTTAATGATTCATATACAAACAGCTACAGAGCAGTTAGTAAAATATATTGATTCTGTCATGATTGATTATCCTGAAAACACTAAATGATGAACGACCAATTCTGTGTTTCATAACTGAGAATCAGAACAGTTAGTCATCTGTTTCATCTGTTTTAAGAACTTACTCTGGGTCATAAGAACGGCGTCCGTCTTTGAAGTTAAGCAGATGACCGTTAGACCGATCACTCTTCATGGACACACAACTGGGTTCAGGTCCTGGTTCTGGTTCTGGTCCAGAGGACTTTGCTCTCTGATGGGTCCTAACAGAGAAGAAGAGCAGCAGGGAGAGAATTCTGTTTTTAATCTTCAGGCAGAGCAGCTGTTGGGAAGAATGTGAAGATCTGATGAAAGAAGCTGTAATGATGTGACACGGAGCATCTTCTTGGACTGAAGGGATTTGAACTGATGACGTTTAAAAGTTAAAGTCAGGAGGCTGAATTAACCTCAGCTGAACATGAACTCTGTTGACTGACAGGAACACTGAGACCAGCTGTAACCCTCACTGACCACCAGGGGGAGAGAGAGAGAGAGAGAGAGAGAGAGAGAGAGAGAGAGAGAGAGAGAGAGAGAGAGAGAGCGAGAGAGAGAGAGAGAGAGAGAGAGAGAGAGAGAGAGAGAAATACAAGTACAGCTGCAGAGTATTAATTTAGCAATCGGGTTGTGCAAAACGTAAAGTATGTGTCGTGTATATGAAGTGTAAAAAACATAAACGTGTGCAGTGATAATTAATCCACAGAGGATCTACCAAGAGGTGACTTATTGTAAAGTCTTATGAATGTTTTCCTGCATCCGTCCTTATGACAGCGGAGCTATCAAATATGATACAGCAGGTATATAAAGTAATGATTCACCTGTAGATTATGCAACCACCACTGTATTGTATCTGTGAGGCCTCAATAAACATGAAATAGGAGCTTCATAAAACACCTGAAGGACCAAAGTCCAGACTTTAGTCCAGTATCAGAACTCAATCTTAACCACTGATTGTGTTTTATAGATTTACAGGTTTATTAAGAGTCAAGGTTCAAGTGAACGAGCAGAGAAACAGTCAACATGAAGTCAGAGTGAAGACGCTGAAGGTACTAAAGTGTGGAGTGATACCTGTTCATGTTGCTGATCACCTACAGCCCCCTGATGGAGACCCACGGGTTCACCTGGAGGTTCAGGTCTCTGTTGTCCGATCCACTTTGAGCCGTGGACTCCTTCTCAGAGACAGGAGGTCCACACATGAACCGGCAAAGAGCGGCTGGTTGCTCATGAAACACACCGGGAGGGTTGGACCCTCTGCAGCTCTCTGCTGTGTGGACCCGGTCTGTGTGGAAGAAGAGTTTCCTGTTGATGTGATGGCTGCTGTCCCGCTCCAACACTGTGGGGAACCAGTGTGAACCTGCAGCTCAGAGAGCAGCTGATCATGTGTCATGACTTTATGATCATGTTAAAGATTAACCCTCAGCTTCTTCCTGCTGCCTCTGAGCCACTAGAAGCTCCTCCTCCCTGAAGCTTCAGCCCTCCACACGGTGCTGGGCGTGAACAGAGGACATGACTTCACCTGCACAGGTGTGAATGAAGCTTCATGTGCTGCTGTATATACATATGCACACACACACACACGCACACCAGTGTGATAACTGGCTGTGTGTGTGCTGTACATCCGGCTTGTATCCAGCAGGGGGCGATGTTGAGCTTTATTTTGACAGGAAAGTGACAAACATATTGGAGCCGTGTGTGTGTGTGTGTGTGTGTGTGTGTGTGTGTGTGTATATATATATATATATATATATATATATATATATATATATATATATATATATATCTACACATAACTGACCAATCACAGCGCATGTTAATGGTCACATGGCCCTGTGACCAATCACGCCTTCAGGGTCTCCAGAAGGCTCTTCCATGTATTTAAACCAGGTTAATCCTCCATAGATAAGAGACGTGATTGAATAAAACATGTTCAAATTGGGGGCGTCCCTTCTTCCCCATTTGTGGACGTCAGTTTAAATTAAATGAGAGCGGCTGATCCCCACATGGTGCGTCTCCTCAGCACCACAGTGGGCGCCAACACTGCTTTCTTTGAACACCTAATTTTGAGCCGTGCAGGGCCAGAGGTCCCATCATATGATCAGAGTTCATCGTGTTCCTGAGAACCTGGACTTCAGAGAGTCGGTCTTGTTGAGAGACGACTCTGAGCCGGTGTGCTTTGGCCTGTTCATGGAAGATTCAGGGATACGGGGAAACCACAAACGGCCTCTGTTTTCTTGAATTAATACCTCTGAAGCTGATGAAAACACTGAAAGCACATCTGGCTTGGATTGAGATTTATTCCGTTGTGCTTCATAGTCTCAACATTGGGTGTGTAGAAGTGTCTGGGACGCATTCAGGATCAAAGGCTGAAGAGTATCCATCTTACTCCCACATGTTTTTTGACAGTCTTGATTCCCGTTCCTCTGATGGCAGGACCGAGTACCGGCTCTTCTTCCTGGTGAACTGAATCTGTGTCAAAACTAGTTTAAAGGGGACAGATTACTCTCAGTCAGGATCATACTTGTCTTTGAGTTACCTACTAGAACATGTTTGCATGCTGTAATGATCAAAACACTTTATTCTTGTTTGTCTGCCTGGTTCCTGATTGTGTATGTGCTGCCCTCATTGTGTCCACCTGTGTCTCGTTACTCTTGTATCTGAACCCTGTTTGTCTCCTGGCCCTTGGTCGGATCGTACTGTGTGTCCTCTGTTTGTTCCTCTAAGTGTTCTGTGGAGACCTTGGTGGTAACTTAGTGTTTTTTGGAAGCTCGAGTTTTGTTTATGGATTGAATTGACTTTTTTTTCAACTTTCTAGGCGTTTGGGTCCTTTAAATCACCTCCGGACTCAATGGACCCTCGGAGAGTGCAAGAATCGCTTGCCTACAACCAAGGAAGTCTCTTTCCTCCACATTTCTCCAAAAATAACCGATATGTGCTGAAACGGCGGGCAGAACGTTACCAACCGATAGGCGGTGGTGTAGAAAGTACCAGCACTGCTTTCAGATTAATGAATGACAGCAGCCTTCAGGACGACTGTTAACCTAAACCTTCTTGTCCGTTCCTCCCTCGGCGGGAAACAAGTTGGATAGACATGCCAGACATTTTGAAAGCAGTAAATTAATGGTGAATGCTTAGACTCACCTGAGTGCACCTGTCTCATGTGACCAAGCCAACATTGTCTACTGTATTGAGTGTGTTATTTGTGGTAGATTGTATTTTGGTCAGACCAAAAACAAAACTGGTCACAAGATTAAAACAGCACGACTACTTTATCAGTAAAACCACAAGGAACACACACCTATGTGATCATTTTAGACATGTGAGGGAAAGGTCAGGAGATTAGACGCTTTCCGAGGGAAATTAAGTGAGTGAACGTGTATGTGACTGCAAAAAAAAAGGAAATATTTCAGAGACAAATATATTAAGGACAGGAGAGGTCCAGAAAAAGTGGTGCTGAGGGAGGAAGGAAAGCTAGATGGAGGTACATGAGGATCATGTCACTCATGGAAGCCCATGTACAGGAGGGCCACCTCTGAATAGGATGTCAGTTGCTTGATGCATTTTGTCCCAAGTCTCTGGATTAATGCATCTAAAATTTGCAATTAATGTTCGATCATTAATATGTACATTTGTTTTTGTAATTGCAGTACACAGTACAATTAGCATGATAAAAGCTATTGCATTAAATGTGTCTATTTTTACAGATGAATAGTGTCTGCACCCAGACAGAAGTGGAGGCGTAGGCCGAGAGCCCAATGTTTGTAAGTGAAGTGTATTGTTTTGGTCCATGTGGTTTATTTTCACGTCCATGCCTGGGTGAATTCAAACCACTAAAAACTGGTTTCTCACCAGACTTCCCCTCGGCCGACCTATTATTTTTGACTGTGGGAGTGAATCATATCAGGTAGCACAGTACCTTAAATCCCTTGTCCCAAAAACCTGCTAGTATGTAAAAGACATAGGATCCATGTACCACTTTGAGCCATGTTGTTATCGATCGACGTTGCCCGGGGGGAGGACCAGCCCCTGGTCGGATCTCCCAAGGCAAAGGGTCTCGGTGGGAGAGCCCAGACTAAGAGCGGTTAAAAAACCCTGATGAACAGCGGCACACTGAGTGACGCTACCTCGCCCGGACAAGGGAAACCGGGGGCACCCTCGTGGAGCCAGACCCAGGAGGCGAGCTCGTCGGCGAGCGTCTGGTGGTGGGGCGTTCGCCCACGGGGCCCGGTCGGGCTCAACCCAAAGAGAGGAGCACCGAGTTGGGGTGCTATGCAGACCGGGCAGCGGGCCAGGCAGGAGGATCGGCGGCAGCATAGAACGTCACCTCGCTAGCGGGGGAAGAGCCGGAGCTGGTGCTGAAGCAGTTCTGTTGTTGGACTTTGTCTCAGTCGTGCTTTTGGGTTCCAGTTTGTTGCACCGTTACAGTATTTTTTTTTCCTACACCAATGTTGACCACATCACTGCCCTGACCAACGATGAGGATGTGCGTAGCCTCACTAAAGACCTCCCACACGTCTGTGCAGGATAACATATCCAAACGACAGAAAAGGGTTCAAAAGAGGAAATTGGCAAAGAGGGAGTATGACAGCGTCGTCGTGAGGAACAAAGCTCGAAGAAAAAAATATTCAGGAGGAAATCCAGAATTTAATAAGTAATCCAGATCCTTACAGACCTGTCACTGCCTTGGCACAAAGTGGGTCAGTTTTCCATTTTTGAACCGAAAAAAACCTTTTTCCGGGGTCACCAGGGTCGTTCTCCTGCATGGAGTCGACAGACTCTGCAGGAGGCGACTGTCTTCGGGATCCCTCCTCCTGGAAGCTCTTGTTTTGGGAGCTCTTGCTGAAAACACAGTGACTCAGACACCATGTAATGACAGGCCACTGGGTCAAACAAGCTCACACACGCTGCAGCAGCACACTGTGACAGCAGGCGCGTTGCAGCCATGTAGCGCTCATGTTCCTCTGATGTTCATCGCTTTTAAAGAGTGGTTATGTCCGTGTAGTAGATGTCCTCAGGATACATTTAATTTGAGGTCTTGGACACAGAGGCGGTTTTAACACAGAGACACAGGTAGGCGGCTGCTTGGGGCCCCCTACCAGTGGTCGTAGTAGAGGGGCCCCAACCAACCTCAAAAATAAAAAAATAAAATAAAAAGCCCCTTATCATCATGAACGCTTCAAAAGCATGGTCAGTTGTATTAATATTCTTATGAAATCCGTTGAAACGTTGAAGTAGTAGTTAAAATGTCCAGTTCATGGTTATCTGTCGTGTCCACACACCCCTACTTTCACAATGAAATGCACTCGTCCGTAACGGTGCGCAGCGCGAAACATAAACACACAGTGACAGGAGGAAATTACACAGAGACGATTCAGAAGAAGCAAGACAAGAATAAATGCAAAAATGAAACAAAGTTGTCCAAGAGGCTCAATTAAAAGAAAAGAAAGCTGTGTCATATTATACGCACACAGCTTCATTGTGTGTGTGTGTGTGTGTGTGTGTGTGTGAGAGAGAGAGAGAGAGAGAGAGAGAGGAGCAGGCAGTTTAGCCTGAGCCTATAGCCGAAGCTATACTGGAGAGCACAGCGCAGCTTCACAGCCTGAAGGATACGATACCGGCGATAAAGAGGACAACGCAAAGAAAAGGGATCCATTTGAAAATGGGTAAGCGTGTTTACGGAACTGTGCAATAGCACATTTAACGTTACGTAGTAACGGGACCTGTAAGCCACCCAGAGCTGCTGCTAACACGGAGCTAGCAAGCTAACAAGACGTAGATGGCTTCAGGGTCTCTGGGAGACTGAACAGTGCATAATAAAATGTTGTCACTATCCCCGTTAACTTTCTTGAAGTGAACTTACTACGCCTAGTAGTGTTAGATCTCTGTTACGTGTTTAAAAGACTGTAAATATCTTGTTCATTAGCGCTAGCTAAACGGAATTAGCGCTCAAGCTTAAGACACTGGCTTCAGGGTGTGTATGAGATTGAATAGTGCATAATATAATATTGTTATGATCCCCGTTAACGTTGTTGAAGTGAACTTAGTACGTCTAGTAGTGTTAGATCTCTGTTATGGGTTTGTAAGACTGTATCTGTGTTTACGTTAGCTTCTGCGAACCGCAGCTAGCAGAAGCATTTTTAGCTTTTGCCCTGACCATAGCTGGCTTTCTGTTAGCTTAGCAACGTTAGCACGTAGCATTCGTTACGTGTGGTGTGTAGTCGTTACTCTCTTTCAGTGAACTTACACTAACTATTAGTGATGTATTTTACAGAGAGGATTCACAGCTGCCAGGGTCCAGAGGACAACATACAGCATCGCTGCAGCAGCTCCAGTCCGTCTCTGCAGATCAGCAGCAGGCCGCACGCAGGCCGCAAAGCCAGCCACAGCACATGATCCCCAACATATAATAATACATTTGGTTTTAGACATTTATTTACATGTGTCTACCATTGTATTCATGTATCCCACTGCTTTTGTGAGCCTAAGACCTTTTGGTTAAAACAATTTCAAACAGACACAAAAGAGAGAAGCTAATCATTCAATCCAAAAATTCATATTTTTTAATCCCAATGATGGACTGTTGTTTTTGTTATGCTCTCACTTCATGATAGAAGAAAGAAGCTAATTTTGTTCATAGACCATATTGTTAGTTGGTGACAATGTTTTTTATTATTCATTATCATTTTACAGGTACAGCTCCTACATCTGCGCATCATGTTGGTGTAAAGACCTGTGAGACAATGTCAGCAAGTAGACCTCTGTGTCAGGAGTGTGTGATGTGGAGAACAATCTCTCTCACTCTCTCACACACACACACACACACACACACACACACACACACACACACACACACACACACACACACACACACACACACACACACAATAAACAGTGCTGGTTTTCCTAGCATTTTGGCAAAGACAGGAGTTATCTGAAACTTTATTCTCTGTTCGGTTCCATCGTGACTATTAGTGTGTGTAGTGCTACACGTTGTGTGTTCTCTGCTTTCCACCTTCATTTTGGAGTAAATAAGTGTATGTAGGGTTTAAAGGGGAAGTTTTTTTTCCTCCTCTCCAACCTTTACTTCCCTGTAGATTAGCTTTACCTGCCTATCCACCATTCAGTCGGTAAAATCTTTTTTCGTTCTCTTTAAAAAATCGGATGGGTGGGCCCCATACGTACCTTCGCCTTGGCCCCCAATTTGCTAAATCTGCCACTGATCCCAAGTACCACTGAAGCTCTGCTGCTAGCATGCCTCAGATGTTCTGCTGCTATTCGGTCGAGGCCACATGCTTTGTTCAACGCAGGTTTTCAACGGCATACAACACTTGGTCTGATACACACACCAGCATCATGAGGAACGTCAGCGATATGAAATGTGTCTCAACGCTGTTGAACATATCCCTATAATGTTTACTCCACAGATCTACTGTCCGACCCAACAGCCCCATCAACACTGGATGGCAGGGGCATCTGACTGTTATTGGCAACCTGAACTTCTTTCCAGAAATCAGAGGCTTTATTCTGTTGGAACCTTTTGGCCATGGAGTTTGCCCTCATGGCCTGTTGACTTCTTTTAATAAAGCGCACAGCATATTTAAATCTAGCATCTGCATGTTTCTTGTGTTCACACTCTGGACCACGTCTTGCTTTTCCTGATAAAACCCAGTTTTTAAAAGCTTCTCTTGCCTCTATATGGAGCTCAGACACATATTCATTCATCCTGGACGAAGATGATGTTGTTTAGCCCTTTTTGTGCAAAATGATTTCCTGACATGATTGAAACAGTTCACAATGTTGTCATACATTACACACACATCACGATTATGATTTTGGTTTTTACAGTTCACGTTGCCACACATAATTGCATCAAGTGGTTCTTCAATATTTCCGAGGCTCTTATCAGTTTGTGACTTGTAAAGCAATAAATCATCTTCTGTGATCTTTGCCCAATCTACTTTAAAATGTTGTTCATAATTATCATTACTGGTCAACTCAGGTAGGTTCTCAAGGTTTAGTCTCATAGAGACAGGTATGTGGTCTGCTGGAGCCAGATCACACAAGACTGCAACATCCTGGAGACAGTCGTGAGCATCAGCTGTACAAACACAGAGATCCAGCCCAGATGTTGTCTGCCACGCTTCACTGGTACATGTGCAGCTCTTTACTGGCGACAGCACTTTGCTGGAATGAACCAACTTGCTATCTGGACAGAATTGCATGAGGTGTTGACCAAACAGGGAGTTATTGGGGGTCTTCCAGAAAGCGGCTTATGTGGAAACTCAGAGTAAGTTAACCCTGAGTTAAGGGAAACTCTGAGTTATCCTTCCAGAAAGAGAGGTAATGAAACTCTGAGCCAGATGAGACGTTTCATCATTTCAGAGGAACATCTGTTAGAAGCTAGCGCTGTTCCTCTGGACCTGCTCTTACCTCAGAGCACATTTTATGCATTTTATCAGGGGATTAATTTACTATTTCAAGTAGCCACGGAATTAATATTTACTTTGTGTAATAGCCTCAGTCAATTATAGAATGTTTTATTAAAATTAAATACAGCTGCAATCATAGCCTGACAATATGTGCCTTACCTTTTTGAAGTATGTTTTTATATTTCATTTTCAGCTGCTTCCAGGTCCTTTTACCTGTTGGATTGAACCTAAAAGCTAGAGGCTGCTATGATCTTATGGTTAAATGTTACGTCAGTGGAATAGTACACTCAAACTTCATACTTATATTCATAACTATAGGCTGCTATGATCTTATGGTTAAATGTTACGTCAGTGGAATAGTACATTCATCTTCCTCGTTGACTCTGCAGCAGTCTTTCCTCATGACGTCTCTCTCTCCTTCGCTGCTGCAGCTGTTTTGCCTTTGTGGTGAAATACCTGCTCATATTCACCTGCAGAAGCACCTCCACCTCCATCGCTGTGAAATATGTTGCTCTGTTATAAAACTCATGCACGCGCTGAACTCAGGGTGAACATACTCAGAGTTTGTTGAACTAACGCAGATCAGCTGTTCTGGAACCGGAGACTCAGAGTTTCTTATCTCAGAGTTCAGAGACAGACTCAGTTTACCTTGTTTACCTTGCTTCTTTTTATGTCTCCGTTCTTCCATTGGGAACTGCGTGTTAAACCTCACGTCGCAATGCATTGTAGGTAATTCCATGAGGCAAAGTCAGCATCTAATGTTGACTTACGGAAAGGGTTCATAAAAGGCTCAAAATGTCCGCCACTGAGTCCTCAGGCACTCCACCATGTGACACTGGGACACCCCTAAACCCTCAAGGACTTCACGGGAGCGCCTCAAAGTCCGTGAGTCCGTGAGGGTGGAGATTGGGATTGGGCCTCAGAGTTTGTTGAAGCTCCTTTCTGGAATACTCCCATGATCCTTTACTCTTTCTGTGTACTTCTAGGACAGACTGCAGCTTGATGCATTAATGAGGACAGACTGCAGCTTGATGCATTAATGAGGACAGACTGCAGCTTGATGCATTAATGAGGACAGACTGCAGCTTGATGCATTAATGAGGACAGACTGCAGCTTGATGCATTAATGAGGACATACCACTTCCTCATCACATGGAACCTTGAACTTTGACCCTCTTGCTCATGTATCTGCTGTGCAGAAGGATTGTGGGTCAGAACAGGAAAGCGTGACATTGTGATGTCATTCATACGTCATTTAGAGAGAGAGCTGGCTTGTGCTGTGTTTTATTTAGAATTGTTGTTGTTTTTATATGTGAACAGGCTTCTCTCATGCAACATTATGTGTTCATAGAACACAGGTTCATACTCAGAAAAAGCTTTTCCAACAGGCCACTAAACAATATTCTCAGCTTTGGTCACTAGAGGGCAGCAAAGCTCTTTCCTTCACAACATAAATCAGTCAGAATATTTCAACAAACTTGGCCCATGAGAGTCAAACACGATGCATTTGTCACTACATATTCTGACTCACAATCCAGTAACACATGTTGCTGTGACTCACAATACAGTAACACAAGTTGCTGTGACTCACAATACAGTAACACATGTTGCTGTGACTCACAATACAGTAACACATGTTGCTGTGAATCACAATACAGTAACACATGTTGCTGTGACTCACAATACAGTAACACATGTTGCTGTGACTCACAATACAGTAACACATGTTGCTGTGACTCACAATACAGTCATTTTGAGCAGGGTTTCCTTCTTCAGCAATACACTATAATCCATTTTAGCATTATTTTCAACACAGATGTTAGGTTTAGCTATCACGCACCAAAGTGCCGCACGGGGCATGAGCTTTAAGGATTTAGTAGATCTGTGTTCAAGTAGTGATATGAACCCCAAATGAGTTATTATACTTGTGTTATTTATATCATTTTTTCAGAATTTTTGTGTGAAAAGATAATATATATATATATATATATATATATATATATATATATATATATATATATATATATATACACATACATATATATATATATATATATATATATATATATATATATATATATATATATATATATATATATATATATATTTACAACATTTGAAACATTACTATAAACACCTAGCATATTCTAAAAAAGATTTCCCGACAATGCGTTTTCGGGCCGCTCTGAGTGTTTTCAACTCCACTGTGAAAGACCTAAACAACAACCTACAGAGTGAAACACCCTCTGTGGAAAGATAAAGACCTAAAGAACCGGAATCTGAAGGAAAAATCAATGAAACAAAGCCGTAGCCTGTTACTAACGATTTTAGTCAAAAAACTGTGTCATTCGGTTCAAAAATGGAAAAGTTAGAAGCTTTTTTCCTAAACACGCTCTGATTGGTTGAAGCCTGTATTCAAAATCTGCATATTTCCCGCCTTAAGACGTGTGACGCGTTTGAAAAAATAAAAAAACAGCAGGAAAGCCACGACCACAGTTTGCAGTCTACAAGAGTCGAAGCAGGAGGAAAAGGAAACAGCCGGCTTCACTTGGACTTTTCAGGTACTAATATCACATAGATGTGTTTATTTTTGAAATAATACTTTCTGAGCTGTAGTTATTAACAGAAAGGTGAAAAGTAACTGTTGTACGAAAAAGTGACGGCAGGGTTTTTTTGAGGTGACGGGTTTTATGTAATTACTTAAACTTACCAGTATTATTTTATTTTTCTGTTCGGATAGATCTCTTCCCACAAATCTTTACTGTATTTTAATAATTTAAATGAAGTTAATCAACGTTGTGATTCCAGAGATCTTGAAGGAAACATCACTTGATCTTTTTGTAAAATCATTTTCTTGTCTGATAATGGGTGCAGCAGGTTGGACACTTGCCGATGGACACTTGCTTCTCTCGACATCATATTGGAGCAAGAGCTACCAGAGTCCACTTCAACTTCAACAACAGCAAGGTAACGAAGCTCATTATTATTCCTTCATGTTTCCTTTTTGACAGCATTTAGCAAATGTAACGTACTTTAATTACAGACAGCACAGTCTCCTCAAGTAAAGTCACCGTGTAACACTACGTGACTTTAAGAGGGAAGTAGAGAGACACGTTCCTGCACTAGTGAGCTAATGTTACTTTACTGCACTAGTGAGCTAACGTTACTTTACTGCACTAGTGAGCTAAGGTTATTTTATTGCACTAGTGAGCTAACGTTACTTTACTGCACTAGTGAGCTAACGTTACTTTACTGCACTAGTGAGTTAACGTTACGTTACTGCACGAGTGAGCTAACATTTCTTTACTGCACGAGTGAGCTCACGTTACTTTCCTGCACTGGTGAGCTCACGTTACTTTACTGCACTAGTGAGCTAACGTTACTTTACTGCACTACTGAGCTAATGTTACCTTACTGCACTAGTGAGCTAACATTTCTTTACTGCACGAGTGAGCTCACGTTACTTTACTGCACTGGTGAGCTCACGTTACTTTACTGCACTGGTGAGCTCACGTTACTTTACTGCACTGGTGAGCTAACGCTACTTTACTGCACTAGTGAGCTAACGCTGCTTTTATTGCACTAGTAAGCTGACGCTACTGTGTTGCGTTACACAAACGATGACAGTGAACTTTAAAGTTGTGTGCCGATGGACACTTGCTTCTCTCGACATCATATTGGAGCAAGAGCTACCAGAGTCCACTTCAACTTCAACAACAGCAAGGTAACGAAGCTCATTATTATTCCTTTATGTTTCCTTTTGACAGCATTTAGCAAATGTAACGTACTTTAATTACAGACAGCACAGTCTCCTCAAGTAAAGTCACCGTGTAACACTACGTGACTTTAAGAGGGAAGTAGAGAGATACGTTCCTGCACTAGTGAGCTAACGTTACTTTACTGCACTAGTGAACTAACGTTACTTGACTGCACTAGTGAGCTAACGTTACTTTACTGCACTAGTGAGCTAATGTTACTTTACTGCACTAGTGAGCTAACGTTACTTTATTGCACTAGTGAGCTAACGTTACTTTACTGCACTAGTGAGCTAACATTACTGCACTAGTGAGCTAATGCTTCTTCACTGCACTAGTGAGCTAATCCTACTTCACTGCACTACTGAGCTAACGCTACTTTTACTGCACTGGTGAGCTAACGCTTCTCCGTTGCGTTATACAAACGATGACAGTGGACTTTAACGTTGTGTGCCGATGGACACTTGCTTCTCTCGACATCATATTGGAGCAAGAGCTACCAGAGTCCACTTCAACTTCAACAACAGCAAGGTAACGAAGCTCATTATTATTCCTTCATGTTTCCTTTTTGACAGCATTTAGCAAATGTAACGGACTTTAATTACAGACAGCACAGTCTCCTCAAGTAAAGTCACCGTGTAACACTACGTGACTTTAAGAGGGAAGTAGAGAGACACGTTCCTGCACTAGTGAGCTAACGTTACTTTACTGCACTAGTGAACTGACGTTACTTTACTGCACTAGTGAGCTAACGTTACGTTACTGCACTAGTGAGCTAACGTTACGTTACTGCACTAGTGAGCTAATGTTACTTTACTGAACTAGTGAGCTAATGTTACTTTACTGCACTAGTGAGCTCACATTATTGCACTAGTGAGCTAACGCTTCTTTACTGCACTCGTGAGCTAACATTACTTTCCTGTACTAGTGTGCTAACGTTACTTTACTGCACTAGTGAGCTAACATTACTTTACTGCACTGGTAAGCTAACCTTAGTGTTACTAATATTACCAAAATATAGTATTTGCACTTTAAGTTGTGATATAAATCAGTTGGCTTCTTATATTTGATAAATGGTGTTTAGTGTAAGTGAATTGGAATCGTTTGTATGTGACGCCGTCAGTGTGTATGTGTGTGTTGGTGCGCTAGCTAGTTAGCTGAGGTTAGCTCCGTTTGAAGAAGTTTTGTTATTTTTTTTCTTTTGCTAGCTACCGTGCGGCACAACGCAGCACGAGTAACATTACCGAGCAGCACTGAAGGTGAACCAGAACGTTGTGAGTGAACCAGAAGGCCACAACAGGTCAGACTTTGACACAGCACAACATGGCGCGTGTTTTCTGAGCTAACGCTACGGGCCAGACTGCAACCGGTGGTATAAAGTTGATATATTGTTGCTAGTTTAACCCTCCTATCGTGTTCTAATCTGACCGATTTAAAGGTTTAATCAATCATAAATATTGTGTTTTACGTCTGATTACCTCGAGACCTTATGATATCCTCCACAGTAGGCATTACAACACAGACAATTGTTGATCACACCCCACCACTCCGCCTTTCTTACACACATTTTTTTTGCAATGGATTTTGCGTACTGGAGACAAGTTTTTACACACAGGAAAGTTTCAAGGCGTACAAAAGTCTGCAGGCTTATTCCGTATTCACACCAAAAGCGCAACACTTGTTTCCCTAATTTTACTCGCACGACACGTTATGTGGTTAACTCGCTTTTCGCTTTTTCGCAACCAGTTGCGGCGGAAAGCTTGCGCGGCTTGAGTCCTGTTACCCCTAGTTACTATCGTCACATAGCCCGGTCACGTTCCTGTAAAACAGTTTTCATTTCCGCTATCGACCATGGGACATTAACAACTATTTCTGCGTTATGCTTGTTGTGTAAATACCACAAACATCTGAACATTGATAATATTAATCTAAAATTTCTGTAGATGCTTTTCATATTCATGTCTAGTGAAGTTCAGATTAGGTTTGCGAGGTCAGTACAACACAGCTATGCAGCTGTAGTTGTGTCTAGAAATGTCTAGTTATCAAGGGAACTTTAATTGCACGCACACACACACACCTGCTTATCAGTATGTTGACACTAGAGAAGCAGACTGGACGTTGCTCGTCCCTTTCAGTGAGAAAAGATGAGAACACAGGATTTTCCTCCTCTTGACAGTTCAAAGCCAATTAAATGTTACTTTACTCATGATATGTTGATGAGGGAAAACCGTGTATTAAAGAGCCGATCTTCCGGCTGTTTGTGGTGTTGTTTTAGACGGTCGACCTGCGTTGACTGGACGACTCCCTGCTTTTGCAACTGCAGCGCTTGTTACTTTACCTGTGATTGAGGAAATACATTACGAAAAATAGAAGTTGTTCAACTGAATTCTTTTGGAGGCGACACCAGGCTTCCAATAATTTTTCATGCTAACAACATCCAGCGCCCCGTGTCTGGGTTCATACTATTCTCCGTATTCTCACAGCTGTCTCCGGCTCCAGGACGAGTGTCTGGATGAAGCCGCTTCCAGCGCTCATTCAGGACCAGCAGTGACTGTTTGGCTGCCGGGCTGAGTGCTGTTCCCACGTAGCCAGTGTTTTATTTTACCTTGAAATGAATCACAGAGTAAAGGCAGACATCGCCCGACGGAGTTGCCATGTTCATGGCTTCCTCCCAAGTTTCCATCCACACTTACTTTTGCACAAGTGAAAGACATTGATTTTCACTCATTGAAAAAGCTAAAGGAGATTATTGACGAGAGTGTGTCAATGGAAACGTGCCCACAACCCGATGTATGAACAGGAACACATGAGAACAGTCCTAATGCTCATACGAAACCAAAAGTAAGTTATATGCATTATTTGAGAAGCTGGACAAGTTGAAGTACAAGCCTGTCTTGTTGAGCTGATAAACCCACGTTCTGAATCATTCGTCCCACATCCAACAATTAGGCTGATGAGAGATCGAGAAAATTATGAGAGTAAAAAAGTGTAATGATTAAAAACGTATAACTATTTTCTTTTTCTCTTAAAACCATTTTGATTTTGTATGTATAACCATTGTATTTTCATGTATAACCATTATCTTTTTAACCATTGAAGGAATATATGTACCATCAGGCAACAAACCCTCAGCTTATCTTAGAAGCAAGATCTAGGACTGACCCTTAAAGAAAAGGAGGAGGGGTTAAGTGTGTCTGTGAGGTACAAGAGGTGATGCACAGAGAGGACAAAGGGACTTCTTGAACTTTCATTTTCCTTCTTTTACACTTCTTTTTTATCAGACCACGGTCTGGAAGAACTTTCACCAGATTAAGAGAAGACTAGACTTAATATGCAACTTCACGAAGACAGGAGAAAAATCTTATCCACCCTGTCCCAGCCCTTAGGGGTTGGGACAGGGAACTCAGGTAGTCTGGAGGACAGGGCTCCAGCTTCAGACTGGAGGAAACTTCTGCTATCAGGAGAAGGGTGCCTGGCACTAGTGCAGGACCACCAAACCAAGAAAGTGGTTTTCGACCAGCTCTGAACTTAGTTTTATTTATCTTTTTACTTTAGACACTGACCACTGGTACAATGAGTTGAAATTGGTGTAAGATTGGAGCACAAATAAAAAATCTCAGTTTCACGATTGAGTAAGTGGTTGACACCAAACAAAGTTCTGGTTCTTCCCGTGAGATACAGAAGTGACGACTGAATCTACCGAACAGACTTAAGGGAAGTATCTTTGGGTGAAAACTGTGCAGTGTTAGTATAATGATGAGATGGTGTCAAACAGGTAGAGAGAAGGTATAGACGATACACACACTCGCTATACAGGTTGAGACAAGTTACAGCCCACTGTGGGGACCTGACAGCACAGAGCTGTGAAACACCCTCGCCAAAACCTATAAGTTAACTGGAAATTTCAAAAATCCTAAAGATTTAGCCGGGGGCGATATAAAAGACCTAAGACATTATACTCATATCGGATGAGGATTGTTATTTCCTCCGAGATCACTGAGATAATAGTTGACGGAGTGCCACTGTTTTAGGTAAAGAGGTCTTGCCTTCCTATCCCCCCCTCCTCCTCTCCTCTTCCCCCGGCAAGATCTCCGATCACGCTGCAATGTGCAGGTCTTAAAGCGGCCTGAGAGATGCACATAACACCAGACTTGTAGCATAGCGCCATGCTAGCAGCTCAGTGGGGCCATTTGCGCTAATGCTAGCTAGATACCATGGTCACCATGTCCGTGTGTTAGCCTGCCAACATTAGGAGGAAACAACGGAAAGGAATGCTATTAGTTTAGTAGGTATTTGACCATAAACCACAATTGTTTGACCTGATGGTGGCGCTGTATGAAAAATCAGACACCTGTTACATTTCATCTTGTAACAAACACATTCAATGAAAAAAAAACAGACTGGGAAACATGGCTTCACTTCATCAAAGTCAACCTTTGTGATTTTTTCAATTATTGGACCTGAAACCTTTTAATTTCTTCCTGTGTGTCATCTTCATTTCCTCTTAACCAGAAACATGTAGACTGATATTTACACATCTGAACAACATCTCACATGTGTTCCTTTCATTATAACAATGTAACGGGCTCGGCCTTGACCTGGTCAAAGCTAAGGGGGAGCTCCTTCTTCTTACGCCAGCCGTGTGAGAAGGGCCCGTTTTAGAACCCCGAACAGTTTGCTTTCGATTACATTTTTATAGAGACGATGACGGATGTTAAAAACCTCTTTCGTCTGGTTTCCCTCGCGGCTTACCTGCACTATTGTGCCACGTAATTCACCAGACTGTTTCCTCTAATAGGAAGGGACGATGAACCGTTTTACACTCAAAAATCCAAACGATTACTCACATTTGTCTGGATCTTGAAACGGGGCAGGACTCCTGCTGGATTGCGTTCACTTGTCAAAGGCCCCGGTCCGGTGGTTACCTCTGAGTCCCGACAACCTGGAAGTAATCTCCTTCCATTAAACGGGAGTCCCCATTAAGAAGAGAATTAAACTCTTATTCCAGAGTATATAAGATTTATTTCAACAGGGGTTATTTATACATAAAAACTTTTACTGCAACTTCCTTTCTTTGGAGGTTATCCCCGCAAGAGTTGAAAGACAGTCCAAAAGTAAGATATGTTTCAGATGCTCAACACACCGTGCCCCGGCCTCTTAGTTCTTGGAGGTTTTCCCCGCAGCGCTAAGAGACTCAGTTTACTCACAGCATAGAAAGTCTCCATTTGATTGCTCCAATAGAGTGGCTCATTCTTGGGGACAGAGTCCGAGAAGGAACTGAAGAAGTGCTCCGTTGTCTCTGTTTTTATAGGCAAATGTGAGGAGGGGTCTTACAGTAGGGGTGACTGTCGACAGTGATTTACTGATCTGTCTTTGGTCACTCGCTCATCGCGCGTTTGTAGATGAAGCTGCAGAAAGGGAGTCTGACCAGGTGTCAGTCAGACTGGCGCCTTTGTGCGCAGAGTTGGCAGATGAAACATGCCGATGCTGTTTGATGGCGTCATGATAAGCTTACAGGCGTCAGACCTTTCATTAGTGAGTAATGGGTGTCTGTGGTTCAACATGCTCTGGCTTGGGTCACAGGGTCAATACCTCTCTGCAGCAGATCTTCCCATGATCATATATCTACTTATGACTTCATTTGGACTTTGTCATTTAAAACAGAAACATATCAATGCACTTGTGAGAGAAAACATTTCCCCTTATAGAAACAGGAAAATGTCAAAGCGTATATGAGCAATAATATAGAAAACATTTTAACTCATAAAACATGACTATACTAAGTGTTTTAATTTATGCAACACTATAGAAACTATCTTAACTCATAACACATGATTATATTCAATAAAGAAGAAGGAATAAAAAGAACCTCAGAAATGTAAAGAACTCGTAGTTTACATAAGCCAATCCTCAACAACAACATTATTCAAACAGCCCTAGTGGCTGCAGAGACACACTCTTTATAGTTTGGATATGCAGTTCTTCAGGAAAGGGCCTAAAAACAGGTCGTTGTTTAAAAGGTGTTAAAGGGCCACCACTGGAGGAGGAACCCGTGTGGTTGGGAACCTTCAGGAGTGAACAATCATTCACTCCTGTCAGCCTATCGCAGGAGAAGAGCTCTCTCACCTCATGGAGACGATTTCAGAGACGAGCAAGACTGGACTTTGGTTGGAAAGTACAAAATACAAACCAGTTTTATTTGTTTTTACAATAACAAGGTTAAAGGTCACAACAACGGATAATGCAAGAAGTCAATTATGATCTAGAATCATCCAAAACTAGGATTTATTTGATCTCAACGTCACTTATCAAAGTTTGTTCATTTGTTGCACGACGATCAAAGATGATGAATTTAGTTTGTTCAAATCAAAACAACTCTTTACAAGTTGTGATTATTTCTCCACAGAAGCTGAATCTGATCCAGAAAGACTCTCGTTTGACATTCGGAGGTTTTTCTTCACACAAACAAATGTCTCAAGACCAGCAGCAGGTACCCCTCACCTGCTGCAGCTGTTTACAACCACTGAGAGATCAGGGCCCTGTTCCACGTACGTGGTTCCACAAATACGATCAAATGTCCTGTTATCCAGCTCAACCTAACGAGATGATTGACTACAGGATATGTCGGTTCCCTGAAGGTGGATCCTCCCTCAAACGCTCTCCTTCATTCTAACCAGACGTCAGTTCTCAGGATAACTGTGCGTGCCGGCTGCTCTTCAGAAGGGAGAAAAGTCAAACGCCAAATTCATGATGTTCTCTTTCTAAAATGACAAATAAACTGAGAGAAAGACTGTCTCTTTTCTCTGCTGACGAGCAGAAGATGATCATGACTACATGTGATGAATTTAAGTCCATAATCATGACAAAATCTAATGGTGCTTTCACATTCAAGCGTAGTGAATATTCACAACACTTCCTGTTGTGAACGCAGCGTAACGCCGCGTAACACGAGTCACTGAAGCAACATATCAGACTAGTAAATGTGCAAAAAATTAAAAGAATTTATCGGCTAATTTTAAGTGACTCATCACCCAAATCAATCAGATTATATTTATTTTTATTTATTTATTTTATTTTATTTATAATTATTATTATTATTATTTATTTAAATGTTCCACTCGCTAAAAAGCGAGCTGTGCCTTGTGCTCTTTTTTTTACACAATCCTTCTGTGATCCAGTCTGCATGTACATATATGTACATGAATGTTTGGCTCCAGAAAGTCTCATAAATAAATGAGTCCTTGTCAGCAGAATGGATAGCGCTCATATGACGTCATCATGATGTGAGAACGGATCTTGGTGATCTGGAAGAACTCTCTCCCTATAAAACTAATATAAAACTCATATCGCTCCTTCATCAATGAGGAAGAGAGCTGCTTTCTGTCCGGTGGGAGTGGCCAACTTATCCAGTGAACTTTCACTAAACCTGCTCCCGACCAGCTTAGGGGATTTCAATGTGTTGCTATGGTGACTGATCTAAACTGGCTTCGTGGAACCGAAAATCCTGATCTACGTCATCTTATCCTGGAAGTTATCCAGCTATATCAGTAAACCAGGTACGTGGAACAGGGCCCAGGTTGCTGCTAGCTAACATCAGCTGTGTGTCATCCTGTACAGGAGGAACTATCTGGACAGCAGAGAGAAGGTTTCTCTACCAGGAGGAGACTCTCAATCCTCCAGAGAACACAGAGACACTGAGGAACCAGACGAGGACCAGAACCAGAACCCAAACCCAGGATAAAGAGGTTCAGTGAATGTGGTGTTGAAGGTGTGGAGGTGGATCAGTGTGTCAGAGGAGACTCTGTAGAAGGACAGAGAGCCAGCAGGACAGTCCACATACACTGCTACTCTACCAGAGGAGGAAGAGGAGGAGGAGGAGGAGGAGGAGGAGGAGGAGGTGATGGATGTTTCTGTCTGATTGTGATAGACAGAGTAATCACCATCATAACACTCCAGACTCCAGGACTGATCATTCCATCCAAACCAACAGTCTTCACTGTTTCCTCTCCTTCTGATTCCTCTGTAACTCACTGATATAGAAACTATTCCTCTCCACTCGACCTCCCAGTAACAGCGACCAGTCAGACCAGTTCTACACAGCAGCTGAGGCCAGTAGTCAAACCTGTCTGGATGATCAGGATATGACTGAACCTCCTTCACATGTGTCACCTTCCTGTTGTTGTCAGACAGTGTGAGTCTCTTGTTCACTGTGTTTGTGTCGATTGTGAGTTCACAGGAATCTGATGGAGAGAACAAGACACAATACAGCTGCAGTTATTAATCTATCATCTGTTCATCTAGTGACACTTTGATGATGACATCAGAGATGTGAATGAGTGATGTCACAGTGTGCAGATGGTTGAATGTGTTCATGAATCAAAGCCCACTTACACTTCCTCAGACCTGGTCTGAACCATCGGACTCCAGCAGGCTCCACCCTGAAAGGAGGAGGGGGGTCAGAGCAGCATGAAACATGGACATGACATCACTCTCATCACAGAGCTTTGGGATTCATGTTCACATGGACCACTTATTATTCATCCGCTCATCCTCTGTTACTTCATGGAGCTTCTTCTGATTGGCCCATGACGACAGCTCATCATGCTCTTCAGCCTGACTCATGTTTATGATTATCATCTTTTTAATCAACTATGTTGTTACATTACAATAAAACACTATGAAGTTGTGTTTCATAAACTGTTGTCTGCATATTGTTCTGATCAGATTATAATCTGCATATAAACCATAACAACATAAATGGATATGAGACACACAGATGACACACATCGTTAGTGGGAGAACTATTTAATTCAGCAGGTTTGAAACTGAACAGACCTCTCTCTCTCTCTCTCTCTCTCTCTCTCTCTCTCTCTCTCTCTCTCTCTCTCTCTCTCTCTCTCTCTCTCTCTCTCTCTTCCCCCCCCTCAGGAATAAAGGGGGGACTCTGAACTACAGAGCTGCCAAGAGACGGCCTCCACCCACAGTCTCCACTCCCCCGACGCCACCTACGGTCACTCGCCTCAGCCAGCGCACCAACCCGCCTCTTTCTCCTCATCCTTTACCCCTCATCCCTCACTCCCTTTCCTCATCCCTCACTCCCTTCCCTCATTCCTCACTCCCTTCCCTCATCCCTTACCCCTCATCTCTCATCCCTTACCCCTCATCACATCCCTTTTCCTTCTCCAGCTCAAGAATCTACGGTTCTGAATAATAAACCTTCCACCAACACCAGTTAGGAGAAGCGTGGTCCTTGTTAGTGAAACAAATCTAGTTAGAATAAAATCTACTGGGATTAAATCCATCTCCACAACCATACTGGTAGTGAAATGTATTGTGCTGTGTAGGTGCTGCATCACTTAGTTTGGTTTCTCAGGCTGCTTTGTGGTTTTCACAGGGAAGTTGATGAGAGAGAGCTGCAAACAGCGGCGTCTACAAGCCTGCTAGAAGCTACAAACTCTGCTCTGACACCTCAGCTGAACTTTTACCTGTTAAGATTGTGCACAACAGAAAGTTAATGTCTCCTGGACTTTTTTTCTGTGAAGAACCCAGAAAGGGTTAATATTTGGTGATGTGTGGTCATGTGTGGCCTTCTGGAAAACCATAAATGTTTACGTTGAGGCATCCCTGCGATCGTCTCACTCTTTCTGTTACAAACTGACCCCGGCCCCCGTCAGAGAAGAGAAAAGTTATGTGGCCCTCACAGGAAAAAGTTTGGGGACCCCTGGTCTACTGATTCCACCAGATTTGAAACCATATCTCTGTGAAGGATTTTCGCGAAGATATTAATATTTATAAAACGTCAATGGCTGCGTTTCCCAGATTTTGATCGTTCTTAAGGACTTCGGCTAAGAAGGAGCGCTAAGATACGAGTGTTTCCCAGACGCGCTCTTAACTGCCTTCTTAAGATCTCGACAAAGAAGCTTCTTAAGACGCTCTTAGTGGGAGCTGTCCACCGCCGTGGAGATGAAACTAAATCAATCCATGCCAGATTAATCCATCACCCACCACTTTATCAGAGCATGAATCACACACAACACGCTGTGGTCCACACACACTGGTGCACTTATGCTACGGGCGTGTGTGTGTGTGTGTGTGTGTGTGTGTGTGTGTGTGTGTGTGTGCTATCCACGACACCAATCACCGGGGATCTCAGCCATGGCATGAAATCCACGGTGGACCTGGTGGACCTCGTCCCGTGTGGTGGCATTCTGATGTGTGTCCGCATGGCGCAGGAGGATCGGTGTCACGCTGCCACACTCCGTGAACCCGATGCCTTGAGAGGCCGGTGCCGTCCCCCACCACCTCCAGGAAGCTCCCCACTGCGTAAAGACCAGGCTGAGGGCAACACTGCAGCGGGTTGGCCTCTGGATGTGTGGTGACACCAGCGTGACGAGGCGTTGGATCTCCACACGGGGAAGCCGGTACTTGGACTGGACGGCCCGGTCCGACAGCACATTAATTAAACACCGAGCCTCTTTTCAGGTTTCTGCTTGAAAATGACATACAAACTAAAATGTCTGTGTCTCTGCGACCACTAGAGCTATTTGAATAATCTTGGAGTTAATAAACAAGTATAATGTTGGGTTTTGCTCAGATGTGTAAATATCAGTCTAAGTGTTACTGGTTAAGAGTAAATGAAGATGACACACAGAAAGAAATGTAAAGTTTCAGGTCCGCCGTGAAAATAAGCACTTTTAGCATGATTTTTACCTAGAAATAATGCGTTCGTAAGCTTTTAAATTCTCCCAAATCCTACCTCAAAGTTTTAACATTTTGGCATTGTTTTACTTTGATAAAGTGAAGCAGAACAAAGTTAGAGAGGATTTAGTACAGAAAAAAGTCAGGCGAGGGCTCACATTTGTAACATTTAGTCACATTTGAGGAGAAGAAAAAATAAAAAAATTCAGATTTATTTTTTTTTAAATTTATAAAACAACCAATATTTCCCTTTAAAATAAAACAGGCACACACATTAACAATTATTAAACTGTAAAAAAAAAGTTCAGCAGTATTTGCTGATTATTCAGCAAATACTGCAAATAAAGCGATTCATGTTTCTGTGTCCTTTGGCTCATATCTCCCTGGTTCTTTGAGCTGGAAGGATTTTGAATGTCTGGATTCTGTGTGGAATTGTCTTTCTTCTGGACATCAGGATTTCTCTGATAGCACCAAGCTAAGGGTTGCTGCTTCTGGAAACATGCTGATTTGGGTTTTTGTTTTGTTTTATACTTTTATGATTATCTTTCTTTCTGTTTGAGTTTTTTTTAAATGGCTGACTGATTCTTGTAGCAACGGCTTTGGTGTTTATTTCAACATCAATATATTTTCTTATGATTGATTTGTTTTATTTGCAAAAAATCCAAAAGAATCCAGATTAGGATCATCTGGTTTTTAAAAGGGAGTGGGTCAGACTGATCTTACGTTTCCTTCTTAGTGAAAGAGCGTCTTAAGCTAAGAACGACTTCTTTCACAGCGTCCTTATGACGCTCTTATGATGCTCTTAAGACGCTCCTAAGATGCTCTTAGTGTTTAAGAGCGTCTTAACGAATCTGGGAAACACGGCCAATGTCTGCGCGGCGCTCCTGCCTGTATCCCCAGTAGCCGTAAAAAAGTGTGTCATCTTTGGCAGCGTTCCTAAATATTTATCTGTGTCTTTTCTTTTTTTTCTTTTGATTGAGCCTCTTGGATAACTTTGTTTCATTTTTGCTTTTATTCTTGTCTTGCTTCTTCTGAATCGTCTCTGTGTAATTTCCTCCTGTCACTGTGTGTTTATCTTTGGCACCGCGCACCATTACGGACGAGTGCATTTCATTGTGAAAGTAGGGGTGTGTGGACACGACAGATAACCATGAACTGGACATTTTAACTACTACTTCAACGTTTCAACGGATTTCTTGTTGAGAGATTGACAAATTATGAAAGTAAAAAAGTGTAATCATTAAAAACGTATAACTATTTTCTTTTTTTTGTATAACCATTTTGATTTTTTATGTACAACCATTATCTTTTTAACCATTGAAGGAATATATGTACTGTTTGGTCTTCATTTGAAGTACAGTTTGTGATTAGATCGTATAAAATGTATAGGATGTTATAAGTTGCTATGGTATATAATCTTTTCTATATTATGGGTAAAAGTAAAAATCTCTCCTGTGTATTAGGGTCCAGCAGCCAGTGTGACCATACTAGGCAATAAACCCTTAGCTTATCTTAGATGCAAGATCTAGGACTGAGCCTTAAAGAAAAGGTGGAGGGGTTAAGGGTGTCTGTGAGGTACAAGAGGTGATGCACAGAGAGGAGAAGGTTTTCCTCTCTTCTTCTCTTCTCACTCTCTTCGAACCCTTCTCTTCAGACTTTGCTTCTTTTCTTACTTTTTACTCTTCTTGTTCACCAGACCACGGTCTGGAAGAACAGATTTAGAGAAGACTAGACTTAATATGCAACTTTATTAGAGCAGGAGAAAAATCTTATCCACCCTGTCCCAGCCCTTAGGGGTTGGGACAGGGAACCCAGCTAGTCTGGAGGAAACTTCTGCTATCAGGAGAAGAGAGCCTGGCAGCAGTACAGGACCACCAAACAGAGAAAGTAGTTTTCAACCAGCTATGAACTTAGTTTTTATTTTCATTTTACTTTTTACACTGAGCACTGTTTCATTGAGTTGAAATTGTTGGAAGTGATTGGAGCGAAAATAAAAAATCTCAGCCTTACCTTTGGGTAAGTGACTGACATCAAACAAAGTTATGTTTTTTTAGAACAATTTAACCTTTTTTCCCTGTCCGCCAACCGTGAGATACAGAAGTGACGACTGAATCTACCGAACAGACTTAAGGGAAGTATCTTTGGGTGAAAACTGTGCAGTGTTAGTATAATGATGAGATGGTGTCAAACAGGTAGAGAGAAGGTATAGACGATACATGCACTCATTATACGGGTTGAGACAAGTTACAGCCCACTGTGGGGACCTGACAGCACAGAGCTGTAAAACACCCTCAACAAAACCTAGAACTTAACTCGAAATTTCAAAAATCCTAAAGATTTAGCCCGGGGCGAGATAAAAGACCAAAAACATTATACTCATATCGGATGAGGAATGTCATTTCCTCCGGGATCACTGAGATAATAGTTGACGGAGTGCCACCGTTTTAGGTAAAGAGATCTTGCCTTCCTATCCCCCCCTCCTCCTCTCTTCCCCCGGCCTTTTTGAGGTTGGTTGGGGGCCCCTCTACTACGACCACTGGTAGGGGGCCCCGAGCAGCCGCCGTCCTATGTCTCTATGTTAAAACCGCCTCTGCTCTGTGACTGCAGCCTCTTCATACCTGAGAGTCTCCAGTCTCCAGTGTGGATCCTGCAGTCCAGCAGACAGCAGCTTCACTCCTGAGTCTCCTGGATGATTGTAGCTCAGGTCCAGCTCTCTCAGATGGGAGGGGTTGGAGCTCAGAGCTGAGGTCAGAGAAGAAGAGCCTTCCTCTGAGATCAGACAGCCTGACAGCCTGCAAACACACAATAACACACATATCACATCTTAAGACAATCTGAAGGAGGATACGAGTTCATCCATGAATGTAAATCAGGATTTGAGTGTCCATTAGTTGAACATGTTGATGAATCCTGACCTGAGGGTCTCCAGTCTGCAGTGAGGACTCTCCAGTCCAGCAGACAGCAGCTTCACTCCTGAATCCTGCAGGTTGTTGTTGCTCAGGTCCAGCTCTCTCAGACTAGAGGACTGGGAGCTGAGGACTGAGGACACAGCTTCACAGCTTCTCTCTGAGAGGTTACAGTGACTCAGTCTGAAGAGACAACAATCAACAAGAAGAAAAATAACATTCATGTTCAAATGAAATCACCTTTTTTATAATGAGTCCAGACTAAAGTAGAATCAGAAAGAAAGACCAAAAATAATTAGTTCAGTGAAAGTGGATGAAAAGTCTTGCTGTTTTAAAATAGTTCTAAAATAATTCAGTTAATTGTTCTTTCCTGTAAACAGGAAGTACCGAAGTATTAATATCAGGAGGATGGATGAATATTTAATGTTGTTTATTAGAGTTTAAAAACTGTTTCTGTCTTTTTCCTGACGAGAGAGAGACTGAACAAAGTGATATATATATAATATATGCACGGTGGTGTAGTGGCTAGCACTGACGCCTCACAGCAAGAGGCTCTGTGGTTCGGATCCCGGTCTGGGCGGGGTTCGGACACTGGTCTGCAGGTCCTTCTGTGTGGAGTTTGCATGTTCTCTCTGTGTTTGCGTGGGTTCTCTCCGGGTTCTCCGGCTTCCTCCCACAGAATAAATAAATAAATCAAAAAACGTGAAATATGTAATTCCTTCTTTCACCACACGGTGGCCGCACCATTCTAATGTCATCTGGCTCTGCGTCTGTGCCGCGAATCCTTCTCGACGGCAAAAAAAGAGAAAAGTTGGCGGTGAGGGCCGCCGCCTTCAGGAGCGGTGGGAATTACAATACTTCAATGAAAATCGAGGCAATTGTGTTTCTCTGATTTGTAGAGAGACGGTTGCCTTGTTTACGGATTTCAACGTAGAGAGACACTACGAGTCTAAACATGCTACAACGTACGACAAGCTAACAGGGAGTGAGCGCGCTGAAAAAGTGAAGCAACTCCAAGCTACCTAGCAGCGCAACAGCGACTCTTCACAAGAGCCAGTGAGTGACGACGCCGCAGTAATGACGACGTTGGTCTCCTTAACTCGCAGGTTTATTGCAGCAATGTTCACATTCACGTAACGGGGCTCTTTGCTAACCGTAGCTCAATGCGGAACAGCTAACAGGCTCACGTAGCAACCTCCACACTCACTACAACAACAACACACGGCACTTCGTCCAAAGCCACCCGCCTCCCCCCTGCTCCACCAATCACAGGCCACAACCCTGCTAACAAGCACGCTGCTTCCCTGTGATTGGCCGGAGAGCGTAAGAGGCCCCTGAACGATCCTTCTCCTCCCCCTCCCCCGCCCCCTCCCTCTGAAAAGATCTTGTAAAAGACACGGGCAAAATTCACTTGTTTTAAAGTTTAATGATAACAGACCACTGCGCATTACTTTGAACTCCTGTTTAAAATGTTCACGAGGCAACGTTATATAACTCATAGAAATGTAAGTTATTCTATTCAGTTTGTTCTTTGTTAGCTGAGTGAACGAAAGGCAGAATTGATTACATTATATTTGGTTACATTGTCATTTTAAAAGTAAAGATAATTGTGACAGTATGAGTGTGTATTTTTATGTGACATTTGTGGTTTAAAAAATGTCAGAAGGAACAATTGGCCCCCGGCATCTTTACTTTATCAAATGTGGCCCTCTTTGCAAAAGGTTTGGACACCCCTGCTCTAAACGCAAAGGAAAGGAGCTTCATGCCTCCTAACTTAGCTCCTCTAGCTTAGGAACCACTGGACCTTCCTTAAGGAAAGGAGATGATGCCGACCCACAATCCCTTGCGGCGGCAACATTTAAAGTGACGTTTCATTCGTCCGTTCACGAGAACAAATGATCATGAAGACAAACGCAGATCATGAAAATAATAAGTAGCGTAACTTGTAAATACTTTAAATAATCTGTTAAACCGTCTGGAAAACTATGAACGTTACGTTGAACACGCTGTAAAGTGATGAAACTGCTGTAAAGCGATGAAACTGCTGTAAAGCGATGAAACTGCTGTAAAGCGATGAAGCTGCTGTAAAGCGATGAAGCTGCTGTAAAGTGATGAAACTGCTGTAAAGTGATGAAACTGCTGTAAATCGATGAAACTGCTGTAAAGTGATGAAACTGCTGTAAAGCGATGAAACTGCTGCAAAGCGATGAAACTGCTGTAAAGCGATGAAACTGCTGTGAAGTGATGAAACTGCTGTGAAGTGATGAAACTGCTGTGAAGCGATGAAACTGCTGTGAAGCGATGAAACTGCTGCAAAGCGATGAAACTGCTGTAAAGCGATGAAACTGCTGCAAAGTGATGAAACTACTGTTTTAATATTCTCTCTGGTGTTGAACTGCAGCTTCAGTCCTCATTCTTTTATTTTACTTTAGTTACGGAAGCTTTAATGAAAGAGTTAAACTGGACAAGCTCTTCAGCCTGACTCATGTTTATGATTATCATCATTTTAATCAACTATGTTGTTACATTACAATAAAACACTATCAAGTTGTGTTTCATAAACTGTTGTCTGCATATTGTTATGATCAGATTATAATCTGCATATAAACCATAACAACATAAATTGATATGAGACACACATATGACACACATCGTTAGTGGGAGAACTATTTAATTCAGCAGGTTTGAAACTCTCCCTCACTCCCTTCCCTCATCTCTCATCCCTTACCCCCTCATCACATCCCTTTTCCTTCTCCAGCTCAAGAATCTATGGTTCTGAATAATAAACCTTCCACCAACACCAGTTAGGAGAAGCGTGGTCCTTGTTAGTGAAACAAATCTAGTTAGAATAAAATCTACTGGGATTAAATCCATCTCCACAACCATACTGGTAGTGAAATGTATTGTGCTGTGTAGGTGCTGCATCACTTAGTTTGGTTTCTCAGGCTGCTTTGTGGTTTTCACAGGGAAGTTGATGAGAGAGAGCTGCAAACAGCGGCGTCTACAAGCCTGCTAGAAGCTACAAACTCTGCTCTGACACCTCAGCTGAACTTTTACCTGTTAAGATTGTGCACAACAGAAAGTTAATGTCTCCTGGACTTTTTTTCCTGTGAAGATCCCAGAAAGGGTTAATATTTGGTGATGTGTGGTTATGTGTGGCCTTCTGGAAAACCATAAATGTTTACGTTTAGGCATCCCTGCGATCGTCTCACTCTTTCTGTTACAAACTGACCCCGGCCCCCGTCAGAGAAGAGAAAAGTTATGTGGCCCTCACAGGAAAAAGTTTGGGGACCCCTGGTCTACTGATTCCACCAGATCTGAAACCATATCTCTGTGAAGGATTTTCGCGAAGATATTAATATTTATAAAACGTCAATGGCTGCGTTTCCCAGATTTTGATCGTTCTTAAGGACTTCGGCTAAGAAGGAGCGCTAAGATACGAGTGTTTCCCAGACGCGCTCTTAACTGCCTTCTTAAGATCTCGCCAAAGAAGCTTCTTAAGACGCTCTTAGTGGGAGCTGTCCACCGCCGTGGAGATGAAACTAAATCAATCCATGCCAGATTAATCCATCACCCACCACTTTATCAGAGCATGAATCACACACAACACGCTGTGGTCCACACACACAGGTGCACTTATGCTACGGGCGTGTGTGTGTGTGTGTCATCCACGACACCAATCACCGGGGATCTCAGCCAAGACGCTCCTAAGACGCTCCTAAGATGCTCTTAGCGTTTAAGAGCGTCTTAATGAATCTGGGAAACACAGCCAATGTCTGCTCGGCGCTCCTGCCTGTATCCCCAGTAGCCGTAAAAAAGTGTGTCATCTTTGGCAGCGTTCCTAAATATTTATCGCTGTCTTTTCTTTTTTTTCTTTTGATGGAGCCGCTTGGATAACTTTGTTTCATTTTTGCTTTTATTCTTGTCTTGCTTCTTCTGAATCGTCTCTGTGTAATTTCCTCCTGTCACTGTGTGTTTATGTTTCGCGCTGCGCACCGTTACGGACGAGTGCATTTCATTGTGAAAGTAGGGGTGTGTGGACACGACAGATAACCATGGACTGGACATTTTAACTACCACTTCAACGTTTCAACGGATTTCTTGTTGAGAGATTGAGAAATTATGAAAGTAAAAAAGTGTAATCATTAAAAACGTAGAACTATTTTCTTTTTTTTGTATAACCATTTTGATTTTTTATGTACAACCATTATCTTTTTAACCATTGAAGGAATATATGTACTGTTTGGTCTTCATTTGAAGTACAGTTTGTGATTAGATCGTATAAAATGTATAGGATGTTATAAGTTGCTGTGTTATATAATCTTTTCTATATTATGGGTAAAAGTAAAAAGCTCTCCTGTGTATTAGGGTCCAGCAGCCAGTGTGACCATATTAGGCAATAAACCCTTAGCTTATCTTAGATGCAAGATCTAGGACTGAGCCTTAAAGAAAAGGTGGAGGGGTTAAGGGTGTCTGTGAGGTACAAGAGGTGACGCACAGAGAGGAGAAGGTTTTCCTCTCTTCTTCTCTTCTCACTCTCTTCGAACCCTTCTCTTCAGACTTTGCTTCTTTTCTTACTTTTTACTCTTCTTGTTCACCAGACCACGGTCTGGAAGAACAGATTTAGAGAAGACTAGACTTAATATGCAACTTTACTAGAGCAGGAGAAAAATCTTATCCACCCTGTCCCAGCCCTTAGGGGTTGGGACAGGGAACCCAGCTAGTCTGGAGGAAACTTCTGCTATCAGGAGCAGAGAGCCTGGCAGCAGTACAGGACCACCAAACAGAGAAAGTGGTTTTCAACCAGCTCTGAACTTAGTTTTTAATTTTAATTTTACTTTTTACACTGAGCACTGTTTCATTGAGTTGAAATTGTCAGAAGTGATTGGAGCGAAAATAAAAAATCTCAGCCTTACCTTTGGGTAAGTGACTGACATCAAACAAAGTTATGTTTTTTTAGAACAATTTAACCTTTTTTCCCTGTCCACCAACCGTGAGATACAGAAGTGACGACTGAATCTACCGAAGAGACTTAAGGGAAGTATCTTTGGGTGAAAACTGTGCAGTGTTAGTATAATGATGAGATGGTGTCAAACAGGCAGAGAGAAGGTGGAGACGATACACGCACTCATTATACGGGTTGAGACAAGTTACAGCCCACTGTGGGGACCTGACAGCACAGAGCTGTAAAACACCCTCAACAAAACCTAGAACTTAACTCGAAATTTCAAAACTCCTAAAGATTTAGCCCGGGGCGAGATAAAAGACCAAAAACATTATACTCATATCGGATGAGGAATGTCATTTCCTCCGGGATCACTGAGATAATAGTTGACGGAGTGCCACCGTTTTAGGTAAAGAGGTCTTGCCTTCCTATCCCCCCCTCCTCCTCTCTTCCCCCGGCCTTTTTGAGGTTGGTTGGGGGCCCCTCTACTACGACCACTGGTAGGGGGCCCCGAGCAGCCGCCTACCTATGTCTCTATGTTAAAACCGCCTCTGCTCTGTGGCTGCAGCCTCTTCATACCTGAGAGTCTCCAGTCTCCAGTGTGGATCCTGCAGTCCAGCAGACAGCAGCTTCACTCCTGAGTCTCCTGGATGATTGTAGCTCAGGTCCAGCTCTCTCAGATGGGAGGGGTTGGAGCTCAGAGCTGAGGTCAGAGAAGAAGAGCCTTCCTCTGAGATCAGACAGCCTGACAGCCTGCAAACACACAATAACACACATATCACATCTTAAGAATATCTGAAGGAGGATACGAGTTCATCCATGAATGTAAATCAGGATTTGAGTGTCCATTAGTTGAACATGTTGATGAATCCTGACCTGAGAGTCTCCAGTCTGCAGTGAGGACTCTCCAGTCCAGCAGACAGCAGCTTCACTCCTGAATCCTGCAGGTTGTTGTTACTCAGGTCCAGCTCTCTCAGACTAGAGGACTGGGAGCTGAGGACTGAGGACAGAGCTTCACAGCTTCTCTCTGAGAGGTTACAGTGACTCAGTCTGAAGAGACAACAATCAACAAGAAGAAAAATAACATTCATGTTCAAATGAAATCACCTTTTTTATAATGAGTCCAGACTAAAGTAGAATCAGAAAGAAAGACCAAAGATAATTAGTTCAGTGAAAGTGGATGAAAAGTCTTGCTGTTTTAAAATAGTTCTAAAATAATTCAGTTAATTGTTCTTTACTGTAAACAGGAAGTACCAAAGTATTAATATCAGGAGGATGGATGAATATTTAATGTTGTTTATTAGAGTTAAAAAACTGTTTCTGTCTTTTTCCTGACGAGAGAGAGACTGAACAAAGTGATATATATATAATATATGCACGGTGGTGTAGTGGCTAGCACTGACGCCTCACAGCAAGAGGCTCTGTGGTTCGGATCCCGGTCTGGGCGGGGTTCGGACACTGGTCTGCAGGTCCTTCTGTGTGGAGTTTGCATGTTCTCTCTGTGTTAGCGTGGGTTCTCTCCGGGTTCTCCGGCTTCCTCCCACAGTCCAAAGACATGCAGGTTAGGTTAATTGGACTCTAAATTTTCCGTAGGTGTGAATGGTTGTCTGCCCTGTGATGGACTGACGACTTGTCCAGGGTGAACCCTGCCTTCGCCCCTTGACAGCTGGGATTGGCTCCAGCGCCATGCGACCCTAATGAGGATAAGCGGTTCAGATGATGCAGGGGTGTCCAAAGTCCCGAAGCTTCGATCTTATGATGTATTATTTATGGCCCGCCAGCTCTGTCAGAATAAATAAATCAAAAAACGTGAAAGATGTAATTCCTTCTTTCACCACACGGTGGCCGCACCATTCTAATGTCATCTGGCTCTGCGTCTGTGCCGCGAATCCTTCTTGACGGCAAAAAAAGAGAAAAGTTGGCGGTGAGGGCCGCCGCCTTCAGGAGCGGTGGGAATTACAATACTTCAATGAAAATCGAGGCAATTGTGTTTCTCTGATTTGTAGAGAGACGGTTGCCTTGTTTACGGATTTCAACGTAGAGAGACACTACGAGTCTAAACATGCTACAACGTACGACAAGCTAACAGGGAGTGAGCGCGCTGAAAAAGTGAAGCAACTCCAAGCTACCTAGCAGCGCAACAGCGACTCTTCACAAGAGCCAGTGAGTGACGACGCCGCAGTAATGACGACGTTGGTCTCCTTAACTCGCAGGTTTATTGCAGCAATGTTCACATTCAAGTAACGGGGCTCTTTGCTAACTGTAGCTCAATGCGGAACAGCTAACAGGCTCGCGTAGCATCCCCCACACTCACTACAACAACAACACACGGCACTTCCTCCAAAGCCACCCGCCTCCCCCCTGCTCCACCAATCACAGGCCACAACCCTGCTAACAAGCACGCTGCTTCCCTGTGATTGGCCGGAGAGCGTAAGAGGCCCCTGAACGATCCTTCTCCTCCCCCTCCCCCGCCCCCTCCCTCTGAAAAGATCTTGTAAAAGACACGGGCAAAATTCACTTGTTTTAAAGTTTAATGATAACAGACCACTGCGCATTACTTTGAACTCCTGTTTAAAATGTTCACGAGGCAACGTTATATAACTCATAGAAATGTAAGTTATTCTATTCAGTTTGTTCTTTGTTAGCTGAGTGAACGAAAGGCAGAATTGATTACATTATATTTGGTTACATTGTCATTTTAGATAATTGTGACAGTATGAGTGTGTATTTTTATGTGACATTTGTGGTTTAAAAAATGTCAGAAGGAACAATTGGCCCCCGGCATCTTTACTTTATCAAATGTGGCCCTCTTTGCAAAAGGTTTGGACACCCCAGCTCTAAACGCAAAGGAAAGGAGCTTCATGCCTCCTAACTTAGCTCCTTTAGCTTAGGAACCACTGGACCTTCCTTAAGGAAAGGAGATGATGCCGACCCACAATCCCTTGCGGCGGCAACATTTAAAGTGACGTTTCATTCGTCCGTTCACGAGAACAAATGATCATGAAGACAAACGCAGATCATGAAAATAATAAGTAGCGTAACTTGTAAATACTTTAAATAATCTGTTAAACCGTCTGGAAAACTATGAACGTTACGTTGAACACGCTGTAAAGTGATGAAACTGCTGTGAAGTGATGAAACTGCTGTAAAGCGATGAAACTGCTGCAAAGCGATGAAACTGCTGTAAAGTGATGAAACTGCTGCAAAGTGATGAAACTACTGTTTTAATATTCTCTCTGGTGTTGAACTGCAGCTTCAGTCCTCATTCTTTTATTTTTACTTTAGTTACAGAAGCTTTAATGAAAGAGTTAAACTGGACAAGCTCTTCAGCCTGACTCTGTTTATGATTATCATCTTTTTAATCAACTATGTTGTTACATTACAATAAAACACTATCAAGTTGTGTTTCATAAACTGTTGTCTGCATATTGTTATGATCAGATTATAATCTGCATATAAACCATAACAACATAAATGGATATGAGACACACATATGACACACATCGTTAGTGGGAGAACTATTTAATTCAGCAGGTTTGAAACTCTCCCTCACTCCCTTCCCTCTTCTCTCATCCCTTACCCCCTTATCACATCCCTTTTCCTTCTCCAGCTCAAGAATCTATGGTTCTGAATAATAAACCTTCCACCAACACCAGTTAGGAGAAGCGTGGTCCTTGTTAGTGAAACAAATCTAGTTAGAATAAAATCTACTGGGATTAAATCCATCTCCACAACCATACTGGTAGTGAAATGTATTGTGCTGTGTAGGTGCTGCATCACTTAGTTTGGTTTCTCAGGCTGCTTTGTGGTTTTCACAGGGAAGTTGATGAGAGAGAGCTGCAAACAGCGGCGTCTACAAGCCTGCTAGAAGCTACAAACTCTGCTCTGACACCTCAGCTGAACTTTTACCTGTTAAGATTGTGCACAACAGAAAGTTAATGTCTCCTGGACTTTTTTCCTGTGAAGAACCCAGAAAGGGTTAATATTTGGTGATGTGTGGTTATGTGTGGCCTTCTGGAAAACCATAAATGTTTACGTTGAGGCATCCCTGCGATCGTCTCACTCTTTCTGTTACAAACTGACCCCGGCCCCCGTCAGAGAAGAGAAAAGTTATGTGGCCCTCACAGGAAAAAGTTTGGGGACCCCTGGTCTACTGATTCCACCAGATTTGAAACCATATCTCTGTGAAGGATTTTGGCGAAGATATTAATATTTATAAAACGTCAATGGCTGCGTTTCCCAGATTTTGATCGTTCTTAAGGACTTCGGCTAAGAAGGAGCGCTAAGATACGAGTGTTTCCCAGACGCGCTCTTAACTGCCTTCTTAAGATCTCGCCAAAGAAGCTTCTTAAGACGCTCTTAGTGGGAGCTGTCCACCGCCGTGGAGATGAAACTAAATCAATCCATGCCAGATTAATCCATCACCCACCACTTTATCAGAGCATGAATCACACACAACACGCTGTGGTCCACACACACAGGTGCAATTATGCTACGGGCCTGTGTGTGTGTGTGTGTCATCCACGACACCAATCACCGGGGATCTCAGCCAAGACGCTCCTATGACGCTCCTAAGACGCTCTTAGCGTTTAAGAGCGTCTTAACGAATCTGGGAAACACAGCCAATGTCTGCGCGGCGCTCCTGCCTGTATCCCCAGTAGCCGTAAAAAAGTGTGTCATCTTTGGCAGCGTTCCTAAATATTTATCGCTGTCTTTTCTTTTTTTTCTTTTGATTGAGCCGCTTGGATAACTTTGTTTCATTTTTGCTTTTATTCTTGTCTTGCTTCTTCTGAATCGTCTCTGTGTAATTTCCAGTCCTCCTGTCACTGTGTGTTTATGTTTCGCGCTGCGCACCGTTACGGACGAGTGCATTTCATTGTGAAAGTAGGGGTGTGTGGACACGACAGATAACCATGGACTAGACATTTTAACTACTACTTCAACGTTTCAACGGATTTCTTGTTGCGAGATTGAGAAATTATGAAAGTAAAAAAGTGTAATCATTAAAAACGTATAACTATTTTCTTTTTTTTGTATAACCATTTTGATTTTTTTATGTACAACCATTATCTTTTTAACCATTGAAGGAATATATGTACTGTTTGGTCTTCATTTGAAGTACAGTTTGTGATTAGATCGTATAAAATGTATAGGATGTTATAAGTTGCTGTGTTATATAATCTTTTCTATATTATGGGTAAAAGTAAAAAGCTCTCCTGTGTATTAGGGTCCAGCAGCCAGTGTGACCATATTAGGCAATAAACCCTTAGCTTATCTTAGATGCAAGATCTAGGACTGAGCCTTAAAGAAAAGGTGGAGGGGTTAAGGGTGTCTGTGAGGTACAAGAGGTGATGCACAGAGAGGAGAAGGTTTTCCTCTCTTCTTCTCTTCTCACTCTCTTCGAACCCTTCTCTTCAGACTTTGCTTCTTTTCTTACTTTTTACTCTTCTTGTTCACCAGACCACGGTCTGGAAGAACAGATTTAGAGAAGACTAGACTTAATATGCAACTTTACTAGAGCAGGAGAAAAATCTTATCCACCCTGTCCCAGCCCTTAGGGGTTGGGACAGGGAACCCAGCTAGTCTGGAGGAAACTTCTGCTATCAGGAGCAGAGAGCCTGGCAGCAGTACAGGACCACCAAACAGAGAAAGTAGTTTTCAACCAGCTCTGAACTTAGTTTTTATTTTCATTTTACTTTTTACACTGAGCACTGTTTCATTGAGTTGAAATTGTTGGAAGTGATTGGAGCGAAAATAAAAAATCTCAGCCTTACCATTGGGTAAGTGACTGACATCAAACAAAGTTATGGTTTTTTAGAACAATTTAACCTTTTTTCCCTGTCCGCCAACCGTGAGATACAGAAGTGACGACTGAATCTACCGAACAGACTTAAGGTAAGTATCTTTGGGTGTAAAACTTTTGCAGTGTTAGTATAATGATGAGATGGTGTCAAACAGGCAGAGAGAAGGTGGAGACGATACATGCACTCATTATACGGGTTGAGACAAGTTACAGCCCACTGTGGGGACCTGACAGCCCAGAGCTGTAAAACACCCTCAACAAAACCTAGAACTTAACTCGAAATTTCAAAAATCCTAAAGATTTAGCCCGGGGCGAGATAAAAGACCAAAAACATTATACTCATATCGGATGAGGATTGTTATTTCCTCTGGGATCACTGAGATAATAGTTGACGGAGTGCCACCGTTTTAGGTAAAGAGGTCTTGCCTTCCTATCCCCCCTCCTCCTCTCCTCTTCCCCCGGCCTTTTTGAGGTTGGTTGGGGGCCCCTCTACTACGACCACTGGTAGGGGGCCCCAAGCAGCCGCCTACCTATGTCGCTATGTTAAAACCGCCTCTGCTCTGTGGCTGCAGCCTCTTCATACCTGAGAGTCTCCAGTCTCCAGTGTGGATCCTCCAGTCCAGCAGATAGCAGCTTCACTCCTGAGTCTCCTGGATGATTGTAGCTCAGGTCCAGCTCTCTCAGATGGGAGGGGTTGGAGCTCAGAGCTGAGGTCAGAGAAGAAGAGCCTTCCTCTGAGATCAGACAGCCTGACAGCCTGCAAACACACAATAACACACATATCACATCTTAAGACAATCTGAAGGAGGATACGAGTTCATCCATGAATGTAAATCAGGATTTGAGTGTCCATTAGTTGAACATGTTGATGAATCCTGACCTCAGGGTCTCCAGTCTGCAGTGAGGACTCTCCAGTCCAGCAGACAGCAGCTTCACTCCTGAATCCTGCAGGTTGTTGTTACTCAGGTCCAGCTCTCTCAGACTAGAGGACTGGGAGCTGAGGACTGAGGACAGAGCTTCACAGCTTCTCTCTGAGAGGTTACAGTGACTCAGTCTGAAGAGACAACAATCAACAAGAAGAAAAATAACATTCATGTTCAAATGAAATCACCTTTTTTATAATGAGTCCAGACTAAAGTAGAATCAGAAAGAAAGACCAAAAATAATTAGTTCAGTGAAAGTGGATGAAAAGTCTTGCTGTATTAAAATAGTTCTAAAATAATTCAGTTAATTGTTCTTTCCTGTAAACAGGAAGTACCAAAGTATTAATATCAGGAGGATGGATGAATATTTAATGTTGTTTATTAGAGTTAAAAAACTGTTTCTGTCTTTTTCCTGACGAGAGAGAGACTGAACAAAGTGATATATATATATATAATATATGCACGGTGGTGTAGTGGCTAGCACTGACGCCTCACAGCAAGAGGCTCTGTGGTTCGGATCCCGGTCTGGGCGGGGTTCGGACACTGGTCTGCAGGTCCTTCTGTGTGGAGTTTGCATATTCTTTCTGTGTTTGCGTGGGTTCTCTCCGGGTTCTCCGGCTTCCTCCCACAGAATAAATAAATCAAAAAACGTGAAAGATGTAATTTCTTCTTTTACCACACGGTGGCCGCACCATTCTAATGTCATCTGGCTCTGCGTCTGTGCCGCGAATCCTTCTCGACGGCAAAAAAAGAGAAAAGTTGGCGGTGAGGGCCGCCACCTTCAGGAGCGGTGGGAATTACAATACTTCAATGAAAATCGAGGCAATTGTGTTTCTCTGATTTGGAGAGACGGTTGCCTTGTTTACGGATTTCAACGTAGAGAGACACTACGAGTCTAAACATGCTACAACGTACGACAAGCTAACAGGGAGTGAGCGCGCTGAAAAAGTGAAGCAACTCCAAGCTACCTAGCAGCGCAACAGCGATTCCTCACGAGAGCCAGTGAGTGACGACGCCGCAGTAATGACGACGTTGGTCTCCTTAACTCGCAGGTTTATTGCAGCAATGTTCACATTCACGTAACGGGGCTCTTTGCTAACTGTAGCTCAATGCGGAACAGCTAACAGGCTCACGTAGCATCCTCCACACTCACTACAACAACAACACACGGCACTTCCTCCAAAGCCACCCGCCTCCCCCCTGCTCCACCAATCACAGGCCACAACCCTGCTAACAAGCACGCTGCTTCCCTGTGATTGGCCGAAGAGCGTAAGAGGCCCCTGAACGATCCTTCCCCCCCCCCCTCCCCCGCCCCTTCCCTCTGAAAAGATCTTGTAAAAGACACGGGCAAAATTCACTTGTTTTAAAGTTTAATGATAACAGACCACTGCGCATTACTTTGAACTCCTGTTTAAAATGTTCACGAGGCAACGTTATATAACTCATAGAAATGTAAGTTATTCTATACAGTTTGTTCTTTGCTAGCTGAGTGAACGAAAGGCAGAATTGATTACATTATATTTGGTTACATTGTCATTTTAAAAGTAAAGATAATTGTGACAGTATGAGTGTGTATTTTTATGTGACATTTGTGGTTTAAAAAATGTCAGAAGGAACAATTGGCCCCCGGCATCTTTACTTTATCAAATGTGGCCCTCTTTGCAAAAGGTTTGGACACCCCTGCTCTAAACGCAAAGGAAAGGAGCTTCATGCCTCCTAACTTAGCTCCTCTAGCTTAGGAACCACTGGACCTTCCTTAAGGAAAGGAGATGATGCCGAACCACAATCCCTTGAGGTGGCAACATTTAAAGTGACGTTTCATTCGTTCGTTCACGAGAACAAACGATCATGAAGACAAAAGCAGATCATGAAAATAATAAGTAGCGTAACTTGTAAATACTTTCAATAATCTGTTAAACCGTCTGGAAAACTATGAACGTTACGTTGAACACGCTGTAAAGTGATCAAACTGCTGTAAAGTGATGAAACTGCTGTGAAGTGATGAAACTGCTGTAAAGTGATGAAACTGCTCTATTAATATTCTCTCTGGTGTTGAACTGCAGCTTCAGTCCTCATTCTTTTATTTTACTTTAGTTAGAGAAGTTTTAATGAAAGAGTTAAACTGGACGAGCTCTTCAGCCTGACTCTGTTTATGATTATCATCTTTTTAATCAACTATTTTGTTACATTACAATAAAACACTATCAAGTTGTGTTTCATAAACTGTTGTCTGCATATTGTTATGATCAGATTATAATCTGCATATAAACCATAACAACATAAATGGATTTGAGACACACATATGACACACATCGTTAGTGGGAGAACTATTTAATTCAGCAGGTTTGAAACTGAACAGAAACAGTTTAGTAGCTTTGTTCTCTGTGGAAAATCTCTTGGTTTCACTTTCATATTCCTTCGTTCATTTCTATTCCAACCTCGTTAATAAATTAATATATGAACTGGGTTGTTTATATTAATAAAGTAATATATGAACTGGGTTGTTAAAAATTAATAAAGTAATATATGAACCTGGTTGTTTATATTAATAAATTATTATATGAACCGGGTTGTTTATATTAATAAAGTAATATATGAACCGGGTTGTTAGTATTAATAAAGTAATATATGAACCGGGTTGTTTAATCCTCTGCATGACGCAACACTGTCAGAACACAGGTGAAGTATTTAAGATGCTTTATTGTGGTGCAGATGGACTACAACGTTGTAGTTTCACCGCTGCAGACAGACCGACGTCACTAACATCGCCTGCCGTCGCGTCAGAACTACGTCGTTATTGAAAGTGGAGTCTGATCCTCTAAACACTCGGTTGTCTTTTCCTAACTCCTCATGAAGTCTCCTTCCCATCTTTCCTTGACCCCGTGACGTTTCCACAGAGGTGAAGGAAAAGTGCTGAGGGTTAGATGTTAGGAGGTGATTATTTGACTATTCGACCGCAGCCTGAGACTGAAACAAACAGGAAATGAGCTGCAGAACCCAAACTAGGAGCTAAAAGAGGCTGAAAAGCTCTGCAGAGCTGCAGCGATGGAGACGATTCTCTGTGTTCATCAGCACCACACGACTCTTCTCCTTTACACAGTCAGCTGATCCGTTGTCAATCTAGAAGTCTTGATTGTTGGATGTTTTGGTTCTGACAAGCTCTTGTGTTTGTGTAATAATGACTGTTGTCTCTCAGAAGTAAAGTAAAGGAGAAAGAAGTCTGAAATCACTACAGCACCACAGACTTTATGACAGACTTTCCAGCGTTTACCCTCTGACTGGTTTCCCGTTGCCGACCCCGCCTGTTTAGATTTCTCACCTTGCATCTGCTCCAGTAAACCTCCAGTAATGTCTGGACTAAAGGACAACACACACTAGAGGCAGATGAGCAGCATCAAAACATCAAACTATAGTTTCATATGAGCCCAAAACCTGCTGCGTGACGACGTTGATGCACGTCAACCCACCATGATGCCGTCAACGTGTCAGGATACACCATTGTCCTAGTTTCTGATGTAGAGACAAGGCAACACTCCAGAAACACAACAGCTTCATCACCTCCCTGTTCTGGCTCATCCTGGCTGCTGTTCCCTGACTACTTCTGTCTGTGTTGATGGTCTGATGTGGGACCCAAACAGTGAGATGAGTCTCTGGTAGCTTGAGGTCAGCTTGGTGTGTCAGGGTCATATTAACCAGACTGACAGTGTGACAGAGAACAGGTTTCCAGCTCTACCTCCTCTATCAGACTGATGCTCTGTGGCTGCAGCCTCTTCATACCTGAGAGTCTCCAGTCTCCAGTGTGAATCCTCCAGTCCAGCAGACAGCAGCTTCACTGCTGAGTCTCCTGGATGATTGTAGCTCAGGTCCAGCTCTCTCAGATGGGAGGGATTGGAGCTCAGAGCTGAGGTCAGAGAAGAAGAGCCTTCCTCTGAGAGGTTACAGCTAGACAGCCTGCAAACACACAATAACACACATATCACATCTTAAGACAATCTGAAGGAGGATACGAGTTCATCCATGAATGTAAATCCAGCCAAACTTTCAGCAGATCGTCACTGTAGAACAGGGGTGACCAAACTACGGCCCGAATTTGAGTGTCCATTAGTTTGACATGCTGATGAATCCTGACCTAAGAGTCTCCAGTCTGCAGTGAGGACTCTCCAGTCCAGCAGACAGCAGCTTCACTCCTGAATCCGGCAGTTTGTTGTTACTCAGGTCCAGCTCTCTCAGACTAGAGGACTGGGAGCTGAGGACTGAGGACAGAGCTTCACAGCTTCTCTCTGAGAGGTTACAGTCACTCAGTCTGAAGAGACAAGGAGGAAGAAAAAATAAACAATAATAATAAACAATATTTAAGTTATGATCAATGAATCTAACTCTCTCTGTACTTACAGAGCTTTGTAGGAGGCTTTGACCACTGGCAGCAGCCTCAGAAAAGCCGCTGAAGCAGAGTACTTCTTCAGGTCAAACACCTCCAGATCTTTTCCTGATGACAGTAAGATGAAGACCAGAGCTGACCACTGAGCAGGAGACAGTTCATCTGTGGAGAGACGTCCTGACCTCAGGGACTGTTGGATCTCCTCCACTAGAGAACCATCATTCAGTTCATTCAGACAGTGGAACAGATTGATGCTTTTCTCTGGAGACACATCCTCACTGATCTTCTCCTTGATGTACTGGACTGTTTCCTGATTGGTCCGTGAGCTACTTCCTGTCTGTGTCAGCAGACCTCGTAGGAGAGTCTGATTGGTCTCCAGTGAAAGACCCAGGAGGAAGCGGAGGAACAAGTCCAGGTGTCCATTAGGACTCTGTAAGGCCTTGTCCACAGCACTCTGGTAGAGATGTCTTGGTTCAGGTTTCTTTTTAAAGACTTTAGACAACAGGGAGGTTGTTTGTTCTTCTGCCAGCAGGTTGACACCAGAGTTGATGAAGGTCAGATGGACATGAAGAGCAGCCAGAAACTCCTGAACACTCAGATGGACGAAGCAGAACACCTTGTCCTGGTACAGTCCTCTCTCCTCTCTAAAGGTCTGTGTGAACACTCCTGAGTACACTGAGGCTGCTCTGATATCGATGCCACACTCTGTCAGGTCGGATTCATAGAAGATCAGGTTCCCTTTCTGCAGCTGATCAAAAGCCAGTTTTCCCAGAGACTCGATCATCTTCCTGCTCTCTGGACTCCAGTGTGGATCTGTCTCAGCTCCTCCATCAAACTTGACATTCTTCACTTTGGCCTGAACCACCAGGAAGTGGATGTACATCTCAGTCAGGGTCTTGGGCAGCTCTCCTCCCTCTGTGGTCTTCAACACGACCTCCAAAACTGTAGCAGTGATCCAGCAGAAGACTGGGATGTGACACATGATGTGGAGGCTTCGTGAGGTCTCGATGTGGGGGATGATCCTTCTGGCCTGCTCCTCATCTCTGAACCTCTTCATGAAGTAGTCCTTCTTCTGTGGGTCAGTGAACCCTCTGACCTCTGTCACCAGGTCAACACAGTCAGGAGGGATCTGATTGGCTGCTGCAGGTCGTGTGGTTATCCAGAGGCGAGCAGAGGGAAGCAGCTTCCCCGTGATGAGGTTTGTCAGCAGCACATCCACTGAGGTGGACTCTGTGATATCAGTTAGGGCTTTATTCTTGCAGAAGTTCAGAGGAAGTCGACACTCATCCAGACCGTCAAAGATGAACACAACCGGGAACTCTTCAAACCTGCAGATTCCTGCTTCTTTGGTTTCAGAGAAGAAGTGATGAACAAGTTCCACCAAGCTGAACTTCTTCTCTTTCAGCACATTCAGCTCTCTGAACGTGAAGGGAAACATGAACTGGATGTCCTGGTTGGCTTTGTCTTCAGCCCAGTCCAGAGTGAACTTCTGTGTTAGGACTGTTTTCCCGATGCCGGCCACTCCCTTTGTCATCACTGTTCTGATTGGTTCCTCTCCTCCAGGTGAGGCTTTAAAGAAGTCTTCTTGTCTGATGGTAGTTTCTGGTCTGTGTGGTTTCCTGGATGCTGCTTCAATCTGTCTGACCTCATGTTCATTGTTGACCTCTGCAGTCCCTCCCTCTGTGATGTAGAGCTCTGTGTAGATCTGGTTCAGAAGGGTTGGGTTTCCTGCTTTAGCGATCCCCTCAAACACACACTGGAACTTCTTCTTCAGGTTAGATTTGAGTTCACGCTGACAAACTGCAGCAAGAAGTCCTGAATGAACACACAACAAGAAGATCAGAATAGATTTTTAACAGTTCATTTCCTCAAAGAATGAGTATGAATATATTCTGGTCCATCTCTTGAGACATTAGTAAACGTTCCATTCATCCAGCATGTTAAATCTTTAGAGAAATCCTCTTACTGCTCTGCAGACAGTCAGCCAGCTCCTCCTGCTTCATGCTCCTCAGGAAGTGCAGTGAGATCTTCTGAAATGCTTCTCTGCTCCTCCTCCTCTGCTCTTTATCCTCACCATCCAACACCTCCTCATCCTCTCTCTGACTCTCTAAGCATTGTGGGTAATCTGAACTCAGAACCTTCTGGATCTTCTTCAGCTCGTCCTTCACAAAAGTGAGGATGTTCTCCTCCAGCAGCTGGAACAGAATATTCTCTGAATGACAAACTAAAACCATGGAAGCAAACATCAGATCCATGTTGGACAGACTGACAACCCACTGGTCTAAAGAGTGCAGCATGGAGATGATGGTGAACAGAAGACATGTAAAAGTAGTTGTACAGGTACAGACCATAAATATGGAGTCCAGGTGTGTTTGATGCTGCTGGGCAGACGGACCTCTGGGAACCTCTGAGCTCTCCTGGTCCTCTCTGTGGAGGAGTCATGAACCATCAGCTCACATTGTGTCTGCACCACAGACTGTTTATTGTTCATGATATTACAACACAAACACAACAATAAGTCAAAGATGTTGTGTCATGATTCATCATTTTATAAACCAGATGCTAAAGACTGGAGATGAAGGACGACCATCTGTGTGACAGTTAGTCATCTTGTTTCATCTGTTTAAAGAACTTACTCTGGGTCATAAGAACGTTGTCCATCTCTGAAGTTAATCAGACCATCTTTAGACTGATCACTCTTCATGGACACACAGCTGGGTTCAGGAGACTTTTCTCTCTGCTGCTGTGACCTGATAGAAACACTGAGATTTAATGAACACATAGGATTCATATTACCTGCTTTCACTGGTTTTGTTTGACCGTTACCCATTAAAACATAAATGGTCTTAAATGGCAACGACAACACAACTTATTTATGGTTACTTATTTGTTGCTTATTCAACAAACTCGTCATTACAATAAGACACAATAACTAAAACTTGGAGCCGGGGAGCCAATCATAGTTATGATGAATGTAATGATGGAGGACAACCCTCCAACAGGAAACTCTTTTAAACTGCTGACTCTTCATCAAACTGCACTCTGCTTCCAGACCTCTGAAGGTAGTGCCAAACATCTACCACTAGTCTGCATAGATTTATGTTCCCAGACCTCTGAACGTAGACCCAGAACCCCTGCAGATAGTCTACAGACCTCTGAACATAGACCCAGAACCCCTGCAGCTAGTCTACAGACCTCTAAATGTAGACCCAGAACCCCTGCAGCTAGTCTACAGACCTCTGAATATAGACCCAGAACCCCTGCAGCTAGTCTACAGACCTCTGAATGTCGACACAGAACCCCTGCAGCTAGTCTACAGACCTCTGAATGTAGACCCAGAACCCCTGCAGCTAGTCTACAGACCTCTAAATGTAGACCCAGAACCACTGCAGCTGGTCTACAGACCTCTGAATGTAGACCCTGTACCCCTGCAGCTAGTCTACAGACCTCTAAATGTAGACCCAGAACCCCTGCAGCTAGTCTACAGACCTCTGAACGTAGACCCCGAACCCCTGCAGATAGTCTACAGTCTTCTGAAACTACTCCCCAAACCATGACAAGTAGTCCCTGAAACTCTGGATCTAGGACCCAGACTACTTCAGCTTCTCCCCAGAACTGTGGAGCTGTTCTGAAGACTTTTGTAGGTTTACTCCGTCATCTGTCTCAAAAAATCTACAACTAAAAAATATCTCCTGGTCGACTCAGAGGAGGAATAAACTCACAGTGTGTTTGCACCAGAGTAGGGCTGCAACAACGAATCGATAAAATCGATAAAAATCGATTATTAAAAAAGTTGGCAACGAATTTCATTATCAATTCGTTGTGTCGCGCGATTATTACGCCGCTCAATAAGTCGCGGAGATGTTTGAGTATTGAACATAACAGTTGAGTGGAGCGGAGCGCCGCAGACTGAAGCTCCAGGAGCTTCTGCAGCGCTGTACCTTCTCTATGTCGCTGCATAGTCGCGTTGCGTGTACAATAACTTAACAGCTAGGCTAACCGTTGTCGTTAGCTCGCTAGCTCGTCCTTCATTCCCGTGTTTGAGCTGTTGGGTTAGATAACGTCTTGGTTTTAAAATACCGTAGAGGCTTCAGGAGAAGCAACGCGTAAACATCTCCTCTGAGGAGCAGAACACAGACCTGCGTTCAACAGTCTGATATAATGAGGCTTCATGCAGAGGAAGTGCTGCTGGGATTTGTAGTTCCATATCTAATGAACAACCTTTATTTAGGTAAAGTGCAATACGTAAGTTATCCGTTGATACATTGAGTGATTACTTCTGGAATATCATCTCTCGTTCTCTGAGTTCTGTGTGTGTGAGTGTGTGTGTGTGTGTGTGTGAGTGTGTGTCTGTGAGTGTGTGTGTGTGTCTGTGCAGGTGTGTGAGTGTGTGTGTGCATGTGTGTGAGTGTGCACGTCTGTGAGTGTAGAGAACAAGTTCTGACAAATCCTGTTAAGTTTTCTGATTTTTATTTGTTTTTTATAAATTCTTTATTGTTAATATTTGTTGCACTTTGAATTTGTACTGTTC
>NW_027176240.1:21794135-22024135 GCF_023055335.1 Clinocottus analis | reverse complement strand
GATTGTGAAACTAAACCGATTCAAACATGTGATGGAGATCCAGAAAGAGTGGACTGCAGCTGGAGTCAGTGCTTGAAGAAGCACTACGCTCAGACGTAGGCAAGACGTGAGTTTCAGCTGTCGCTCCTTGTGTCCAGCCACTTGAACAACAGACAGCGTCAGAAGCGTCTGGTCTGGACTCCAGACAAACAGGACTGGACTGCTGCTGAGTGGTCCAAAGTGATGCTCTGATGAAAGTCCATTCTGCATTTCCTTTGGAGATCAGGGTCCCAGAGTCTGGAGGAAGAGAGGAGGGACACACGATCCACGCTGCTTGAGGTCCAGTGGGAAGTTTCCACAGTCACTGATGGTTTGGGTGCCATGTCATCTGCTGGTGTTGGTCCACTGTGTTTTCTGAGGTCCAAGGTCAACAAAGCTGTACAGCAGGAAGTTTTAGAGCACTTCATGCTTCCTGCTGCTGACCGACTTCATGGAGATGCAGATTTCATCTTCCAGCAGGACTTGGCACCTGCACACAGCGCCAAAGCAACCAGTGGTTTAAGGACCATGGTATCCCTGATCTTCATTGGCCTGACCTTAACCCCGTAGAAAAGCTCTGGAGTATTGTGAAGAGGATGATGTGAAATGCCAGAGCCAACAATGCAGAAGAGCTGGAGGCCACTATCAGAGCAACCTGGGCTCATAACACCTGAGCAGTGCCACAGACTGATGGACTCACTGCCACGCCACACTGCTGCAGTAATTCAGGCAAAAGAAGCCCCAACTAAGTATTGAGTGATGTACATGCTCTAACTTTACATGTTCATACTTTACATGTTCATACTTTACATGTTCTTACTTTACATGTTCATACTTTATTACTGATCACATCTTCCCCACCAGGAGTCATCAGCTGTCTGTGAGATGAGATGACCCCGCCCTCCTCACTAGAACAGTGAAAAGAAATGGCAGTGAATCATGACTCGAGGTAGAAGCTCGTAATGAACTGAAGTTGCATGTGAAGGGACGATAGTGACGGGGAGGAAGTCCACGAGCATTCATTCATTCATTCATTCATTCATTCATTCAGGCTTCTTCTTACTCTGGCTAAGTGCAATAAAAGTCCTCTGAAAGAAAGAGCCAGAAGTCCTTTTTCTTGCCAGGAGCTCGGCCCTTGAATGGTCTCACAGAGGGAAGTGTTCAGGTCCTTTGTGGATCATGTGTTCACAGCACAGCTGTGTCCAGATGAAGGAGTGAGGAGGTACAGTTGGTGTTGCAGTGCTCTGCATGTGTTCCTCACAGCCCTTTACTTCCATTCTTTCACTGCAGAAACACTTCATGACAGAAAACATGGCGCCGTTTCTGGAAACATTTCTCTTACAACTTACAGAAATAAACTCCAGCTGCTCTCACCAGCTTCTTCCAGAGCTTACAGTCACTTCCCATCGTCCCCACTACCTGTACTAGTAGTACCTGCAGTAGTACTACCTGTACTAGTCCTGCATCCAGCCCTCTGAATGAAGCATCAGTAATATTCGTCCTCACCAGCAGACTCACGTCTCCTCTGCATCTGTTTCTGCTGAAATGATTTATCACAAATAAATCAAATCTACTAGTTTAAAAAGATGTCCAATATTTCATGGGTGAATTTAAAGGATCTCATATTTTCCACAGTACATGTAGTAGCAGTATGCTGAGCTCTTAACTTTACCTTCCATCACTCATTATTTTACTTAAGTATGAGACCGTCTGCCTCGCTGTCCTCCATTGGACAGGATGAGGAGCCTCAATGCATTCTGGGACGTCTGAGTGTCCTATAAACTGGTGTTTGACAGTTTCAGTTTCCTCCATCTCATACCTGCTGGACTCAGACGCTCGGGTACGGTTGTCCAGGATGATTATGAGCGGTAAAGAAGTGGGAAAAGGAGAAAGAAAACACTTGTATGGTCCTTTAAAAGACGACGAGGACAGCGCACCGTGTACTTCCTGTCTCTGTTCCAGCAAACCACACGATTCCTCACTTCCTCTCTCACATTGTTCTGTTTTTCTCGTCCATGTTTTCGGCCTCAACCCCAAAACGAGGGACCTGCGTGGGGGCGGAGCTTAACTGCATGGATGGATGCCATCAGGAGGAAGTGAGAAAATGGATCCTGACCTTTTGAAAAGTTGCCTCTTCGTCTTCAAACGCTGCCGCTCGTCTTCCTCTCCTGCACCAACCGGCTCTTCCCTCGAGGCTCCGTTAGCTCATATTGTGGCTGTACTGAGTTTGAAGCTCTTCACTTGTCAGGATGAACTAAAACCACTTCATGGCATGAAGGTTTGGGAAATAAACGTTGGAGATTGCTGTTCTAATGACGTCATGAGGACACTGGGCCAGAGAAACAGCAGAAGAAGTAAACTAGTGGCTTCATTTGAGGCTCAGTTTAGAGAACTGTTCTGTACTCTTCCTGTACTTTAAAGTGTATATTGTGAATTATTCTGTGTGTGTTCACCAAGAAAACTATCTTTTGAGTTGGCCGACTTGGGGCTAACTGTCTGGTTTTGTTGCGCTCGTTGCTGTTTAAAAAGTGTACAAATGAAAGCTATTAAAACTCAAATGATGTCACATAAGTTCTGCTTGAGCAGGACACGTCTCTGGTTCATTTCACCGGCTGCTTTCTGTAGGAGACGATGTGCAGGTCTTAAAGCGGCCTGAGAGATGCACATAACACCAGACTTGTAGCATAGCGCCATGCTAGCAGCTCAGTGGGGCCATTTGCGCTAATGCTAGCTAGATACCATGGTCACCATGTCCGTGTGTCAGCCTGCCAACATTAGTAGGAAACAACAGAAAGGAATGCTAATAGTTTAGCAGGTATTTGACCATAAACCACAAACGTTTGACCTGATGGTGGCGCTGTATGAAAAATCAGACTCTTGTTACATTTCATCCTGTACCAAACACATTCAATGAATAAAAAACAGACTGGGAAACATGGCTTAAGGTTTGACCTCCGGCTCCGCTGGTCCATGTCCATGTGTCCTTGGCCAAGAGGAAGAGGGCCTAACCTTCGTCCCTTCTCTTAACGGATGCTGTCATTGATGAATTTCAGCAGACGAGTGCCTCCAGGAGAAAAGTGTAATAATGAGCAGTTCAACAACATGAACAACGTCACATGGAGCCTGTGTGTGGTTCTACTGTTGATGCTTCATTGTTCCTCTATATTGCTACAATCTGAAACATGCTCATCCTGTTTTGTTCTACATGTCACATGGTTTGGTACATGAACAAATTAAAATGTCACAGATGCGCACAAATGTGCCCCAAAGCATATGTTGGAGTCCTCTGAATGTTCTCTGTTCTAAACCCTCTGAAACTTTGTTCTGCTTCACTTCATCAAAGTCAACCTTTGTGATTTTTTAATTATTGGACCTGAAACCTTTTCATTTCTTCCTGTGTGTCATCTTCATTTCCTCTTAAACAGGTCGTTGTTTAAAAGGTGTTAAAGGGCCACCACTGGAGGAGGAACCCGTGTGGTTGGGAACCTTCAGGAGTGAACAATCATTCACTCCTGTCAGCCTCTCGCAGGAGAAGAGCTCTCTCACCTCATGGAGACGATTTCAGAGACGAGCAAGACTGGACTTTGGTTGGAAAGTACAAAATACAAACCAGTTTTATTTGTTTTCACAATAACAAGGTTAAAGGTCACAACAACGGATAATGCAAGAAGTCAATTATGATCTAGAATCATCCAAAACTAGGATTCATTTGATCTCAACGTCACTTATCAAAGTTTGTTCATTTGTTACACGACGATCAAAGATGATGAATCTAGTTTGTTCAAATCAAAACAACTCTTTACAAGTTGTGATTATTTCTCCACAGACGCTGAATCTGATCCAGAAAGACTCTCGTTTGACATTCGGAGGTTTTTCTTCACAAACAAATGTCTCAAGACAACAAAGTGGAGTTTTCTACACAAAGTACAACATGTTTCACAGCTTCTCTCAGACAACAGATCATTTCAGATCATCACATGGACCTCGCTCAGCTCTCAGACATCCATCTGTAACAACACAAGTCCAGAGAGCTCTCAACCTCCCAGAGTCCAGACCAGCAGGTACCCCTCACCTGCTGCAGCTGTTTACGACCACTGAGAGATCAGGTTGCTGCTAGCTAACATCAGCTGTGTGTCATCCGGTACAGGAGGAACTATCTGGACAGCAGAGAGAAGGTTTCTCTACCAGGAGGAGACTCTCAATCCTCCAGAGAACACAGAGACACTGAGGAACCAGACAAGGACCAGAACCCAAACCCAGGATAAAGAGGTTCAGTGAATGTGGTGTTGAAGGTGTGGAGGTGGATCAGTGTGTCAGAGGAGACTCTGTAGAAGGACAGAGAGCCAGCAGGACAGTCCACATACACTGCTACTCTACCAGAGGAGGAGGAGGAAGAGGAGGTGATGGGTGTTGTTGTCTTATTGTGACGGACATAGTAAACACCATCATAACACTCCAGACTCCAGGACTGATCATTCATTCCAAACCAACAGTCTTCACTGTTTCCTCTCCTTCTGATTCCTCTGTAACTCACTGATATAGAAACTTCTCCTCTCCACTCGACCTCCCAGTAACAGCGACCAGTCAGACCAGTTCTACACAGCAGCTGATGAAAGTAGTCAAACCTGTCTGGATGATCAGGATATGACTGATTCTCCTTCACACGTGTCACCTTCCTGTTGTTGTCAGACAGTTTGAGGTTCTTGTTCACTGTGTTTGTGTCGAGTGTGAGTTCACAGGAATCTGATGGAGAGAACAAGACACAATACAGCTGCAGTTATTAATCTATCATCTGTTCATCTAGTGACACTTTGATGATGACATCAGAGATGTGAATGAGTGATGTCACAGTGTGCAGATGGTTGAATGTGTTCATCAAACTCAAAGCCCACTTACACTTCCTCAGACCTGGTCTGAACCATCGGACTCCAGCAGGCTCCACCCTGAAAGGAGGAGGGGGGTCAGAGCAGCATGAAACATGGACATGACATCACTCTCATCACAGAGCTTTGGGATTCATGTTCACATGGACCACTTATTATTCATCCGCTCATCCTCTGTTACTTCATGGAGCTTCTTCTGATTGGCCCATGACGACAGCTCATCATGCTCTTCAGCCTGACTCATGTTTATGATTATCATCTTTTTAATCAACTATGTTGTTACATTACAATAAAACACTATCAAGTTGTTTCATAAACTGTTGTCTGGATATTGTTATGATCAGATTATAATCTGCATATAAACCATAACAACAGAAATGGATATGAGACACACATATGACACACATCGTTAGTGGGAGAACTATTTAATTCAGCAGGTTTGAAACTGAACAGACCTCTCTCTCTCTCTCTCTCTCTCTCTCTCTCTCTCTCTCTCTCTCTCTCTCTCTCTCTCTCTCTCTCTCTCTCTCTCTCTCTCAGGAATAAAGGGGGGACTCTGAACTACAGAGCTGCCAAGAGACGGCCTCCACCCACAGTCTCCACTCCCCCGACGCCGCCTACGGTCACTCGCCTCAGCCGGCGCACCAACCCGCCTCTTTCTCCCCTTCCTTTACCCCACATCCCTCACTCCCTTTCCTCATCCCTCACTCCCTTTCCTTATTCCTCACTCCCTTCCCTCTTCCCTCATCCCTTACCCCTCATCACATCCCTTTTCCTTCTCCAGCTCAAGAATCTATGGTTCTGAATAATAAACCTTCCACCAACACCAGTTAGGAGAAGCGTGGTCCTTGTTAGTGAAACAAATCTAGTTAGAATAAAATCTACTGGGATTAAATCCATCTCCACAACCATACTGGTAGTGAAATGTATTGTGCTGTGTAGGTGCTGCATCACTTAGTTTGGTTTCTCAGGCTGCTTTGTGGTTTTCACAGGGAAGTTGATGAGAGAGAGCTGCAAACAGCGGCGTCTACAAGCCTGCTAGAAGCTACAAACTCTGCTCTGACACCTCAGCTGAACTTTTACCTGTTAAGATTGTGCACAACAGAAAGTTAATGACTCCTGGACTTTTTTTCCTGTGAAGAACCCAGAAAGGGTTAATATTTGGTGATGTGTGGTTATGTGTGGCCTTCTGGAAAACCATAAATGTTTACGTTTAGGCATCCCTGCGATCGTCTCACTCTTTCTGTTACAAACTGACCCCGGCCCCCGTCAGAGAAGAGAAAAGTTATGTGGCCCTCACAGGAAAAAGTTTGGGGACCCCTGGTCTACTGATTCCACCAGATTTGAAAACATATCTCTGTGAAGGATTTTCGCGAAGATATTAATATTTATAAAACGTCAATGGCTGCGTTTCCCAGATTTTGATCGTTCTTAAGGACTTCGGCTAAGAAGGAGCGCTAAGATACGAGTGTTTCCCAGACGCGCTCTTAACTGCCTTCTTAAGATCTCGCCAAAGAAGCTTCTTAAAACGCTCTTAGTGGGAGCTGTCCACCGCCGTGGAGATGAAACTAAATCAATCCATGCCAGATTAATCCATCACCCACCACTTTATCAGAGCATGAATCACACACAACACGCTGTGGTCCACACACACAGGTGCACTTATGCTACGGGCGCGTGTGTGTGTGTGTGTGTGTGTGTGTGTGTGTGTGTGTGTGTGTGTGTGTGTGTGTGTGCATGTGCGTGTGTGTGTGTGTGCATGTGCGTGTGTGTGTGTGTGTGTGTGTGTGTGTGTGTGTGTGTGTGTGTGCTATCCACGACACCAATCACCGGGGATCTCAGCCATGGCATGAAATCCACGGTGGACCTGGTGGACCTCGTCCCGTGTGGTGGCATTCTGATGTGTGTCCGCATGGCGCAGGAGGATCGGTGTCACGCTGCCACACTCCGTGAACCCGATGCCTTGAGAGGCCGGTGCCGTCCCCCACCACCTCCAGGAAGCTCCCCACTGCGTAAAGACCAGGCTGAGGGCAACACTGCAGCGGGTTGGCCTCTGGATGTGTGGTGACACCAGCGTGACGAGGCGTTGGATCTCCACACGGGGAAGCCGGTACTTGGACTGGACGGCCCGGTCCGACAGCACATTGAGTGGAGAAGTGCTGAGGCTCACATGCATTTATGTAAACCATCACATGCATTTATGTAAACCATCACATGCATTTATGTAAACTATCTGGCTTCACGCAGGGCGACGCTGTTGGTTAGCAGAGAGGTGATGCTGTATTGCAGCCGTGGTGTCTCTCACGTGGACTTCAGCAACGTCTTTAGACGAGGAGCCTCTCTTGATGAGGTTCAGCAGAGTTCAGTTACACCTGTCAGTTCCCTGATATCTGTGGAATACCACAGGGTTGTTGATGTTTTTATAGCTAACGTAAACTCATATGCAGATGCTGAATGTGTGTGAAAACGTAATGAGTGATAGTAATGATGATTCATTTTATTTATGTAGCGACAGGAACACAGGGGAAATTCTTTATTTTTATATCGTTATTTTTCTTTTCATGCTATTATTTTTCTTGCGTCAGTGTTCTGCAGCTGTGGGCGCATATTCATCATGACGCATGGTTTTAGTATTCCTTTGAATGTCAGATATAACTTTCCCTGACGCGGCTGCAGTGAGCGTTTAGTCGCTAAGAAGGCTGTTAAGAGTGGATCAGACTGAACTTACGTTTCCTTCTTAGTGAAAGAGCGTCTTAAGCTAAGAACGACTCTGGGAAACACGTCCTTCTTTCACAGCGCTTTTAAGACGCTCCTAAGACTAAATATTTATCGGTGTCTTTTCTTTCTTTTCTTTTAATTGAGCCTCTTGGATAACTTGGTTTCATTTTTGCGTTTATTCTTGTCTTGCTTCTTCTGAATCGTCTCTGTGTAATTTCCAGTCCTCCTGTCACTGTGTGTTTATCTTTGGCACCGCGCACCGTTACGGACGAGTGCATTTCATTGTGAAAGTAGGGGTGTGTGGACACGACAGATAACCATGGACTGGACATTTTAACTACTACTTCAACGTTTCAACGGATTTCTTAAGAATATTAATACAATTGACCATGCTTTTGAAGTCTGCTTGACAATAAGGGGCTTTTTCTTTCCTTTTTTTCTTTTTCTTTTTGAGGTTGGTTGGGGGCCCCCTCTACTACGACCACTGGTAGGGGGCCCCAAGCAGCCGTCTCTATGTTAAAACCGCCTCCGCTCTGTGGCTGCAGCCTCTTCATACCTGAGAGTCTCCAGTCTCCAGTGTGGATCCTCCAGTCCAGCAGACAGCAGCTTCACTGCTGAGTCTCCTGGATGATTGTAGCTCAGGTCCAGCTCTCTCAGATGGGAGGGGTTGGAGCTCAGAGCTGAGGTCAGAGAAGAAGAGCCTTCCTCTGAGATCAGACAGCCTGACAGCCTGCAAACACACAATAACACACATATCACATCTTAAGACAATCTGAAGGAGGATACGAGTTCATCCATGAATGTAAATCAGGATTTGAGTGTCCATTAGTTTGACATGTTGATGAATCCTGACCTGAGAGTCTCCAGTCTGCAGTGAGGACTCTCCAGTCCAGCAGACAGCAGCTTCACTCCTGAATCCTGCAGGTTGTTGTTACTCAGGTCCAGCTCTCTCAGACTAGAGGACTGGGAGCTGAGGACTGAGGACAGAGCTTCACAGCTTCTCTCTGAGAGGTTACAGTGACTCAGTCTGAAGAGACAACAATCAACAAGAAGAAAAATAACATTCATGTTCAAATGAAATCACCTTTTTTATAATGAGTCCAAGTTGAAGTAGAATCAGAAAGAAAGACCAAAAATAATTGGTTCAGTGAAAGTGCATGAAAATTCTTGCTGTTTTGAAAACAATTCCAAAATAATTCAGTTAATTGTTCTCAACTGTAAACATGAAGTACTGAAGTATTAATATCAAGAGGATGGATGAACATTTAAAGTTGTTTATTAGAGTTAAAAAAAAACTGTTTCTGTCTTTTTCCTGACGAGAGAGAGAGACTCAACAAAGTGAGAGAAAGACATGAAACTTCATATTCTGATTTTATGTTTTAAAGTTCTAAATAATAAATAAACATCCAAACTTTCAGCAGATCATCACTGTAGAACAGGGGTGACGAAACTAAGGCCCGAATTTGAGTGTCCATTGGTTGAACATGTTGATGAATCCTGACCTGAGAGTCTCCAGTCTGCAGTGAGGACTCTCCAGTCCAGCAGACAGCAGCTTCACTCCTGAATCCGGCAGGTTGTTGTTACTCAGGTCCAGCTCTCTCAGACTAGAGGACTGGGAGCTGAGGACTGAGGACAGAGCTTCACAGCTTCTCTCTGAGAGGTTACAGCCAATCAGTCTGAAGAGACAAGGAGGAAGAAAACATAAACAATAATAATAAACAATATATAAGTTATGATCTATGAATCTAACTCTCTCTGTACTTACAGAGCTTTGTTGGAGGCTTTGACCACTGGCAGCAGCCTCAGAAGAGCTTCCTCTGAAGCAAAGTACTTCTTCAGGTCAAACACCTCCAGATCTTTTCCTGATGACAGTAAGATGAAGACCAGAGCTGACCACTGAGCAGGAGACAGTTCATCTGTGGAGAGACGTCCTGACCTCAGGGACTGTTGGATCTCCTCCACTAGAGAACCATCATTCAGTTCATTCAGACAGTGGAACAGATTGATGCTTTTCTCTGGAGACTCATCCTCACTGATCTTCTCCTTGATGTACTGGACTGTTTCCTGATTGGTCTGTGAGCTACTTCCTGTCTGTGTCAGCAGACCTCGTAGGAGAGTCTGATTGGTCTCCAGTGAAAGACCCAGGAGGAAACGGAGGAACAAGTCCAGGTGTCCATTAGGACTCTGTAAGGCTTTGTCCACAGCACTCTGGTAGAGAGGTCTTGGTTCAGGTTTAGACAACAGGGAGGTTGTTTGTTCTTCTGCCAGCAGGTTGACACCAGAGTTGATGAAGGTCAGATGGACATGAAGAGCAGCCAGAAACTCCTGAACACTCAGATGGACGAAGCAGAACACCTTGTCCTGGTACAGTCCTCTCTCCTCTCTAAAGGTCTGTGTGAACACTCCTGAGTACACTGAGGCTGCTCTGATATCGATGCCACACTCTGTCAGGTCGGATTCATAGAAGATCAGGTTCCCTTTCTGCAGCTGATCAAAAGCCAGTTTTCCCAGAGACTCGATCATCTTCCTGCTCTCTGGACTCCAGTGTGGATCTGTCTCAGCTCCTCCATCATACTTGACATTCTTCACTTTGGCCTGAACCACCAGGAAGTGGATGTACATCTCAGTCAGGGTCTTGGGCAGCTGTCCTCCCTCTGTGGTCTTCAACACGACCTCCAGAACTGTAGCAGTGATCCAGCAGAAGACTGGGATGTGACACATGATGTGGAGGCTTCGTGAGGTCTCAATGTGGGAGATGATCCCGCTGGCCTGCTTCTTATCTCTGAACCTCTTCATAAAGTAGTCCTTCTTCTGTGGGTCAGTGAACCCTCTGACCTCTGTCACCAGGTCAACACAGTCAGGAGGGATCTGATTGGCTGCTGCAGGTCGTGTGGTTATCCAGATGCGAGCAGAGGGAAGCAGCTTCCCCCTGATGAGGTTTGTCAGCAGCACATCCACTGAGGTGGACTCTGTGATATCAGTTAGGGCTTTATTCTTGCAGAAGTTCAGAGGAAGGCGACACTCATCCAGACCATCAAAGATGAACACAACCGGGAACTCTTCAAACCTGCAGATTCCTGCTTCTTTGGTTTCAGAGAAGAAGTGATGAACAAGTTCCACCAAGCTGAACTTCTTCTCTTTCAGCACATTCAGCTCTCTGAACGTGAAGGGAAACATGAACTGGATGTCCTGGTTGGCTTTGTCTTCAGCCCAGTCCAGAGTGAACTTCTGTGTTAGGACTGTTTTCCCGATGCCGGCCACTCCCTTTGTCATCACTGTTCTGATTGGTTCCTCTCTTCCAGGTGAGGCTTTAAAGAGGTCTTCTTGTCTGATGGTGGTTTCTGGTCTGTGTGGTTTCCTGGATGCTGCTTCAATCTGTCTGACCTCATGTTCATTGTTGACCTCTGCAGTCCCTCCCTCTGTGATGTAGAGCTCTGTGTAGATCTGGTTCAGAAGGGTTGGGTTTCCTGCTTTAGCGATCCCCTCAAACACACACTGGAACTTCTTCTTCAGGTTAGATTTGAGTTTACGCTGACAAACTGCAGCAAGAAGTCCTGAATGAACAAACAACAAACAAGATCAGAATAGATTTTTAACAGTTCATTTCCTCAAAGAATGAGTATGAATATATTCTGGTCCATCTCTTGAGACATTAGTAAACGTTCCATTCATCCAGCATGTTAAATTTTTAGAGAAATCCTCTTACTGCTCTGCAGACAGTCAGCCAGCTCCTCCTGCTTCATGCTCCTCAGGAAGTGCAGTGAGATCTTCTGAAATGCTTCTCTGCTCCTCCTCCTCTGCTCTTCATCAACACCATCCAACACCTCCTCATCCTCTCTCTGAATCTCTAAGCATTCTGGGTAATCTGAACTCAGAACCTTCTGGATCTTCTTCAGCTCGTCCTTCACAAAAGTGAGGATGTTCTCCTCCAGCAGCTGGAACAGAATATTCTCTGAATGACAAACTAAAACCATGGAAGCAAACATCAGATCCATGTTGGACAGACTGACAACCCACTGGTCTAAAGAGTGCAGCATGGAGATGATGGTGAACAGAAGACATGTAAAAGTAGTTGTACAGGTACAGACCATAAATATGGAGTCCAGGTGTGTTTGATGCTGCTGGGCAGACGGACCTCTGGGAACCTCTGAGCTCTCCTGGTCCTCTCTGTGGAGGAGTCATGAACCATCAGCTCACATTGTGTCTGCACCACAGACTGTTTATTGTTCATGATATTACAACACAAACACAACAAGAAGTTAAAGATGTTGTGTCATGATTCATCATTTTATAAACCAGATGCTAAAGACTGGAGATGAAGGACGACCATCTGTGTGACAGTTAGTCATCTTGTTTCATCTGTTTAAAGAACTTACTCTGGGTCATAAGAACGTTGTCCATCTCTGAAGTTAATCAAAGCACCTTTAGACCAATCACTCTTCATGGACACACAGCTGGGTTCAGGAGACTTTTCTTTCTGCTGCTGTGACCTGATAGAAACACTGAGATTTACTGAACATAAACTATTTATTTTTCTGCTTCCACTGGTTTTATTGAACAGTAAAAGTGAAGTTATTTTCATTCAAACTTGTAGTTAATGGTAAAGAAGACAAAGCTTCTTTATTGTGACTTGTTGTGTTCTTATTTAACCAACTAGTCGTTACAATGAGACACAAAAACTAAAACTACTGGAGTCACATCTTGTAGAAGTTTGACTCTTATATGTAGGATCATCCAAAAGATATCCAGCAGAAAAAAGACACAAAGAAGACAGTAATGTAAAGTTCACCAGTGTATTATACACTCAGTGGACATTATGAAACCCAAAGTTCAACCAACGAGGGGTTTAATGTGTCTCTAATGTTCAAATCTTAGTCAGTGGCAAGTCCCAACAATAAAACTATGATTCATGAGGACAACCCTCCAACAGGAAACTCTTTTGAACCACTAAGTCTTCATCAAACTGCACTCTGCCTCCAGACTTCTGACACTAGTCTGCATAGTTTCATAACTTGTTCCCAGACCTCTGAATGTAGACCCAGAACCTCTGCAGCTGGTCCACAGACCAAATGCCTGGATGCAACCTGCTCTGCTCATTTTACCCAAGATGCATTAGAGGTTCTTGTGCGTACTTGGGACAGCCAATATCCCAGAATGCATTTTGCACCAGCAACAGGAAACAATGGCAGATGTGAATGTTCTGAATGTTCGTGTTTCTGAGTCACAAAATGTCATTTTAGGATGATTTCAGATGATAAGTTAGTTGTTGAAGCATCAAATCTGTGGTCGTTTTTTCAAGATTTGGCCTACTTCAAAATATACGCGGACGATTTTGGAGATTTCAGGTCCTGCTCTCGGCGGGCAGTCAGCGCTCTGCTGCCCGCCGAGAGCAGCCTCATCTCAGCAGGACTGTTTGAAATGATCTGCTGGCTCCGACGTCTCCGTAGAGATTAAACATGAGATATAAATTGGTTCTGGAGGATCTAACGAGCAGTCTTTGGTCTCAGAGTTTAATATTTGTTCACAGTCACGTTAAATCAGTTTGACTGAGAGAAAGGTTAAGATTTAGAACTTAATACTTTGACATTGAACTACAGCAGTGTTTTTTTTAACTGAATGATTTGCAAATATATATATATATATATATATATATATTCTGTACCTCGTCCCCAAAACTCTGGAGCTGTTCTGAAGACTTTTGCAGCTCGTCCCACTCTTCTGTTTCCAGAACTCTGCAGTTTTCTGAAACTCTGACTTCTCCTGGTCGACTCTGAGGAGGAATAAACTCACATTGTGTTTGCACCAGAGACTGTTTACAGTTAATGATTCATATACAAACAGCTACAGAGCAGTTAGTAAAATATATTGATTCTGTCATGATTGATCATCCTGAAAACACTAAATGATGAACGACCAATTTTGTGTTTCATAACTGAGAATCAGAACAGTTAGTCATCTGTTTCATCTGTTTTAAGAACTTACTCTGGGTCATAAGAACGGCCTCCATCTTTGAATTCAATCAGACGACGTGCAGACCGATCACTCTTCATGGACACACAGCTGGGTTCTGGTCCAGGTTCAGGTTCTGGTCCAGGTCCTGGTTCTGGTTCTGGTCCAGAGGACTTTGCTCTCTGATGGGTCCTAACAGAGAAGAAGAGCAGCAGGGAGAGAATTCTGTTTTTAATCTTCAGGCAGAGCAGCTGTTGGGAAGAATGTGAAGATCTGATGAAAGAAGCTGTAATGATGTGACACGGAGCATCTTCTTGGACTGAAGGGATTTGAACTGATGACGTTTAAAAGTTAAAGTCAGGAGGCTGAATTAACCTCAGCTGAACATGAACTCTGTTGACTGACAGGAACACTGAGACCAGCTGTAACCCTCACTGACCACCAGGGGGAGAGAGAGAGAGAGAGAGAGAGAGAGAGAGAGAGAGAGAGAGAGAGAGAGAGAGAGAGAGAGAGAGAGAGATACAAGTACAGCTGCAGAGTATTAATTTAGCAATCAGATTGTGCAAAACGTAAAGTGTCGTGTATATGAAGTGTAAAAAACATAAACGTGTGCAGTGATAATTAATCCACAGAGGATCTACCAAGAGGTGACTTATTGTAAAGTCTTATGAATGTTTTCCTGCATCCGTCCTTATGACAGCGGAGCTATCAAATATGATACAGCAGGTATATAAAGTAATGATTCACCTGTAGATTATGCAACCACCACTGTATTGTATCTGTGAGGCCTCAATAAACATGAAATAGGAGCTTCATAAAACACCTGAAGGACCAAAGTCCAGACTTTAGTCCAGTATCAGAACTCAATCTTAACCACTGATTGTGTTTTATAGATTTACAGGTTTATTAAGAGTCAAGGTTCAAGTGAACGAGCAGAGAAACAGTCAACATGAAGTCAGAGTGAAGACGCTGAAGGTACTAAAGTGTGGAGTGATACCTGTTCATGTTGCTGATCACCTACAGCCCCCTGATGGAGACCCACGGGTTCACCTGGAGGTTCAGGTCTCTGTTGTCCGATCCACTTTGAGCCGTGGACTCCTTCTCAGAGACAGGAGGTCCACACATGAACCGGCAAAGAGCGGCTGGTTGCTCATGAAACACACCGGGAGGGTTGGACCCTCTGCAGCTCTCTGCTGTGTGGACCCGGTCTGTGTGGAAGAAGAGTTTCCTGTTGATGTGATGGCTGCTGTCCCGCTCCAACACTGTGGGGAACCAGTGTGAACCTGCAGCTCAGAGAGCAGCTGATCATGTGTCATGACTTTATGATCATGTTAAAGATTAACCCTCAGCTTCTTCCTGCTGCCTCTGAGCCACTGGAAGCTCCTCCTCCCTGAAGCATCAGCCCTCCACACGGTGCTGGGCGTGAACAGAGGACATGACTTCACCTGCACAGGTGTGAATGAAGCTTCATGTGCTGCTGTATATACATATATATATATATACACACACACACACACACACACACACACACACACACACACACACACACACACACACACACACACACACACACACACACACACACACACACACAGACACATCAGTGTGATAACTGGCTGTGTGTGTGTGCTGTACATCCGGCTTGTATCCAGCAGGGGGCGATGTTGAGCTTTATTTTGACATGAAAGTGACAAACATATTGGAGCCCTGTGTGTGTGTGTGTGTGTGTGTGTGTGTGTGTGTGTGTGTGTGTGTGTGTGTGTGTATATATATATATATATATATATATATATATATATATATATATATATATATATATATATATATATATATATATACACACACATAACTGACCAATCACAGCGCATGTTAATGGTCACATGGCCCTGTGACCAATCACGCCTTCAGGGTCTCCAGAAGGCTCTTCCATGTATTTAAACCAGGTTAATCCTCCATAGATAAGAGACGTGATTGAATAAAACATGTTCAAATTGGGGGCGTCCCTTCTTCCCCATTTGTGGACGTCAGTTTAAATGAAATGAGAGCGGCTGATCCCCACATGGTGCGTCTCCTCAGCACCACAGTGGGCGCCAACACTGCTTTCTTTGAACACCTAATTTTGAGCCGTGCAGGGCCAGAGGTCCCATCATATGATCAGAGTTCATCGTGTTCCTGAGAACCTGGACTTCAGAGAGTCGGTCTTGTTGAGAGACGACTCTGAGCCGGTGTGCTTTGGCCTGTTCATGGAAGATTCAGGGATACGGGGAAACCACAAACGGCCTCTGTTTTCTTGAATTAATACCTCTGAAGCTGATGAAAACACTGAAAGCACATCTGGCTTGGATTGAGATTTATTCCGTTGTGCTTCATAGTCTCAACATTGGGTGTGTAGAAGTGTCTGGGACGCATTCAGGATCAAAGGCTGAAGAGTATCCATCTTACTCCCACATGTTTTTTGACAGTCTTGATTCCCGTTCCTCTGATGGCAGGACCGAGTACCGGCTCTTCTTCCTGGTGAACTGAATCTGTGTCAAAACTAGTTTAAAGGGGACAGATTACTCTCAGTCAGGATCATACTTGTCTTTGAGTTACCTACTAGAACATGTTTGCATGCTGTAATGATCAAAACACTTTATTCTTGTTAGTCTGCCTGGTTCCTGATTGTGTATGTGCAGCCCTCATTGTGTCCACCTGTGTCTCGTTACTCTTGTATCTGAACCCTGTTTGTCTCCTGGCCCTTGGTCGGATCGTACTGTGTGTCCTCTGTTTGTTCCTCTAAGTGTTCTGTGGAGACCTTGGTGGTAACTTAGTGTTTTTTGGAAGCTTTAATTTAATCACCGGGGTCGTTCTCCTGCATGGAGTCGACAGACTCTGCAGCAGGCGACTGTCTTCGGGATCCCTCCTCCTGGAAGCTCTTGTTTTGGGAGCTCTTGCTGAAAACACAGTGACTCAGACACCATGTAATGACAGGCCACTGGGTCAAACAAGCTCACACACGCTGCAGCAGCACACTGTGACAGCAGGCGCGTTGCAGCCATGTAGCGCTCATGTTCCTCTGATGTTCATCGCTTTTAAAGAGTGGTTATGTCCGTGTAGTAGATGTCCTCAGGATACATTTAATTTGAGGTCTTGGACACAGAGGTGGTTTTAACACAGAGACACTGGTAGGCGGCTGCTTGGGGCCCCCTACCAGTGGTCGTAGTAGAGGGGCCCCAACCAACCTCAAAAATAAAAAAATAAAATAAAAAGCCCCTTATCATCATGAACGCTTCAAAAGCATGGTCAGTTGTATTAATATTCTTATGAAATCCGTTGAAACGTTGAAGTAGTAGTTAAAATGTCCAGTTCATGGTTATCTGTCGTGTCCCTACACCCCTACTTTCACAATGAAATGCACTCGTCCGTAACGGTGCGCAGCGCGAAACATAAACACACAGTGACAGGAGGAAATTACACGGAGACGATTCAGAAGAAGCAAGACAAGAATAAAAGCAAAAATGAAACAAAGTTGTCCAAGAGGCTCAATTAAAAGAAAAGAAAGCTGTGTCATATTATACGCACACAGCTTCATTGTGTGTGTGTGTGTGTGTGTGTGTGTGTGTGTGTGTGTGTGTGTGTGTGTGTGTGTGTGTGAGAGAGAGAGAGAGAGAGAGAGGAGCAGGCAGTTTAGCCTGAGCCTATAGCCGAAGCTATACTGGAGAGCACAGCGCAGCTTCACAGCCTGAAGGATACGATACCGGCGATAAAGAGGACAACGCAAAGAAAAGGGATCCATTTGAAAATGGGTAAGCGTGTTTACGGAACTGTGCGATAGCATATTTAACGTTACGTAGGAACGGGACCTGTAAGCCACCCAGAGCTGCTGCTAACACGGAGCTAGCAAGCTAACAAGACGTAGATGGCTTCAGGGTCTCTGGGAGACTGAACAGTGCATAATAAAATGTTGTCACTATCCCCGTTAACTTTCTTGAAGTGAACTTACTACGCCTAGTAGTGTTAGATCTCTGTTACGTGTTTAAAAGACTGTAAATATCGTGTTCATTAGCGCTAGCTAAACGGAATTAGCGCTCAAGCTTAAGACACTGGCTTCAGGGTGTGTATGAGATTGAATAGTGCATATTATAATATTGTTATGATCCCCGTTAACTTTCTTGAAGTGAACTTAGTACGTCTAGTAGTGTTAGATCTCTGTTATGGGTTTGTAAGACTGTATCTGTGTTTACGTTAGCTTCTGCTAACCGCAGCTAGCAGAAGCATTTTTAGCTTTTGCCCTGACCATAGCTGGCTTTCTGTTAGCTTAGCAACGTTAGCACGTAGCATTCGTTACGTGTGGTGTGTAGTCGTTACTCTCTTTCAGTGAACTTACACTAACTATTAGTGATGTATTTTACAGAGAGGATTCACAGCTGCCAGGGTCCAGAGGACAACATACAGCATCGCTGCAGCAGCTCCAGTCCGTCTCTGCAGATCAGCAGCAGGCCGCACGCAGGCCGCAAAGCCAGCCACAGCACATGATCCCCAACATATAATAATACATTTGGTTTTAGACATTTATTTACATGTGTCTACCATTGTATTCATGTATCCCACTGCTTTTGTGAGCCTAAGACCTTTTGGTTAAAACAATTTCAAACAGACACAAAAGAGAGAAGCTAATCATTCAATCCAAAAATTCATATTTTTTAATCCCAATGATGGACTGTTGTTTTTGTTATGCTCTCACTTCATGATAGAAGAAAGAAGCTAATTTTGTTCATAGACCATATTGTTAGTTGGTGACAATGTTTTTTATTATTCATTATCATTTAACAGGTACAGCTCCTACATCTGCGCATCATGTTGGTGTAAAGACCTGTGAGACAATGTCAGCAAGTAGACCTCTGTGTCAGGAGTGTGTGATGTGGAGAACAATCTCTCTCACTCTCTCTCTCTCTCTCTCTCACACACACACACACACACACACACACACACACACACACACACACACACACACACACACACACACACACACAATAAACAGTGCTGGTTTTCCTAGCATTTTGGCAAAGACAGGAGTTATCTGAAACCTTATTCTCTGTTCGGTTCCATCGTGACTATTAGTGTGTGTAGTGCTACACGTTGTGTGTTCTCTGCTTTCCACCTTCATTTTGGAGTAAATAAGTGTATGTAGGATTTAAAGGGGAAGTTTTTTTTCTCCTCTCCAACCTTTACTTCCCTGTAGATTAGCTTTACCTGCCTATCCACCATTCAGTCGGTAAAATCTTTTTTCGTTCTCTTTAAAAAATCGGATGGGTGGGCCCCATACGTACCTTCGCCTTGGCCCCCAATTTGCTAAATCCGCCACTGATCCCAAGTACCACTGAAGCTCTGCTGCTAGCATGCCTCAGATGTTCTGCTGCTATTCGGTCGAGGCCACATGCTTTGTTCAACGCAGGTTTTCAACGGCATACAACACTTCGTCAGGTCTGATACACACACCAGCATCATGAGGAACGTCAGCGATATGAAATGTGTCTCAACGCTGTTGAACATATCCCTATAATGTTTACTCCACAGATCTACTGTCCGACCCAACAGCCCCATCAACACTGGATGGCAGGGGCATCTGACTGTTATTGGCAACCTGAACTTCTTTCCAGAAATCAGAGGCTTTATTCTGTTGGAACCTTTTGGCCATGGAGTTTGCCCTCATGGACTGTTGACTTCTTTTAATAAAGCGCACAGCATATTTAAATCTAGCATCTGCATGTTTCTTGTGTTCACACTCTGGACCACGTCTTGCTTTTCCTGATAAAACCCAGTTTTTAAAAGCTTCTCTTGCCTCTATATGGAGCTCAGACACATATTCATTCATCCTGGACGAAGATGATGTTGTTTAGCCCTTTTTGTGCAAAATGATTTCCTGACATGATTGAAACAGTTCACAATGTTGTCATACATTACACACACATCACGATTATGATTTTGGTTTTTACAGTTCATGTTGCCACACATAATTGCATCAAGTGGTTCTTCAATATTTCCGAGGCTCTTATCAGTTTGTGACTTGTAAAGCAATAAATCATCTTCTGTGATCTTTGCCCAATCTACTTTAAAATGTTGTTCATAATTATCATTACTGGTCAACTCAGGTAGGTTCTCAAGGTTTAGTCTCATAGAGACAGGTATGTGGTCTGCTGGAGCCAGATCACACAAGACTGCAACATCCTGGAGACAGTCGTGAGCATCAGCTGTACAAACACAGAGATCCAGCCCAGATGTTGTCTGCCACGCTTCACTGGTACATGTGCAGCTCTTTACTGGCGACAGCACTTTGCTGGAATGAACCAACTTGCTATCTGGACAGAATTGCATGAGGTGTTGACCAAACAGGGAGTTATTGGGGGTCTTCCAGAAAGCGGCTTATGTGGAAACTCAGAGTAAGTTAACCCTGAGTTAAGGGAAACTCTGAGTTATCCTTCCAGAAAGAGAGGTAATGAAACTCTGAGCCAGATGAGACGTTTCATCATTTCAGAGGAACATCTGTTAGAAGCTAGCGCTGTTCCTCTGGACCTGCTCTTACCTCAGAGCACATTTCATGCATTTTATCAGGGGATTAATTTACTATTTCAAGTAGCCACGGAATTAATATTTACTTTGTTTAATAGTCTCAGTCAATTATAAAATGTTTCATTAAAATTAAAGACAGCTGCAATCATAGCCTAACAATATGTGCCTTACCTTTTTGAAGTATGTTTTTATATTTCATTTTCAGCTGCTTCCAGGTCCTTTTACCTGTTGGATTGAACCTAAAAGCTAGAGGCTGCTATGATCTTATGGTTAAATGTTACGTCAGTGGAATAGTACACTCAAACTTCATACTTATATTCATAACTATAGGCTGCTATGATCTTATGGTTAAATGTTACGTCAGTGGAATAGTACATTCATCTTCCTCGTTGACTCTGCAGCAGTCTTTCCTCATGACGTCTCTCTCTCCTTCGCTGCTGCAGCTGTTTTGCCTTTGTGGTGAAATACCTGCTCATATTCACCTGCAGAAGCACCTCCACCTCCATCGCTGTGAAATATGTTGCTCTGTTATAAAACTCATGCACGCGCTGAACTCAGGGTGAACATACTCAGAGTTTGTTGAACTAACGCAGATCAGCTGTTCTGGAACCGGAGACTCAGAGTTTCTTATCTCAGAGTTCAGGGACAGACTCAGTTTACCTTTTTTCTTTTTATGTCTCCGTTCTTCCATTGGGAACTGCGTGTTAAACCTCATGTCGCAATGCATTGTGGGTAATTCCCTGAGGCAAAGTCAGCATCTAATGTTGACTTACGGAAAGGGTTCATAAAAGGCTCAAAATGTCCGCCACTGAGTCCTCAGGCACTCCACCATGTGACACTGGGACACCCCTAAACCCTCAAGGACTTCACGGGAGCGCCTCAAAGTCCGTGAGTCCGTGAGGGTGGAGATTGGGATTGGGCCTCAGAGTTTGTTGAAGCTCCTTTCTGGAATACTCCCATGATCCTTTACTCTTTCTGTGTACTTCTAGGACAGACTGCAGCTTGATGCATTAATGAGGACAGACTGCAGCTTGATGCATTAATGAGGACAGACTGCAGCTTGATGCATTAATGAGGACAGACTGCAGCTTGATGCATTAATGAGGACAGACTGCAGCTTGATGCATTAATGAGGACAGACTGCAGCTTGATGCATTAATGAGGACATACCACTTCCTCATCACATGGAACCTTGAACTTTGACCCTCTTGCTCATGTATCTGCTGTGCAGAAAGATTGTGGGTCAGAACAGGAAAGCGTGACATTGTGATGTCATTCATACGTCATTTAGAGAGAGAGAGCTGGCTTGTGCTGTGTTTTATTTAGAATTGTTGTTGTTTTTATATGTGAACAGGCTTCTCTCATGCAACATTATGTGTTCATAGAACACAGGTTCATACTCAGAAAAAGCTTTTCCAACAGGCCACTAAACAATATTCTCAGCTTTGGTCACTAGAGGGCAGCAGAGCTCTTTCCTTCACAACATAAATCAGTCAGAATATTTCAACAAACTTGGCCCATTAGAGTCAAACACAATGCATTTGTCACTACATATTCTGACTCACAATCCAGTAACACATGTTGCTGTGACTCACAATACAGTAACACAAGTTGCTGTGACTCACAATACAGTAACACATGTTGCTGTGACTCACAATACAGTAACACATGTTGCTGTGAATCACAATACAGTAACACATGTTGCTGTGACTCACAATACAGTAACACATGTTGCTGTGACTCACAATACAGTAACACATGTTGCTGTGACTCACAATACAGTCATTTTGAGCAGGTTTTCCTTCTTCAGCAATACACTATAATCCATTTTAGCATTATTTTCAACACAGATGTTAGGTTTAGCTATCACGCACCAAAGTGCCGCACGGGGCATGAGCTTTAAGGATTTAGTAGATCTGTGTTCAAGTAGTGATATGAACCCCAAATGAGTTATTATACTTGTGTTATTTATATCATTTTTTCAGAATTTTTGTGTGAAAAGATAATATATATATATATATATATATATATATATATATATATATATATATATATATATATATATATATATATATATATATATATTTACAACATTTGAAACATTACTATAAACACCCAGCATATTCTAAAAAAGATTTCCCGACAATGCTTTTTCGGGCCGCTCTGAGTGTTTTCAACTCCACTGTGAAAGACCTAAACAACAACCTACAGAGTGAAACACCCTCTGTGGAAAGATAAAGACCTAAAGAACCGGAATCTGAAGGAAAAATCAATAAAACAAAGCCGTAGCCTGTTACTAACTATTATAGTCAAAAAACTGTGTCATTCGGTTCAAAAATGGAAAAGTTAGAAGCTTTTTTTCCTAAACACGCTCTGATTGGTTGAAGCCTGTATTCAAAATCTGCATATTTCCCGCCTTAAGACGTGTGACGCGTTTGAAAAAATAAAAAAACAGCAGGAAAGCCACGACCACAGTTTGCAGTCTACAAGAGTCGAAGCAGGAGGAAAAGGACACAGCCGGCTTCACTTGGACTTTTCAGGTACTAATATCACATAGATGTGTTTATTTTTGAAATAATACTTTCTGAGGTGTAGTTATTAACAGAAAGGTGAAAAGTAACTGTTGTACGAAAAAGTGACGGCAGAGTTTTTTTGAGGTGACGGGTTTTATGTAATTACTTAAACTTACCAGTATTATTTTATTTTTCTGTTCGGATAGATCTCTTCCCACAAATCTTTACTGTATTTTAATAATTTAAATGAAGTTAATCAACGTTGTGATTCCAGAGATCTTGAAGGAAACATCACTTGATCTTTTTGTAAAATCATTTTCTTGTCTGATAATGGGTGCAGCAGGTTGGACACTTGCCGATGGACACTTGCTTCTCTCGACATCATATTGGAGCAAGAGCTACCAGAGTCCACTTCAACTTCAACAACAGCAAGGTAACGAAGCTCATTATTATTCCTTCATGTTTCCTTTTTGACAGCATTTAGCAAATGTAACGTACTTTAATTACAGACAGCACAGTCTCCTCAAGTAAAGTCACCGTGTAACACTACGTGACTTTAAGAGGGAAGTAGAGAGACACGTTCCTGCACTAGTGAGCTAACGTTACTTTACTGCACTAGTGAGCTAACGTTACTTTACTGCACTAGTGAGCTAACGTTACTTTACTGCACTAGTGAGCTAAGGTTATTTTATTGCACTAGTGAGCTAACGTTACTTTACTGCACTAGTGAGCTAACGTTACTTTACTGCACTAGTGAGTTAACGTTACGTTACTGCACGAGTGAGCTAACGTTACGTTACTGCACGAGTGAGCTCACGTTACTTTCCTGCACTGGTGAGCTCACGTTACTTTACTGCACTAGTGAGCTAACGTTACTTTACTGCACTACTGAGCTAATGTTACCTTACTGCACTAGTGAGCTAACATTTCTTTACTGCACGAGTGAGCTCACGTTACTTTCCTGCACTGGTGAGCTCACGTTACTTTACTGCACTGGTGAGCTAACGCTACTTTACTGCACTAGTGAGCTAACGCTGCTTTTATTGCACTAGTAAGCTGACGCTACTGTGTTGCGTTACACAAACGATGACAGTGAACTTTAAAGTTGTGTGCCGATGGACACTTGCTTCTCTCGACATCATATTGGAGCAAGAGCTACCAGAGTCCACTTCAACTTCAACAACAGCAAGGTAACGAAGCTCATTATTATTCCTTTATGTTTCCTTTTGACAGCATTTAGCAAATGTAACGTACTTTAATTACAGACAGCACAGTCTCCTCAAGTAAAGTCACCGTGTAACACTACGTGACTTTAAGAGGGAAGTAGAGAGATACGTTCCTGCACTAGTGAGCTAACGTTACTTTACTGCACTAGTGAACTAACGTTACTTGACTGCACTAGTGAGCTAACGTTACTTTACTGCACTAGTGAGCTAATGTTACTTTACTGCACTAGTGAGCTAACGTTACTTTATTGCACTAGTGAGCTAACGTTACTTTACTGCACTAGTGAGCTAACATTACTGCACTAGTGAGCTAATGCTTCTTCACTGCACTAGTGAGCTAATCCTACTTCACTGCACTACTGAGCTAACGCTACTTTTACTGCACTGGTGAGCTAACGCTTCTCCGTTGCGTTATACAAACGATGACAGTGGACTTTAACGTTGTGTGCCGATGGACACTTGCTTCTCTCGACATCATATTGGAGCAAGAGCTACCAGAGTCCACTTCAACTTCAACAACAGCAAGGTAACGAAGCTCATTATTATTCCTTCATGTTTCCTTTTTGACAGCATTTAGCAAATGTAACGTACTTTAATTACAGACAGCACAGTCTCCTCAAGTAAAGTCACCGTGTAACACTACGTGACTTCAAGAGGGAAGTAGAGAGACACGTTCCTGCACTAGTGAGCTAACGTTACTTTACTGCACTAGTGAACTGACGTTACTTTACTGCACTAGTGAGCTAACGTTACGTTACTGCACTAGTGAGCTAACGTTACGTTACTGCACTAGTGAGCTAATGTTACTTTACTGAACTAGTGAGCTAATGTTACTTTACTGCACTAGTGAGCTCACATTATTGCACTAGTGAGCTAACGCTTCTTTACTGCACTCGTGAGCTAACATTACTTTCCTGTACTAGTGTGCTAACGTTACTTTACTGCACTAGTGAGCTAACATTACTTTACTGCACTGGTAAGCTAACCTTAGTGTTACTAATATTACCAAAATATAGTATTTGCACTTTAAGTTGTGATATAAATCAGTTGGCTTCTTATATTTGATAAATGGTGTTTAGTGTAAGTGAATTGGAATCGTTTGTATGTGACGCCGTCAGTGTGTATGTGTGTGTTGGTGCGCTAGCTAGTTAGCTGAGGTTAGCTCCGTTTGAAGAAGTTTTGTTATTTTTTTTCTTTTGCTAGCTACCGTGCGGCACAACGCAGCACGAGTAACATTACCGAGCAGCACTGAAGGTGAACCAGAACGTTGTGAGTGAACCAGAAGGCCACAACAGGTCAGACTTTGACACAGCACAACATGGCGCGTGTTTTCTGAGCTAACGCTACGGGCCAGACTGCAACCGCTGGTATAAAGTTGATATATTGTTGCTAGTTTAACCCTCCTGTCGTGTTCTAATCTGACCGATTTAAAGGTTTAATCAATCATAAATATTGTGTTTTACGTCTGATTACCTCGAGACCTTATGATATCCTCCACAGTAGGCATTACAACACAGACAATTGTTGATCACACCCCACCACTCCGCCTTTCTTACACACATTTTTTTTGCAATGGATTTTGCGTACTGGAGACAAGTTTTTACACACAGGAAAGTTTCAAGGCGTACAAAAGTCTGCAGGCTTATTCCGTATTCACACCAAAAGCGCAACACTTGTTTCCCTAATTTTACTCGCACGACACGTTATGTGGTTAACTCGCTTTTCGCTTTTTCGCAACCAGTTGCGGCGGAAAGCTTGCGCGGCTTGAGTCCTGTTACCCCTAGTTACTATCATCACATAGCCCGGTCACGTTCCTGTAAAACAGTTTTCATTTCCGCTATCGACCATGGGACATTAACAACTATTTCTGCGTTATGCTTGTTGTGTAAATACCACAAACATCTGAACATTGATAATATTAATCTAAAATTTCTGTAGATGCTTTTCATATTCATGTCTAGTGAAGTTCAGATTAGGTTTGCGAGGTCAGTACAACACAGCTATGCAGCTGTAGTTGTGTCTAGAAATGTCTAGTTATCAAGGGAACTTTAATTGCACGCACACACACACACACACACCTGCTTATCAGTATGTTGACACTAGAGAAGCAGACTGGACGTTGCTCGTCCCTTTCAGTGAGAAAAGATGAGAACACAGGATTTTCCTCCTCTTGACAGTTCAAAGCCAATTAAATGTTACTTTGCTCATGATATGTTGATGAGGGAAAACCGTGTATTAAAGAGCCGATCTTCCGGCTGTTTGTGGTGTTGTTTTAGACGGTCGACCTGCGTTGACTGGACGACTCCCTGCTTTTGCAACTGCAGCGCTTGTTACTTTACCTGTGATTGAGGAAATACATTACGAAAAATAGAAGTTGTTCAACTGAATTCTTTTGGAGGCGACACCAGGCTTCCAATAATTTTTCATGCTAACAACATCCAGCGCCCCGTGTCTGGGTTCATACTATTCTCCGTATTCTCACAGCTGTCTCCGGCTCCAGGACGAGTGTCTGGATGAAACCGCTTCCAGCGCTCATTCAGGACCAGCAGTGACTGTTTGGCTGCCGGGCTGAGTGCTGTTCCCATGTAGCCAGTGTTTTATTTTACCTTGAAATGAATCACAGAGTAAAGGCAGACATCGCCCGACGGAGTTGCCATGTTCATGGCTTCCTCCCAAGTTTCCATCCACACTTACTTTTGCACAAGTGAAAGACATTGATTTTCACTCATTGAAAAAGCTAAAGGAGATTATTGACGAGAGTGTGTCAATGGAAACGTGCCCACAAACCGATGTATGAACAGGAACACATGAGAACAGTCCTAATGCTCATACGAAACCAAAAGTAAGTTAGATGCATTATTTGAGAAGCTGGACAAGTTGAAGTACAAGCCTGTCTTGTTGAGCTGATAAACCCACGTTCTGAATCATTCGTCCCACATCCAACAATTAGGCTGATGAGAGATCGAGAAAATTATGAGAGTAAAAAAGTGTAATGATTACAAACGTATAACTATTTTCTTTTTCTCTTAAAACCATTTTGATTTTGTATGTATAACCATTGTATTTTCATGTATAACCATTATCTTTTTAACCATTGAAGGAATATATGTACCATCAGGCAACAAACCCTCAGCTTATCTTAGAAGCAAGATCTAGGACTGACCCTTAAAGAAAAGGAGGAGGGGTTAAGTGTGTCTGTGAGGTACAAGAGGTGATGCACAGAGAGGACAAAGGGACTTCTTGAACTTTCATTTTCCTTCTTTTACACTTCTTTTTTATCAGACCACGGTCTGGAAGAACTTTCACCAGATTAAGAGAAGACTAGACTTAATATGCAACTTCACGAAGACAGGAGAAAAATCTTATCCACCCTGTCCCAGCCCTTAGGAGTTGGGACAGGGAACTCAGGTAGTCTGGAGGACAGGGCTCCAGCTTCAGACTGGAGGAAACTTCTGCTATCAGGAGAAGGGTGCCTGGCACTAGTGCAGGACCACCAAACCAAGAAAGTGGTTTTCGACCAGCTCTGAACTTAGTTTTATTTATCTTTTTACTTTAGACACTGACCACTGGTACAATGAGTTGAAAATTGGTGTAAGATTGGAGCACAAATAAAAAATCTCAGTTTCACGATTGAGTAAGTGGTTGACACCAAACAAAGTTCTGGTTCTTCCCGTGAGATACAGAAGTGACGACTGAATCTACCGAACAGACTTAAGGGAAGTATCTTTGGGTGAAAACTGTGCAGTGTTAGTATAATGATGAGATGGTGTCAAACAGGTAGAGAGAAGGTATAGACGATACACACACTCGCTATACAGGTTGAGACAAGTTACAGCCCACTGTGGGGACCTGACAGCACAGAGCTGTGAAACACCCTCGCCAAAACCTATAACTTAACTGGAAATTTCAAAAATCCTAAAGATTTAGCCGGGGGCGAGATAAAAGACCTAAGACATTATACTCATATCGGATGAGGATTGTTATTTCCTCCGAGATCACTGAGATAATAGTTCACGGAGTGCCAACGTTTTAGGTAAAGAGGTCTTGCCTTCCTATCCCCCCCTCCTCCTCTCCTCTTCCCCCGGCAAGATCTCCGATCACGCTGCAATGTGCAGGTCTTAAAGCGGCCTGAGAGATGCACATAACACCAGACTTGTAGCATAGCGCCATGCTAGCAGCTCAGTGGGGCCATTTGCGCTAATGCTAGCTAGATACCATGGTCACCATGTCCGTGTGTTAGCCTGCCAACATTAGGAGGAAACAACGGAAAGGAATGCTATTAGTTTAGTAGGTATTTGACCATAAACCACAATTGTTTGACCTGATGGTGGCGCTGTATGAAAAATCAGACACCTGTTACATTTCATCTTGTAACAAACACATTCAATGAAAAAAAAACAGACTGGGAAACATGGCTTCACTTCATCAAAGTCAACCTTTGTGATTTTTTCAATTATTGGACCTGAAACCTTTTCATTTCTTCCTGTGTGTCATCTTCATTTCCTCTTAACCAGAAACATGTAGACTGATATTTACACATCTGAACAACATCTCACATGTGTTCCTTTCATTATAACAATGTAACGGGCTCGGCCTTGACCTGGTCAAAGCTAAGGGGGAGCTCCTTCTTCTTACGCCAGCCGTGTGAGAAGGGCCCGTTTTAGAACCCCGAACAGTTTGCTTTCGATTACATTTTTATAGAGACGATGACGGATGTTAAAAACCTCTTTCGTCTGGTTTCCCTCGCGGCTTACCTGCACTATTGTGCCACGTAATTCACCAGACTGTTTCCTCTAATAGGAAGGGACGATGAACCGTTTTAAACTCAAAAGTCCAAACGATTACTCACACTTGTCTGGATCTTGAAACGGGGCAGGACTCCTGCTGGATTGCGTTCACTTGTCAAAGGCCCCGGTCCGGTGGTTACCTCTGAGTCCCGACAACCTGGAAGTAATCTCCTTCCATTAAACGGGAGTCCCCATTAAGAAGAGAATTAAACTCTTATTCCAGAGTATATAAGATTTATTTCAACAGGGGTTATTTATACATAAAAACTTTTACTGCAACTTCCTTTCTTTGGAGGTTATCCCCGCAAGAGTTGAAAGACAGTCCAAAAGTAAGATATGTTTCAGATGCTCAACACACCGTGCCCCGGCCTCTTAGTTCTTGGAGGTTTTCCCCGCAGCGCTAAGAGACTCAGTTTACTCACAGCATAGAAAGTCTCCATTTGATTGCTCCAATAGAGTGGCTCATTCTCGGGGACAGAGTCCGAGAAGGAACTGAAGAAGTGCTCCGTTGTCTCTGTTTTTATAGGCAAATGTGAGGAGGGGTCTTACAGTAGGGGTGACTGTCGACAGTGATTTACTGATCTGTCTTTGGTCACTCGCTCATCGCGCGTTTGTAGATGAAGCTGCAGAAAGGGAGTCTGACCAGGTGTCAGTCAGACTGGCGCCTTTGTGCGCAGAGTTGGCAGATGAAACATGCCGATGCTGTTTGATGGCGTCATGATAAGCTTACAGGCGTCAGACCTTTCATTAGTGAGTAATGGGTGTCTGTGGTTCAACATGCTCTGGCTTGGGTCACAGGGTCAATACCTCTCTGCAGCAGATCTTCCCATGATCATATATCTACTTATGACTTCATTTGGACTTTGTCATTTAAAACAGAAACATATCAATGCACTTGTGAGAGAAAACATTTCCCCTTATAGAAACAGGAATATGTCAAAGCGTATATGAGCAATAATATAGAAAACATTTTAACTCATAAAACATGACTATACTAAGTGTTTTAATTTATGCAACACTATAGAAACTATCTTAACTCATGATTATATTCAATAAAGAAGAAGGAATAATAAAAAGAACCTCAGAAATGTAAAGAACTTGTAGTTTACATAAGCCAATCCTCAACCACAACATTATTCAAACAGCCCTAGTGGCTGCAGAGACACACTCTTTATAGTTTGGGTATGCAATTCTTCAGGAAAGGGCCTAAAAACAGGTCGTTGTTTAAAAGGTGTTAAAGGGCCACCACTGGAGGAGGAACCCGTGTGGTTGGGAACCTTCAGGAGTGAACAATCATTCACTCCTGTCAGCCTATCGCAGGAGAAGAGCTCTCTCACCTCATGGAGACGATTTCAGAGACGAGCAAGACTGGACTTTGGTTGGAAAGTACAAAATACAAACCAGTTTTATTTGTTTTTACAATAACAAGGTTAAAGGTCACAACAACGGATAATGCAAGAAATCAATTATGATCTAGAATCATCCAAAACTAGGATTCATTTGATATCAACGTCACTTATCAAAGTTTTTTCATTTGTTGCACGACGATCAAAGATGATGAATTTAGTTTGTTCAAATCAAAACAACTCTTTACAAGTTGTGATTATTTCTCCACAGAAGCTGAATCTGATCCAGAAAGACTCTCGTTTGACATTCGGAGGTTTTTCTTCACACAAACAAATGTCTCAAGACCAGCAGCAGGTACCCCTCACCTGCTGCAGCTGTTTACAACCACTGAGAGATCAGGGCCCTGTTCCACGTACGTGGTTCCACAAATACGATCAAATGTCCTGTTATCCAGCTTAACCTAACAAGATGATTGACTACAGGATATGTCGGTTCCCTGAAGGTGGATCCTCCCTCAAACGCTCTCGTTCATTCTAACCAGACGTCAGTTCTCAGGATAACTGTGCGTGCCCGCTGCTCTTCAGAAGGGAGAAAAGTCAAACGCCAAATTCATGATGTTCTCTTTCTAAAATGACAAATAAACTCAGAGAAAGACGGTCTCTTTTCTCTGCTGACGAGCAGAAGATGATCATGACTACATGTGATCTAAACTGGCTTTGTGGAACCGAAAATCCTGATCTACGTCATCTTATCCTGGAAGTTATCCAGCTATATCAGTAAACCAGGTACGTGGAACAGGGCCCAGGTTGCCGCTAGCTAACATCAGCTGTGTGTCATCCTGTACAGGAGGAACTATCTGGACAGCAGAGAGAAGGTTTCTCTACCAGGAGGAGACTCTCAATCCTCCAGAGAACACAGAGACACTGAGGATTCAGACAAGGACCAGAACCTGAACCCAAACCCAGGATAAAGAGGTTCAGTGAAGGTGGTGTTGAAGGTGTGGAGGTGGATCAGTGTGTCAGAGGAGACTCTGTAGAAGGACAGAGAGCCAGCAGGACAGTCCACATACACTGCTACTCTACCAGAGGAGGAGGAGGAGGAGGAGGAGGAGGTGATGCGTGTTTCTGTCTTATTGTGACGGACATAGTAAACACCACCATAACACTCCATACTCCAGGACTGATCATTCATTCCAAACAAACAGTCTTTACTGTTTCCTCTCCTTCTGATTCCTCTGTAACTCACTGATATAGAAACTCTTCCTCTCCACTCGACCTCCCAGTAACAGCGACCAGTCAGACCAGTTCTACACAACAGCTGAGACCAGCAGTCAAACCTGTCTGGATGATCAGGATATGACTGATCCTCCATCACATACGTCACCTTCCTGTTGTTGTCAGACAGTTTGAGTCTCTTGTTCACTGTCTTTGTGTCGAGTGTGAGTTCACAGGAATCTGATGGAGAGAACAAGACACAATACAGCTGCAGTTATTAATCTATCATCTGTTCATCTAGTGACACTTTGATGATGACATCAGAGATGTGAATGAGTGATGTCACAGTGTGCAGATGGTTGAATGTGTTCATCAAACTCAAAGCCCACTTACACTTCCTCAGACCTGGTCTGAACCATCGGACTCCAGCAGGCTCCACCCTGAAAGGAGGAGGGGGGTCAGAGCAGCATGAAACATGGACATGACATCACTCTCATCACAGAGCTTTGGGATTCATGTTCACATGGACCACTTATTATTCATCCGCTCATCCTCTGTTACTTCATGGAGCTTCTTCTGATTGGCCCATGACGACAGCTCATCATGCTCTTCAGCCTGACTCATGTTTATGATTATCATCTTTTTAATCAACTATGTTGTTACATTACAATAAAACACTATCAAGTTGTGTTTCATAAACTGTTGTCTGCATATTGTTATGATCAGATTATAATCTGCATATAAACCATAACAACATAAATGGATATGAGACACACATATGACACACATCGTTAGTGGGAGAACTATTTAATTCAGCAGGTTCGAAACTGAACAGACCTCTCTCTCTCTCTCTCTCTCTCTCTCTCTCTCTCTCTCTCTCTCTCTCTCTCTCTCTCTCTCTCTCTCTCTCTCTCTCTCTCTCTCTCTCTCTCTCTCTCTCTCTCTTCCCCCCCCCTCAGGAATAAAGGGGGGACTCTGAACTACAGAGCTGCCAAGAGACGGCCTCCACCCACAGTCTCCACTCCCCCGACGCCACCTACGGTCACTCGCCTCAGCCGGTGCACCAACCCGCCTCTTTCTCCTCATCCTTAACCCCTCATCCCTCACTCCCTTTCCTCATCCCTCACTCTCTTCCCTCATCCCTTACCCCCTCATCACATCCCTTTTCCTTTTCCAGCTCAAGAATCTATGGTTCTGAATAATAAACCTTCCACCAACACCAGTTAGGAGAAGCGTGGTCCTTGTTAGTGAAACAAATCTAGTTAGAATAAAATCTACTGGGATTAAATCCATCTCCACAACCATACTGGTAGTGAAATGTATTGTGCTGTGTAGGTGCTGCATCACTTAGTTTGGTTTCTCAGGCTGCTTTGTGGTTTTCACAGGGAAGTTGATGAGAGAGAGCTGCAAACAGCGGCGTCTACAAGCCTGCTAGAAGCTACAAACTCTGCTCTGACACCTCAGCTGAACTTTTACCTGTTAAGATTGTGCACAACAGAAAGTTAATGTCTCCTGGACTTTTTTTCTGTGAAGAACCCAGAAAGGGTTAATATTTGGTGATGTGTGGTTATGTGTGGCCTTCTGGAAAACCATAAATGTTTACGTTGAGGCATCCCTGCGATCGTCTCACTCTTTCTGTTACAAACTGACCCCGGCCCCCGTCAGAGAAGAGAAAAGTTATGTGGCCCTCACAGGAAAAAGTTTGGGGACCCCTGGTCTACTGATTCCACCAGATTTGAAACCATATCTCTGTGAAGGATTTTGGCGAAGATATTAATATTTATAAAACGTCAATGGCTGCGTTTCCCAGATTTTGATCGTTCTTAAGGACTTCGGCTAAGAAGTAGCGCTAAGATACGAGTGTTTCCCAGACGCGCTCTTAACTGCCTTCTTAAGATCTCGCCAAAGAAGCTTCTTAAGACGCTCTTAGTGGGAGCTGTCCACCGCCGTGGAGATGAAACTAAATCAATCCATGCCAGATTAATCCATCACCCACCACTTTATCAGAGCATGAATCACACACAACACGCTGTGGTCCACACACTTATGCAATTATGCTACGGGCGCGTGTGTGCGTGTGTGTGTGTGTGCGTGTGTGTGTGTGTGTGTGTGTGTGTGTGTGTGTGTGTGTGTGTGTGTGTGTGTGTGTGTGTGTGTGTGTGTGATCCACGACACCAATCACCGGGATCTCAGCCATGGCATGAAATCCACAGTGGACCTGGTGGACCTCGTCCCGTGTGGTGGCATTCTGATGTGTGTCCGCATTGCGCAAATTCTCCCAAATCCTAGCTCAAACTTTTAACATTTTTGCATTGTTTTGCTTTGATAAAGTGAAGCAGAACAAAGTTAGAGAGGATTTAGTACAGAAAAAAGTCAGGCGAGGGCTCACATTTGTAACATTTAGTCACATTTGAGGAGAAGAAAAAATAAAAAAAATTCAGATTTCTTTTTTTTTAAATTTATAAAATAACCAATATTTCCCTTTAAAATAAAACAAGCACACACATTAACAATTATTAAACTGTAAAAAAAAAAAAAAAAAGTTAAGTAGTATTTGCTGAATAATCAGCAAATACTAAACTTTTTTTTTGCAAATAAAGCGATTCATGTTTGTGTGTTCTTTGGCTCATATCTCCCTGGTTCTTTGAGCTGGAAGGATTTTGAATGTCTGGATTCTGTGTGGAATTGTCTTGCTTCTGGACATCAGGATTTTTCTGATAGCACCAAGCTAAGGGTTGCTGGTTCTGGAAACATGCTGATTTTGGGCTGATTTGGGTTTTTGTTTTGTTTTATACTTTTATGATTATCTTTCTTTCTGTTTGAGTTTTTTTAAATGGCTGACTGATTCTTGTAGCAACGGCTTTGGTGTTTAATTCAACATCAATATATTTTCTTATGATTTATATGTTTTATTTGCAAAAAATCCAAAAGAATCCAGATTAGGATCCTCTGGTTTTTAAAAGGGAGTGGATCAGACTGATCTTACGTTTCCTTCTTAGTGAAAGAACATCTTAAGCTAAGAACGACTCTGGGAAACACGTCCTTCTTTCACAGCGCTCTTAAGACGCTCCTAAGACGCTCTTAGCGGTTAAGAGCGTCTTAACAAATCTGGGAAACACAGTCAATGTCTGCTCGGCGCTCCTGCCTGTATCCCCAGTAGCCGTAAAAAAGTGTGTCATCTTTGGCAGCGTTCCTAAATATTTATCTGTGTCTTTTCTTTTTTTTCTTTTAATTGAGCCGCTTGGATAACTTTGTTTCATTTTTGCTTTTATTCTTGTCTTGCTTCTTCTGAATCGTCTCTGTGTAATTTCCTCCTGTCACTGTGTGTTTATGTTTCGCGCTGCGCACCGTTACGGACGAGTGCATTTCATTGTGAAAGTAGGGGTGTGTGGACACGACAGATAACCATGAACTGGACATTTTAACTACTACTTCAACGTTTCAACGGATTTCTTGTTGAGAGACTGAGAAATTATGAAAGTAAAAAAGTGTAATCATTAAAAACGTATAACTATTTTCTTTTTTTTTTGTATAACCATTTTGATTTTTTATGTACAACCATTATCTTTTTAACCATTGAAGGAATATATGTACTGTTTGGTCTTCATTTGAAGTACAGTTTGTGATTAGATCGTATAAAATGTATAGGATGTTATAAGTTGCTGTGTTATATAATCTTTTCTATATTATGGGTAAAAGTAAAAAGCTCTCCTGTGTATTAGGGTCCAGCAGCCAGTGTGACCATATTAGGCAATAAACCCTTAGCTTATCTTAGATGCAAGATCTAGGACTGAGCCTTAAAGAAAAGGTGGAGGGGTTAAGGGTGTCTGTGAGGTACAAGAGGTGATGCACAGAGAGGAGAAGGTTTTCCTCTCTTCTTCTCTTCTCACTCTCTTCGAACCCTTCTCTTCAGACTTTGCTTCTTTTCTTACTTTTTACTCTTCTTGTTCACCAGACCACGGTCTGGAAGAACAGATTTAGAGAAGACTAGACTTAATATGCAACTTTACTAGAGCAGGAGAAAAATCTTATCCACCCTGTCCCAGCCCTTAGGGGTTGGGACAGGGAACCCAGCTAGTCTGGAGGAAACTTCTGCTATCAGGAGCAGAGAGCCTGGCAGCAGTACAGGACCACCAAACAGAGAAAGTAGTTTTCAACCAGCTCTGAACTTAGTTTTTATTTTCATTTTACTTTTTACACTGAGCACTGTTTCATTGAGTTGAAATTGTCAGAAGTGATTGGAGCGAAAATAAAAAATCTCAGCCTTACCATTGGGTAAGTGACTGACATCAAACAAAGTTATGGTTTTTTAGAACAATTTAACCCTTTTTCCCTGTCCACCAACCGTGAGATACAGAAGTGACGACTGAATCTACCGAACAGACTTAAGGGAAGTATCTTTGGGTGAAAACTGTGCAGTGTTAGTATAATGATGAGATGGTGTCAAACAGGCAGAGAGAAGGTGTAGACGATACACGCACTCATTATACGGGTTGAGACAAGTTACAGCCCACTGTGGGGACCTGACAGCACAGAGCTGTGAAACACCCTCAACAAAACCTAGAACTTAACTCGAAATTTCAAAAATCCTAAAGATTTAGTCCGGGGCGAGATAAAAGACCAAAAACATTATACTCATATCGGATGAGGAATGTCATTTCCTCCGGGATCACTGAGATAATAGTTGACGGAGTGCCACCGTTTTAGGTAAAGAGGTCTTGCCTTCCTATCCCCCCCTCCTCTCTTCCCCCGGCCTTTTTGAGGTTGGTTGGGGGCCCCTCTACTACGACCACTGGTAGGGGGCCCCAAGCAGCCGCCGTCCTATGTCTCTATGTTAAAACCGCCTCTGCTCTGTGGCTGCAGCCTCTTCATACCTGAGAGTCTCCAGTCTCCAGTGTGGATCCTCCAGTCCAGCAGACAGCAGCTTCACTCCTGAGTCTCCTGGATGATTGTAGCTCAGGTCCAGCTCTCTCAGATGGGAGGGGTTGGAGCTCAGAGCTGAGGTCAGAGAAGAAGAGCCTTCCTCTGAGATCAGACAGCCCGACAGCCTGCAAACACACAATAACACACATATCACATCTTAAGACAATCTGAAGGAGGATACGAGTTCATCCATGAATGTAAATCAGGATTTGAGTGTCCATTAGTTGAACATGTTGATGAATTCTGACCTGAGGGTCTCCAGTCTGCAGTGAGGACTCTCCAGTCCAGCAGACAGCAGCTTCACTCCTGAATCCTGCAGGTTGTTGTTACTCAGGTCCAGCTCTCTCAGACTAGAGGACTGGGAGCTGAGGACTGAGGACAGAGCTTCACAGCTTCTCTCTGAGAGTTTACAGTGACTCAGTCTGAAGAGACAACAATCAACAAGAAGAAAAATAACATTCATGTTCAAATGAAATCACCTTTTTTATAATGAGTCCAGACTAAAGTAGAATCAGAAAGAAAGACCAAAAATAATTAGTTCAGTGAAAGTGGATGAAAAGTCTTGCTGAGTTAAAAAACTGTTTCTGTATTTTTCCTGACGAGAGAGAGACTGAACAAAGTGATATATATATAATATATGCACGGTGGTGTAGTGGCTAGCACTGACGCCTCACAGCAAGAGGCTCTGTGGTTCGGATCCCGGTCTGGGCGGGGTTCGGACACTGGTCTGCAGGTCCTTCTGTGTGGAGTTTGCATGTTCTTTCTGTGTTTGCGTGGGTTCTCTCCGGGTTCTCCGGCTTCCTCCCACAGAATAAATAAATCAAAAAACGTGAAAGATGTAATTCCTTCTTTCACCACATGGTGGCCGCACCATTCTAATGTCATCTGGCTCTGCGTCTGTGCCGCGAATCCTTCTCGACGGCAAAAAAAGAGAAAAGTTGGCGGTGAGGGCCGCCGCCTTCAGGTGCGGTGGGAATTACAATACTTCAATGAAAATCAAGGCAATTGTGTTTCTCTGATTTGGAGAGACGGTTGCCTTGTTTACGGATTTCAACGTAGAGAGACACTACGAGTCTAAACATGCTACAACGTACGACAAGCTAACAGGGAGTGAGCGCGCTGAAAAAGTGAAGCAACTCCAAGCTACCTAGCAGCGCAACAGCGACTCCTCACAAGAGCCAGTGAGTGACGACGCCGCAGTAATGACGACGTTGGTCTCCTTAACTCGCAGGTTTATTGCAGCAATGTTCACATTCAAGTAACGGGGCTCTTTGCTAACTGTAGCTCAATGCGGAACAGCTAACAGGCTCGCGTAGCATCCCCCACACTCACTACAACAACAACACACGGCACTTCCTCCAAAGCCACCCGCCTCCCCCCTGCTCCACCAATCACAGGCCACAACCCTGCTAACAAGCACGCTGCTTCCCTGTGATTGGCCGGAGAGCGTAAGAGGCCCCTGAACGATCCTTCTCCTCCCCCTCCCCCGCCCCTTCCCTCTGAAAAGATCTTGTAAAAGACACGGGCAAAATTCACTTGTTTTAAAGTTTAATGATAACAGACCACTGCGCATTACTTTGAACTCCTGTTTAAAATGTTCACGAGGCAACGTTATTTAACTCATAGAAATGTAAGTTATTCTATTCAGTTTGTTCTTTGTTAGCTGAGTGAACGAAAGGCAGAATTGATTACATTATATTTGGTTACATTGTCATTTTAAAAGTAAAGATAATTGTGACAGTATGAGTGTGTATTTTTATGTGACATTTGTGGTTTAAAAAATGTCAGAAGGAACAATTGGCCCCCGGCATCTTTACTTTATCAAATGTGGCCCTCTTTGCAAAAGGTTTGGACACCCCTGCTCTAAACGCAAAGGAAAGGAGCTTCATGCCTCCTAACTTAGCTCCTTTAGCTTAGGAACCACTGGACCTTCCTTAAGGAAAGGAGATGATGCCGACCCACAATCCCTTGCGGCGGCAACATTTAAAGTGACGTTTCATTCGTCCGTTCACGAGAACAAACGATCATGAAGACAAACGCAGATCATGAAAATAATAAGTAGCGTAACTTGTAAATACTTTCAATAATCTGTTAAACCGTCTGGAAAACTATGAACGTTACGTTGAACACGCTGTAAAGTGATGAAACTGCTGTAAAGTGATGAAACTGCTGTGAAGTGATGAAACTGCTGTAAAGCGATGAAACTGCTGCAAAGTGATGAAACTGCTGTAAAGTGATGAAACTGCTGTAAAGCGATGAAACTGCTGCAAAGTGATGAAACTGCTGTAAAGTGATGAAACTGCTGCAAAGTGATGAAACTGCTGCAAAGTGATGAAACTGCTGCAAAGTGATGAAACTGCTGTAAAGTGATGATACTGCTGTAAAGTGATGAAACTGCTGCAAAGTGATGAAACTGCTGCAAAGTGATGAAACTGCTGTAAAGTGATGAAACTGCTGCAAAGTGATGAAACTGCTGTAAAGTGATGAAACTGCTGCAAAGTGATGAAACTGCTGTAAAGTGATGAAACTGCTGCAAAGTGATAAAACTGCTGTAAAGTGATGAAACTGCTGCAAAGTGATAAAACTGCTGCAAAGTGATGACAATGCTGTGAAGTGATGAAACTGCTGTAAAGTGATGAAACTGCTGTATTAATATTCTCTCTGGTGTTGAACTGCAGCTTCAGTCTCACTCTTTTATTTTACTTTAGTTACAGAAGCTTTAATGAAAGAGTTAAACTGGACGAGCTCTTCAGTCTGACTCATGTTTATGATAATCATCTTTTTAATCAACTATTTTGTTACATTACAATAAAACACTATCAAGTTGTGTTTCATAAACTGTTGTCTGCATATTGTTATGATCAGATTATAATCTGCATATGAACCAAACTACATAAATGGATATGAGACACACATATGACACACCTCGTTAGTGGGAGAACTATTTAATTCAGCAGGTTTGAAACTGAACAGAAACAGTTTAGTAGCTTTGTTCTCTGTGTAAAATCTCTTGGTTTCACTTTCATATTCCTTCGTTCATTTCTATTCCAACCTCGTTAATAAATTAATATATGAACCGGGTTGTTTATATGAATAAAGTAATATATGAACTGGGTTGTTTATATTCATAAAGTAATATATGAACCGGGTTGTTTATATTCATAAAGTAATATATGAACCGGGTTGTTTATATTCATAAAGTAATATATGAACCGGGTTGTTAATATTAATAAAGTAATATATGAACCGGGTTGTTTATATTCATAAAGTAATATATGAACTGGGTTGTTAATATTAATAAAGTAATATATGAACCGGGTTGTTTATATTAATAAAGTAATATATGAACCGGGTTGTTTATATTCATAAAGTAATATATGAACTGGGTTGTTTATATTAATAAAGTAATATATGAACCGGGTTGTTTATATTCATAAAGTAATATATGAACCGGGTTGTTTAATCCTCTGCATGACGCAACACTGTCAGAACACAGGTGAAGTATTTAAGATGCTTTATTGTGGTGCAGATGGACTACAACGTTGTAGTTTCACCGCTGCAGACAGACCGACGTCACTAACATCGCCTGCCGTCGCGTCAGAACTACGTCGTTAGTGAAAGTGGAGTCTGATCCTCTAAACACTCGGTTGTCTTTTCCTAACTCCTCATGAAGTCTCCTTCCCATCTTTCCTTGACCCCGTGACGTTTCCACAGAGGTGAAGGAAAAGTGCTGAGGGTTAGACGTTAGGAGGTGATTATTTGACTATTCGACCGCAGCCTGAGACTGAACCAAACAGGAAATGAGCTTCAGAACCAAAACTAGGAGCTAAAAGAGGCTGAAAAGCTCTGCAGAGCTGCAGCGATGGAGACGATTCTCTGTGTTCATCAGCACCACACGACTCTTCTCCTTTACACAGTCAGCTGATCCGTTGTCAATCTAGAAGTCTTGATTGTTGGATGTTTTGGTTCTGACAAGCTCTTGTGTTTGTGTAATAATGACTGTTGTCTCTCAGAAGTAAAGTAAAGGAGAAAGAAGTCTGAAATCACTACAGCACCACAGACTTTATGACAGACTTTCCGGCGTTTACCCTCTGACTGGTTTCCCGTTGCCGACCCCGCCTGTTTGGATTTCTCACCTTGCATCTGCTCCAGTAAACCTCCAGTAATGTCTGGACTAAAGGGCAACACACACTAGAGGCAGATGACCAGCATCAAAACATCAAACTATAGTTTCATATGAGCCCAAAACCTGCAGCGTGACGACGTTGATGCACGTCAACCCACCATGATGCCGTCAACGTGTCAGGATACACCACTGTCCTAGTTTCTGATGTAGAGACAAGGCAACACTCCAGAAACACAACAGCTTCATCACCTCCCTGTTCTGGCTCATCCTGCCTGCTGTTCCCTGACTACTTCTGTCTGTGTTGATGGTCTGATGTGGGACACAAACAGTGAGATGAGTCTCTGGTAGCTTGAGGTCAGCTTGATGTGTCAGGGTCATATTAACCAGGCTGACAGTGTGACAGAGAACAGGTTTCCAGCTCTACCTCCTCTATCAGACTGATGCTCTGTGGCTGCAGCCTCTTCATACCTGAGAGTCTCCAGTCTCCAGTGTGGATCCTCCAGTCCAGCAGACAGCAGCTTCACTCCTGAGTCTCCTGGATGATTGTAGCTCAGGTCCAGCTCTCTCAGATGGGAGGGGTTGGAGCTCAGAGCTGAGGTCAGAGAAGAAGAGCCTTCCTCTGAGATCAGACAGCCCGACAGCCTGCAAACACACAATAACACACATATCACATCTTAAGACAATCTGAAGGAGGATACGAGTTCATCCATGAATGTAAATCAGGATTTGAGTGTCCATTAGTTGAACATGTTGATGAATCCTGACCTGAGAGTCTCCAGTCTGCAGTGAGGACTCTCCAGTCCAGCAGACAGCAGCTTCACTCCTGAATCCTGCAGGTTGTTGTTACTCAGGTCCAGCTCTCTCAGACTAGAGGACTGGGAGCTGAGGACTGAGGACAGAGCTTCACAGCTTCTCTCTGAGAGTTTACAGTCACTCAGGCTGAAGAGACAAGGAGGAAGAAAATATAAACAATAAGTAGAAAAGATAGCAGAGTATTTAAGTTATGATATATGAATATAGCTCTCTCTCTGTACTTACAGAGCTTTGTTGGAGGCTTTGACCACTGGCAGCAGCCTCAGAAGAGCCTCCTCTGAAGCAGAGTACTTCTTCAGGTCAAACACCTCCAGATCTTTTCCTGATGACAGTAAGATGAAGACCAGAGCTGACCACTGAGCAGGAGACAGTTCATCTGTGGAGAGACGTCCTGACCTCAGGGACTGTTGGATCTCCTCCACTAGAGAACCATCATTCAGTTCATTCAGACAGTGGAACAGATTGATGCTTTTCTCTGGAGACACATCCTCACTGATCTTCTTCTTGATGTACTGGACTGTTTTCTTATTGGTCCGTGAGCTACTTCCTGTCTGTGTCAGCAGACCTCGTAGGAGAGTCTGATTGGTCTCCAGTGAAAGACCCAGGAGGAAGCGGAGGAACAAGTCCAGGTGTCCATTAGGACTCTGTAAGGCCTTGTCCACAGCACTCTGGTAGAGATGTCTTGGTTTAGGTTTTGACAACCAGGAGGTTGTTTGTTCTTCTGCCAGCAGGTTGACACCAGAGTTGATGAAGGTCAGATGGACATGAAGAGCAGCCAGAAACTCCTGAACACTCAGATGGACGAAGCAGAACACCTTGTCCTGGTACAGTCCTCTCTCCTCTCTAAAGGTTTGTGTGAACACTCCTGAGTACACTGAGGCTGCTCTGATATCGATGCCACACTCTGTCAGGTCGGATTCATAGAAGATCAGGTTCCCTTTCTGCAGCTGATCAAAAGCCAGTTTTCCCAGAGACTCGATCATCTTCCTGCTCTCTGGACTCCAGTGTGGATCTGTCTCAGCTCCTCCATCAAACTTGACATTCTTCACTTTGGCCTGAACCACCAGGAAGTGGATGTACATCTCAGTCAGGGTCTTGGGCAGCTGGCCTCCCTTTGTGGTCTTCAACACGACCTCCAGAACTGTAGCAGTGATCCAGCAGAAGACTGGGATGTGACACATGATGTGGAGGCTTCGTGAGGTCTTGATGTGGGAGATGATCCTGCTGGCCTGCTTCTTATTTCTGAACCTCTTCCTGAAGTAGTCCTTCTTCTGTTGGTTAGTGAACCCTCTGACCTCTGTCACCAGGTCAACACAGTCAGGAGGGATCTGATTGGCTGCTGCAGGTCGTGTGGTTATCCAGAGGCGAGCAGAGGGAAGCAGCTTCCCCCTGATGAGGTTTGTCAGCAGCACATCCACTGAGGTGGACTCTGTGACATCAGTTAGGGCTTTATTCTTGCAGAAGTCCAGAGGAAGTCGACACTCATCCAGACCGTCAAAGATGAACACAACCGGGAACTCTTCAAACCTGCAGATTCCTGCTTCTTTGGTTTCAGAGAAGAAGTGATGAACAAGTTCCACCAAGCTGAACTTCTTCTCTTTCAGCACATTCAGCTCTCTGAACGTGAAGGGAAACATGAACTGGATGTCCTGGTTGGCTTTGTCTTCAGCCCAGTCCAGAGTGAACTTCTGTGTTAGGACTGTTTTCCCGATGCCAGCCACTCCCTTTGTCATCACTGTTCTGATTGGTTCCTCTCCTCCAGGTGAGGCTTTAAAGAGGTCTTCTTGTCTGATGGTGGTTTCTGGTCTGTGTGGTTTCCTGGATGCTGCTTCAATCTGTCTGACCTCATGTTCATTGTTGACCTCTGCAGTCCCTCCCTCTGTGATGTAGAGCTCTGTGTAGATCTGGTTCAGAAGGGTTGGGTTTCCTGCTTTAGCGATCCCCTCAAACACACACTGGAACTTCTTCTTCAGGTTAGATTTGAGTTCACGCTGACAAACTGCAGCAAGAAGTCCTGAATGAACACACAACAAGAAGATCAGAATAGATTTTTAACAGTTCATTTCCTCAAAGAATGAGTATGAATATATTGTGGTCCATCTCTTGAGACATTAGTAAACGTTCCATTCATCCAGCATGTTAAATCTTTAGAGAAATCCTCTTACTGCTCTGCAGACAGTCAGCCAGCTCCTCCTGCTTCATGCTCCTCAGGAAGTGCAGTGAGATCTTCTGAAATGCTTCTTTGCTCCTCCTCTGCTCTTTATCTTCACCATCCAACACCTCCTCATCCTCTCTCTGAATCTCTAAGTATTCTGGGTAATCTGAAGTCAGAACCTTCTGGATCTTCTTCAGCTCGTCCTTCACAAAAGTGAGGATGTTCTCCTCCAGCAGCTGGAACAGAATATTCTCTGAATGACAAACTAAAACCATGGAAGCAAACATCAGATCCATGTTGGACAGACTGACAACCCACTGGTCTAAAGAGTGCAGCATGGAGATGATGGTGAACAGAAGACATGTAAAAGTAGTTGTACAGGTACAGACCATAAATATGGAGTCCAGGTGTGTTTGATGCTGCTGGGCAGACGGACCTCTGGGAACCTCTGAGCTCTCCTGGTCCTCTCTGTGGAGGAGTCATGAACCATCAGCTCACATTGTGTCTGCACCACAGACTGTTTATTGTTCATGATGTTACAACACAAACACAACAACAAAGTTAAAGATGTTGTGTCATGATTCAACATTTTATAAACCAGATGCTAAAGACTGGAGATGAAGGACGACCATCTGTGTGACAGTTAGTCATCTTGTTTCATCTGTTTAAAGAACTTACTCTGGGTCATAAGAACGTTGTTCATCTCTGAAGAGAATAAAAGCATCTTTAGACCGATCACTCTTCATGGACACACAGCTGGGTTCAGGAGACTTTTCTTTCTGCTGCTGTGACCTGATAGAAACACTGAGATTTAATGAACACATAGGATTCATATTACCTGCTTTCACTGGTTTTGTTTGACCATTACCCATTAAAACATAAATGGTCTTAAATGGCAACGACAACACAACTTATTTATGGTTACTTATTTGTTGCTTATTCAACCAACTCGTCATTACAATAAGACACAATAACTAAAACTTGGAGCCAGGGAGCCAGTCATAGTAATGATGAATGTAATGATGGAGGACAACCCTCCAACAGGAAACTCTTTTAAACTGCTGACTCTTCATCAAACTGCACTCTGCTTCCAGACCTCTGAAGGTAGTGCCAAACATCTACCACTAGTCTGCATAGATTTATGTTCCCAGACCTCTGAACGTAGACCCAGAACCCCTGCAGCTAGTCTACAGACCTCTGAATGTCGACCCAGAACCCCTGCAGCTAGTCTACAGACCTCTGAATGTAGACCCAGAACCCCTGCAGCTAGTCTACAGACCTCTGAATATAGACCCAGAACCCCTGCAGCTAGTCTACAGACCTCTGAATGTAGACCCAGAACCCCTGCAGCTAGTCTACAGACCCCTGAATCTGATACAGTCTTCTGAAACTGCTCCCTAAACCATGACAGGTAGTCCCTGAAACTCTGGATCTAGGACCCAGACTACTTCAGCTTGTCCCCAGAACTCTACAGCTCTTCTGAAGACTTTTGTAGGTTTATTCCATCATCTGTCTCAAAAAATCTACAACTAAAAAATATCTCCTGGTCGACTCAGAGGAGGAATAAACTCACAGTGTGTTTGCACCAGAGTAGGGCTGCAACAACGAATCGATAAAATCGAGAAAAATCGATTATTAAAAAAGTTGGCAACAAATTTCATTATCGATTCGTTGTGTCGCGCGATTATTACGCCACTCAATAAGTCGCGGAGATGTTTGAGTATTGAACATAACAGTTGAGTGGAGCGGAGCGCCGCAGACTGAAGCTCCAGGAGCTTCTGCAGCGCTGTACCTTCTCCATGTCGCTGCATAGTCGCGTTGCGTGTTCACTAACTTAACAGCTAGGCTAACCGTTGTCGTTAGCTCGCTAGCTCGTCCTTCATTCCCCGTGTTTGAGCTGTTGGGTTAGATAACGTCTTGGTTTTAAAATACCGTGGAGGCTTCAAGAGAAGCAACGCGTAAACATCTCCTCTGAGGAGCAGAACACAGACCTGCGTTCAACAGTCTGATATAATGAGGCTTCATGCAGAGGAAGTGCTGCTGGGATTTGTAGTTCCATATCTAATGAACAACCTTTATTTAGGTAAAGTGCAATACGTAAGTTATCCGTTGATACATTGAGTGATTACTTCTGGAATATCATCTCTAGTTCTCTGAGTTCTGTGTGTGTATGTCTGTGAGTGTGTGCGTCTGTGAGTGTGCAGGTGTGTGTGTGTGTGTGTGTGTGTGCGTGTGTGCGTCTGTGAGTGTGCATGTCTGTGAGTGTAGAGAACAAGTTCTGACAAATCCTGTTAAGTTTTCTGATTTGTATTTGTTTTTTATAAATTCTTTATTGTTAATATTTGTTGCACTGTGAATTTGTACTGTTAGTTCTGTTTTTGTAATAAAAGGTTGCAAATTAATGCTTTAAAATTATGTATTTTTTTATCCGATTAATCGATTAATTGAAAAAATAATCGACCGATGAATCGATTATTAAAATAATCGTTAGTTGCAGCCCTAAACCAGAGACTGTTTAGAGTTAATGATTCATAAACAAACAGCTACAGAGCAGTTAGTAAAATATATTGATTCTGTCATGATTGATCTTCATGAAAACAACACTGTAAATGATGAACGACCAATTCTGTGTTTCATAACTGAGAATCAGAACAGTTAGTCATCTGTTTCATCTGTTTTAAGAACTTACTCTAGGTCAGAAGAACGGCAGCCATCTTTGAAGTGAATCAGACGACCAATCGACTGATCACTCTTCATGGACACACAGCTGGGTTCAGGTCCAGGTCCAGGTTCACGTTCAGGTGCAGGTCCAGTATCAGGTTCAGGTTCAGGTCCAGGTCCAGGACAGTCTGGTCTCTGATGGATCCTGGTCACACATGTAGAAGCAGAGTCAGTGAGTCAAAGACTTTGTGACATGAGAAGAGTCCTGGACAGTTAGAGATGGTCCTCTCACCTCTGAGCTCTGGTCTGGCTGTCATGTTCCCCACACAGACTGCTTTTAGAGGGAGGGACTCCCTCCTCTCTGTCCTCACTCTGACTCATAGCAGAGTCCACACCTTCACACCAACAGCACCACCTGCTGGAGAGATCACACATTACTGCTCTTCATCATGACAATCAGCTCATTCACCTCAACACTAAATACACTCATGGGACAGTTTCCATGTTGTTGGCACTTTAGCTGCAGAGTCGTATCCAAGAAAAGACATTCACAATGTTCTCTAGTCTCTAGACTGGAAGACTAGAAGACATTCACAATGTTCTCTAGTCTCTAGACTTGAAGACTAGAAGACATTCACAATGTTCTCTAGTCTCTAGACTTGAAGACTAGAAGACATTCACAATGTTCTCTAGTCTCTAGACTTGAAGACTAGAAGACATTCACAATGTTCTCTAGTCTCTAGACTTGAAGACTAGAAGACATTCACAATGCTCTCTAGTCTCTAGACTTGAAGACTAGAAGACATTCACAATGTTCTCTAGTCTCTAGACTTGAGGACTAGAAGACATTCACAATGTTCTCTAATCTCTAGAATTGTTAGAAGACTAGAAGACATTCACAATGTTCTCTAGTCTCTAGACTTGTTAGAAGACTAGAAGACATTCACAATGCTCTCTAGTCTCTAGACTTGAAGACTAGAAGACATTCACAATGCTCTCTAGTCTCTAGACTTGAAGACTAGAAGACATTCACAATGTTCTCTAGTCTCTAGACTTGAAGACTAGAAGACATTCACAATGTTCTCTAGTCTCTAGACTTGAAGACTAGAAGACATTCACAATGCTCTCTAGTCTCTAGACTTGAAGACTAGAAGACATTCACAATGTTCTCTAGTCTCTAGACTTGAGGACTAGAAGACATTCACAATGTTCTCTAATCTCTAGAATTGTTAGAAGACTAGAAGACATTCACAATGTTCTCTAGTCTCTAGACTTGTTAGAAGACTAGAAGACATTCACAATGCTCTCTAGTCTCTAGACTTGAAGACTAGAAGACATTCACAATGCTCTCTAGTCTCTAGACTTGAAGACTAGAAGACATTCACAATGTTCTCTAGTCTCTAGACTTGAAGACTAGAAGACATTCACAATGTTCTCTAGTCTCTAGACTTGAAGACTAGAATACATTCTCAATGCTCTCTAGTCTCTAGACTTGTTAGAAGACTAGAAGACATTCAGAATGTTCTCTAGTCTCTAGACTTGTTAGAAGACTAGAAGACATTCACAATGTTCTCTAGTCTCTAGACTTGAAGACTAGAATACATTCTCAATGCTCTCTAGTCTCTAGACTTGTTAGAAGACTAGAAGACATTCACAATGTTCTCTAGTCTCTAAACTTGTTAGAAGACTAGAAGACATTCACAATGCTCTCTAGTCTCTAAACTTGTTAGAAGACTAGAAGATATTCTCAATGCTCTCTAGTCTCTAGACTTGAAGACTAGAAGACATTCACAATGCTCTCTAGTCTCTAGACTTGAAGACTAGAAGACATTCACAATGCTCTCTAGTCTCTAGACTTGAAGACTAGAAGACATTCTCAATGCTCTCTAGTCTCTTATGAACCGTGTATTTAGTGGGCCGGTCTGACAGTAATTTCCGGGACATTTTTCCTTCAGTTCTTCTCTGGTTCTGGAACCAGGACTTTGTTTGTCTACATGTTGTAAAGCCCTCTGAGGATAATTTCTCATTTGTGATTCTGGCTGATACAAAATAAAATAAAGTGAATTGAAGACCACGTTATTCAACTAGTGTTGGCATCTAAATTCAGGGACTCTGCATTGAAAGTGGTTCATGATGAATCTGGACACTGGGGGGTTCAGGAAAACTTATGATCTGAGTCCAAGACATTTCTTTTCACCATGTTGGAAGTAGATTGGGTAACTTGTGAAGGCCTGCAGGTGTTACAGTAAATAAGGTCTAATGAGTTAAACTCTGGTTCCAGGGTTGGGACCCAGTTTCTATGGAGGGGTGAAGCCCTGTTGCTTTAAGCAGCCTGCTGTGTGCTCTAGCTCTCTGTGTTGATGGCAGGTATTTAGTAGGCGGAGCTAATCAGTGCAACTGGCAGCACCTGGCCAGTCTCCATTATTGTATGTATTAGTTCAGTAAAATAATAATCCCTTTTAAAATATATTGTGATCATAACTATAAACATCCAGCATGAGTGAGCAAGGTCAATCAAAAAGGACTCCTCCAGAGCTCCAGGGCTTTTAAAACAGTATTGTTTGGTATAACAACACAACAACCCACAGACTAATAGTGAACCTTTTTACAAAGATTAAGACCTAAAGCATCGACATCTGCAACAACAAACACAATCCAGGAAGCATTGTTGTGCTATGAAGCATATTCAGTCAAAGAAAGGTGTCACAAGACAGTGACTCATCTACTACCAAAATGATCAGCTGTTTCCTCATGTGCTGTATGACTAAGCAAGCGCTGACGGACCAATGAGAGCCAAGGATTTTGAATCGCCCACGGAGAGCAAAAAAGAAAAAGCTTCGGCCGTGTTTGTTAATGTAGAAACACTAATCAGAGGTTTGTACGGCAAGTTAGGGAGTTTACATAAATAGTGAAACTTCACAATTATTTTAATTTGTTTTTTAAACCACAGTTCTCATCTCATAAGGGTTACGGTATTTTAGTAATTTAAATGAATATAATCAACGTTGTGGAGATGTGCAAGGTGCTGTTTTTAAAACTCTTTCTTCTGGTGGAACGAGGCGAACCGGAGACAGTTTCCAACAGGTTGAGACCTGTGAGGCTCTGGGCTGGACCTCCGCTCCTCCAGCACCATGTTCTGATTGGCTCACCTCCTGCTTCAACCTGTCGCTGGTTTACTCATAACTTTACCTTTTCCTTTAAAACAACACGTCTTCCATCTTTGTCATGGCCGGGTCCCAGGTGAGCTCTGTGTTCCCTGCTGGGTCCTAGTGCTCACCATTTTACTAGCTTCCCCTCCACGTCAGGAAGAGTCCTGACAGACCCCAGATCAGCCTGAACTCCTCTTCATCATTCATAGCAACACTTCATCTGGACTTCAACATTCAAACTAACAGCAGCTTCTCTCTGTTTAATCTCACAGGCGGCCATCTTGTTTCCCAGCTGACATGTTTGACAGCAGCTTTAAACAGTCACACGGTCACAACAATCACTAACGTCATTTCAACCGATCACAGCTCCACTTACTGAACGTTGAGCCGTGGACTTCCTCAGAGTGCAGCTCTCTTCTGTCCTCAGCAGCTCTGTGGAGAAAAGGAGCTTCCTGCTTCACTTCGACTTGCATCAGACGAAGTGAAGCGACGCAGCTTCTTTTCCTTCATCAGAGTTCCTCACGTCACCATCAAAGTATGCAGTCGGACTGGTCGACCGAGTCTCAGTCTGAGCTGCGTTCACAGGATCAAATGTCATTGTGCACAGAAACCTCCTCACAGCTCCAACAAGAGTCTTTCAGGATCAAATCCAGCATCTGTGGACAAATCATGACAACTTGTAAAGAGTCTTTGACAACAGCCTGGACTCTGTAGTGGAGACCAGATGGTTCAGAGGATCCATGCTGCCCCTCTTTGTCCCCTTGTGTTCCTGTATATGTAGACTAGTAGGGACCAGAGGATCAAGCAGAAAGCTTTGCAGCAAATGTTGTGTTGAGTTTATCTGGAATAAATACACTAAGACAACAGAGTCTGACCTGACAGTGTTTTTATTCTTCACTCCACTTTGTTGATCTGGTTGAACCTGTTGGGGCGGGACAACTTACCCACGTATGAGTCTTAGGCTGCGTTCCAGATGCTTCACTCTTCCTGTGTACTTCTAGGACGCATTAATGATGTATTAATGAGGACAGACTGCAGCTTGATGCATTAATGAGGACAGACTGCAGCTTGATGCATTAATGAGGACAGACTGCAGCTTGATGCATTAATGAGGACAGACTGCAGCTTGATGCATTAATGAGGACAGACTGCAGCTTGATGCATTAATGAGGACATACCACTTCCTCATCACATGGAACCTTGAACTTTGACCCTCTTGCTCATGTATCTGCTGTGCGGAAGGATTGTGGGTCAGAACAGGAAAGCGTGACATTGTGATGTCATTCATACGTCATTTAGAGAGAGAGCTGGCTTGTGCTGTGTTTTATTTAGAATTGTTGTTGTTTTTATATGTGAACAGGCTTCTCTCATGCAACATTATGTGTTCATAGAACACAGGTTCATACTCAGAAAAAGCTTTTCCAACAGGCCACTAAACAATATTCTCAGCTTTGGTCACTAGAGGGCAGCAGAGCTCTTTCCTTCACAACATAAATCAGTCAGAATATTTCAACAAACTTGGCCCATGAGAGTCAAACACAATGCATTTGTCACTACATATTCTGACTCACAATCCAGTAACACATGTTGCTGTGAATCACAATACAGTAACACATGTTGCTGTGACTCACAATACAGTAACACATGTTGCTGTGACTCACAATACAATCATTTTGAGCAGGTTTTCCTTCTTCAGCAATACACTATAATCCATTTTAGCATTATTTTCAACACAGATGTTAGGTTTAGCTATCACGCACCAAAGTGCCGCACGGGGCATGAGCTTTAAGGATTTAGTAGATCTGTGTTCAAGTAGTGATATGAACCCCAAATGAGTTATAATACTTGTGTTATTTATATCATTTTTTTCAGAATTTTTTTGTGAAAAGATATATATATATATATATATATATATATATATATATATATATATATATATATATATACAACATTTGAAACATTATTATAAACACCCAGCATATTCTAAAAAAGATTTCCCGACAATGCGTTTTCGAGCCGCTCTGAGTGTTTTCAACTCCACTGTGAAAGACCTAAACAACAACCTACAGAGTGAAACACCCTCTGTGGAAAGATAAAGACCTAAAGAACCGGAATCTGCAGGAAAAATCAATAAAACAAAGCCGTAGCCTGTTACTAACGATTTTAGTCAAAAAACTGTGTCGTTCGGTTCAAAAATGAAAAAGTTAGAAGCTTTTTTCCTAAACACGCTCTGATTGGTTGAAGCCTGTGTTCAAAATCTGCATATTTCCCGCCTTAAGACGTGTGACGCGTTTGAAAAAATAAAAAAACAGCAGGAAAGCCACGACCACAGTTTGCAGTCTACAAGAGTCGAACAGGAGGAAAAGGACACAGCCGGCTTCACTTGGACTTTTCAGGTACTAATATCACATAGATGTGTTTATTTTTGAAATAATACTTTCTGAGGTGTAGTTATTAACAGAAAGGTGAAAAGTAACTGTTGTACGAAAAAGTGAAGGCAGGGTTTTTTTGAGGTGATGGGTTTTATGTGATGACATAAACTTACCAGTATTATTTTACTTTTCTGTTCGAATAGATCACTTCCCACAAATCTTTACTGTATTTTAATAATTTAAATGAAGTCAATCAACGTTGTGGTTCCAGAAATCTTGTAGGAAACGTCACTTGATCTTTTAAAAAAAAATCATTTTCTTGTCTGATAATCGGTGCAGCAGGGGGTTTTTTTTGGGGTGGGGGGGGGGGGCATCCGTTGTGTTACACAAACGATGACAGTGGACTTTAACGTTGTGTGCCGATGGACACTTGCTTCTTTCGACATCATATTGGAGCAAAAGCTACCAGAGTCCACTTCAACAACAGCAAGGTAACGAAGCTCATTATTATACCTTTATGTTTCCTTTTTGACAGCATTTAGCAAATGTAACGTACTTTAATTACAGACAGCACAGTCTCCTTAAGTAAAGTCACCGTGTAACACTACGTGACTTTAAGAGGGAAGTAGAGAGACACGTTCCTGCACTAGTGAGCTAACGTTACTTTACTGCACTAGTGAGCTAACGTTACTTTACTGCACTAGTGAACTAATGTTACTTTACTGCACTACTGAGCTCACGTTACTTTACTGCACTAGTGAGCTAACGTTACTTTACTGCACAAGTAAGCTCACGTTACTTTACTGCACTAGTGAGCTAACGTTACTTTACTGCACTAGTAAGCTAACGTTACTTTACTGTACTAGTGAGCTAACGTTACTTTACTGCACTAGTGTGCTAACATTTCTCTACTGCACGAGTGAGCTAACGTTACTTTATTGCACTAGTGAGCTAACGTTACTTTACTGCACTAGTGAGCTAACGTTACTTTACTGCACTGGTGAGCTTTACGCTACTTTACTGCACTAGTGAGCTAACGCTGCTTTTACTGCACTAGTAATCTGACGCTACTGTGTTGCGTTACACAAACGATGACAGTGGACTTTAAAGTTGTGTGCCGATGGACACTTGCTTCTTGACATCATATTGGAGCAAGAGCTACCAGAGTCCACTTCAACTTCAACAACAGCAAGGTAACGAAGCTCATTATTATTCCTTTATGTTTCCTTTTTGACAGCATTAAGCAAATGTAACAGACTTTAATTACAGACAGCACAGTCTCCTCAAGTAAAGTCACCGTGTAACACTACGTGACTTTAAGAGGGACGTAGAGAGACACGTTCCTGCACTAGTGAGCTAACGTTACTTTACTGCATTAGTGAGCTAACGTTACTTGACTGCACTAGTGAGCTAACGTTACGTTACTGCACTAGTGAGCTAATGTTACTTTACTGCACTAGTGAGCTAACGTTACTTTACTGCACTAGTGAGCTAACGTTACTTTACTGCACTAGTGAGCTAACGTTACTTTACTGCACTAGTGAGCTGACGTTACTTTACTGCAATAGTGAGCTAACGTTACTTTACTGCACTAGTGAGCTAACGTTACGTTACTGCACTACTGAGCTAATGTTACTTTACGGGACTAGTGAGCTAACGTTACATTACAGCACTAGTAAACTAATGTTACTTTACTGCACTAGTGAGCTAACGTTACTTTACTGCACTACTGAGCTAACGTTACTTTACTGCACTACTGAGCTAACGTTACTTTACTGCACTAGTGAGCTAACGTTACGTTACTGCACTACTGAGCTAATGTCACTTTACTGCACTAGTGAGCTAACGTTACTTTACTGCACTAGTGAGCTAACGTTACGTTACTGCACTACTGAGCTAAAGTTACTTTACTGCATTAGTGAGCTAACGTTACTTTACTGCACTAGTGAGCTAACGTTACATTACTGCACTACTGAGCTAATGTTACTTTACTGCACTAGTGAGCTAACGTTACTTTACTGCACTAGTGAGCTAACGTTACTTTACTGCACTAGAGAGCTAACATTACTGCACTAGTGAGCTAATGCTTCTTCACTGCACTAGTGAGCTAACGTTACTTTACTGCACTAGTAAGCTAACGCTACTCCGTTGCGTTACACAAATGATGACAGTGGACTTTAACGTTGTGTGCCGATGGACACTTGCTTCTCTCGACATCATATTGGAGCAAGAGCTACCAGAGACCACTTCAACTTCAACAACAGCAAGGTAACGAAGCTCATTATTATTCCTTCATGTTTCCTTTTTGACAGCATTTAGCAAATGTAACATACTTTAATTACAGACAGCACAGTCTCCTCAAGTAAAGTCACCGTGTAACACTACGTGACTTTAAGAGGGAAGTAGAGAGACACGTTCCTGCACTAGTGAGCTAACGTTGCTATACTGCACTAGTGAGCTAACGTTACGTTCCTGCACTAGTGAGCTAACGTTACTTTACTGCACTAGTGAGCTAACGTTACTTTACTGCACTAGTGAGCTAACGTTACATTCCTGCATGAGTGAGCTAACGGTACTTTACTGCACGAGTGAGCTAATGTCACTTTACTGCACTAGTGAGCTAACGTTACTTTACTGCACTACTGAGCTAACATTACTGCACTAGTGAGCTAACGCTTCTTTACTGCACTAGTGAGCTAACGTTACTTTACTGCACTAGTGAGCTAACATTACTGCACTAGTGAGCTAATGCTTCTTCACTGCACTCGTGAGCTAACATTACTTTACTGCACTCGTGAGATAATGCTACTTTACTGCACTCGTGAGCTAACGCTACTCCGTTGTGTTACACAAACGATGACAGTGGACTTTAACGTTGTGTGCCGATGGATACTTGCTTCTCTCGACATATCGGAGCAAGAGCTACCAGAGTCCACTTCAATTTCAACAACAGGAAGGTAACGAAGCTCATTATTATTCCTTCATGTTTCCTTTTTGACAGCATTTAGCAAATGTAACGTACTTTAATTACAGACAGCACAGTCTCCTCAAGTAAAGTCACCGTGTAACACTACGTGACTTTAAGAGGGAAGTAGAGAGACACGTTCCTGCACTAGTGAGCGAACGTCGCTTTACTGCACTAGTGAGCTAACACTACTTCGTTGCGGTACACAAAACGATGACAGTGTGTTGGTCCGCTAGCTAGTTAGATGATGTTAACTCCGTTTGGAGAAGTTTTGACTCTTTTCTCTCTTGCTAGCTACCGTGCGGCACAGCGCAGCACGAGTAACGTTACCAAGTTGCACTGAAGGTGAACCAGAACGTTGTGAGTGAACCAGAAGGCCCCAACAGGTCAGACTTTTACACAACATAACATAGCGTGTGTTTTCTGAGCTAACGCTACAGGCCAGACTGCAACCGCTGGTATAAAGTTGATACATTGTTGCTAGTTTAACCCTCCTATCGTGTTCTAATCTGACCGATTTAAAAGTTTAATCAATCATAAATATTGTGTTTTACTTCTGATTACCTCAAGACCTTATGATATCCTCCACAGTAGGCATTACATCACAGACAATTCTTGATCACCCCCCACCCTTTTCTTACACACACTTTTTTTTGCAATGGATTTTGCGTACTGGAGACAAGTTTTTACACACAGGAAAGTTTTAAGGCGTACAAAAGTCTGCTGGCTTATTCCGTATTCACACCAAAAGCGCAACACTTTTTTGCCTGATTTTACTCGCTCGACACGTTATGTGGTTAACTCGCTTTTTGCTTTTTCGCAACCAATTGCGATGGAAAGCTGGCGCGGCTTGAGTCCCGTTAGTCCTAGTTACCATCATCACATAGCCCGGTCACGTTCCTGTAAAACAGTTTTCATTTCCGCTATCGACCATGGGACATTAACAAGTATTTCTGCGTCATGCTTGTTGTGGAAATACCACAAATAAAACAAATGTCGGAACATCCAGTGCCCCGTGTCTGGTTTCATACTATTCTCCGTGTCTGGGTTCATACTATTCTCCGTAGTCGCACTGTCTGGCTTCATCCAGTGCGAATACTGGATGAAACCGCTTCCAGCGCTCATTCAGGACCAGCAGTGACTGTTTGGCTGCCGGGCTGAGTGCTGTTCCCATGTAGCCAGTGTTTTATTTTACCTTGAAATGAATCACAGAGTAAAGGCAGACATCACCCCACAGAGTTGCCATATTCATGGCTTCCTCCCAAGTTTCCATCCACAGTTTCTTTTGCGCAAGTGAAAGACATTGATTTTCACTCAGCGAAAAAGCTAAACTAGATTATTGAGAAGAGTGTGTCAATGGAAACGTGCCCACAACCCGATTGTGAATAGCACCAACAGCATCTACAGCGTCAGTAACCGCTTAAGCAGTGCACTGGTTTCAGCCACTGGATCTATCACTGTGTCGTTGTTTATAGACATCCTAAGTCAGCTTACACGTAATAATGATATTCGTAACTTCACAATTTACAATATTCAAAAGGCGATTTCAAGGCCTTGTTCAAGCTAACCTCTGCTATGCACATGTACATGGCCATGAGATTTTAATGTACAGTTTTGGTGAAAAGTGACTTCATAATCAGCTACAATGTCATAATGATATTCATAATTTCACAATATTCAAACAGCTAAAAAAGAAGATATATCCCCCTGCAGTCCGTCAACGGCTCCAGGGGGATATCTGTCACGCTTGCCAGTCTTCAAAACTTGAGAGCACTGTGAAGGTCTTCCTCAGCTGGCCCATTCTCAGCACCTCTTTGCTTACAAGCAGCCTTTGGCAAATGATCCTCACAGAATATCTTGTAGCTGACATCAAACATGGGCTCGTTCCTAAAACACATATGAATGAGGAGTAAAGACATTAATAAGTGTTGTGATGGTTTGCACATGCAACAGAATGCAGATTGAAGGTTTACTTTCATAATGTTCAGTTAGTAGCTCCTTGAAATGCAATATAACACATGACTTACTGTTCTTTCTCTGGTTTTTCAAGCCTCATGAAAAAACCTGGTGTACTGATTGGAGCAGCCTTTGTGGTTCTGCACCTCCCGAGCCGCACAGTCTTTGTCTTTTATGTGTATCAAAAAACTTTGGTCATCCTTCAACTCGGCAGCTTTCTGCAATTGGCCTTAACGAAACAAAAAGGATAGCTCAATGAGTTTGTTGACATATCTCTCACACAGAATTGTACCTTTCAGTCACTCAACCACAGTCTGTGTGTGTGTGTGTGTGTGTGTGTGTGTGTGTGTGTGTGTGTGTGTGTGTGTGTTTACCTGCTGTTAATGTTTTCAGCCTTTCTTTGTTGGACTTCTGTTGCTACAAGTTGATGGCACTCGCAACGAATATCCTGTTACGCTCTGAAGAAACTAGTTCGGCATAAAACATCGCCGCATCCACAATCGATTAGAATTTCAGCGACAAACTTTTTTTTGGTAACTTAACATGACTCGTTCTTTTTTATGAGCTAAAGATTGTGTAGATGCACGACTGTGGAGCGGGAATCGTTTTCTAAAAGACTTTTCGTGGTTCACCTTGCGGCCTATGGAGGAGGAACCCGTGTGGTTGGGAACCTTCAGGAGTGAACAATCATTCACTCCTGTCAGCCTATTGCAGGAGAAGAGCTCTCTCACCTCATGGAGACGATTTCAGAGACGAGCAAGACTGGACTTTGGTTGGAAAGTACAAAATACAAACCAGTTTTATTTGTTTTTACAATAACAAGGTTAAAGGTCACAACAACGGATAATGCAAGAAGTCAATTATGATCTAGAATCATCCAAAACTAGGATTCATTTGATCTCAACGTCACTTATCAAAGTTTGTTCATTTGTTACACGACGATCAAAGATGATGAATTTAGTTTGTTCAAATCAAAACAACTCTTTACAAGTTGTGATTATTTCTCCACAGAAGCTGAATCTGATCCAGAAAGACTCTCGTTTGACATTCGGAGGTTTTTCTTCACACAAACAAATGTCTCAAGACCAGCAGCAGGTACCCCTCACCTGCTGCAGCTGTTTACAACCACTGAGAGATCAGGGCCCTGTTCCACGTACGTGGTTCCACAAATACGATCAAATGTCCTGTTATCCAGCTCAACCTAACGAGATGATTGACTACAGGATATGTCGGTTCCCTGAAGGTGGATCCTCCCTCAAACGCTCTCGTTCATTCTAACCAGACGCCAGTTGTCAGGATAACTGTGCGTGGCAGCTGCTTTTCAGAAGGGAGAAAAGTCAAACGCCAAATTCATGATGTTCTCTTTCTAAAATGACAAATAAAGTCAGAGAAAGACTGTCTCTTTTCTCTGCTGACGAGCAGAAGATGATCATGACTACATGTGATCTAAACTGGCTTTGTGGAACCGAAAATCCTGATCTACGTCATCTTATCCTGGAAGTTATCCAGCTATATCAGTAAACCAGGTACGTGGAACAGGGCCCAGGTTGCTGCTAGCTAACATCAGCTGTGTGTCATCCTGTACAGGAGGAACTATCTGGACAGCAGAGAGAAGGTTTCTCTACCAGGAGGAGACTCTCAATCCTCCAGAGAACACAGAGACACTGAGGATTCAGACAAGGACCAGAACCAGAACCCAAACCCAGGATAAAGAGGTTCAGTGAAGGTGGTGTTGAAGGTGTGGAGGTGGATCAGTGTGTCAGAGGAGACTCTGTAGAAGGACAGAGAGCCAGCAGGACAGTCCACATACACTGCTACTCTACCAGAGGAGGAGGAGGAGGAAGAGGAGGTGATGGGTGTTTTTGTCTTATTGTGATAGACAGAGTAAACACCATAATAAGACTCCAGACTCCAGGACTGATCATTCATTCCAAACCAACAGTCTTCACTGTTTCCTCTCCTTCTGATTCCTCTGTAACTCACTGATATAAAAACTCTTCCTCTCCACTCGACCTCCCAGTAACAGCGACCAGTCAGACCAGTTCTACAGAGCAGCTGAGGCCAGACATCAAACCTGTCTGGATGATCAGAATATGACTGATCCTCCATCACACGTGTCACCATCCTGTTGTTGTCAGACAGTTTGAGGTTCTTGTTCACTGTGTTTGTGTCGAGTGTGAGTTCACAGGAATCTGATGGAGAGAACAAGACACAATACAGCTGCAGTTATTAATGTATCATCTGTTCATCTAGTGACACTTTGATGATGACATCAGAGATGTGAATGAGTGATGGCACAGTGTGCAGATGGTTGAATGTGTTCATCAAACTCAAAGCCCACTTACACTTCCTCAGACCTGGTCTGAACCATCGGACTCCAGCAGGCTCCACCCTGAAAGGAGGAGGGGGGTCAGAGCAGCATGAAACATGGACATGACATCACTCTCATCACAGAGCTTTGGGATTCATGTTCACATGGACCACTTATTATTCATCCGCTCATCCTCTGTTACTTCATGGAGCTTCTTCTGATTGGCCCATGACGACAGCTCATCATGCTCTTCAGCCTGACTCATGTTTATGATTATCATCTTTTTAATCAACTATGTTGTTACATTACAATAAAACACTATCAAGTTGTGTTTCATAAACTGTTGTCTGCATATTGTTATGATCAGATTATAATCTGCATATAAACCATAACAACATAAATGGATATGAGACACACATATGACACACATCGTTAGTGGGAGAACTATTTAATTCAGCAGGTTTGAAACTCTCCCTCATCCCTTACCCCTCATCCCTCATCCCTTTCCTCATCCCTCACTCCCTTCCCTCATTCCTCACTCCCTTTCCTCATCCCTTACCCCCTCATCACATCCCTTTTCCTTCTCCAGCTCAAGAATCTATGGTTCTGAATAATAAACCTTCCACCAACACCAGTTAGGAGAAGCGTGGTCCTTGTTAGTGAAACAAATCTAGTTAGAATAAAATCTACTGGGATTAAATCCATCTCCACAACCATACTGGTAGTGAAATGTATTGTGCTGTGTAGGTGCTGCATCACTTAGTTTGGTTTCTCAGGCTGCTTTGTGGTTTTCACAGGGAAGTTGATGAGAGAGAGCTGCAAACAGCGGCGTCTACAAGCCTGCTAGAAGCTACAAACTCTGCTCTGACACCTCAGCTGAACTTTTACCTGTTAAGATTGTGCACAACAGAAAGTTAATGTCTCCTGGACTTTTTTCCTGTGAAGAACCCAGAGAGGGTTGTTTGGTTATTATGTATTTCAGAAATAGTGTTATTATTTATTTCCTGACTTTTTTTCCTGTGAAGAACCCAGAAAGGGTTAATATTTGGTGATGTGTGGTTATGTGTGGCCTTCTGGAAAACCATAAATGTTTACGTTGAGGCATCCCTGCGATCGTCTCACTCTTTCTGTTACAAACTGACCCCGGCCCCCGTCAGAGAAGAGAAAAGTTATGTGGCCCTCACAGGAAAAAGTTTGGGGACCCCTGGTCTACTGATTCCACCAGATTTGAAACCATATCTCTGTGAAGGATTTTCGCGAAGATATTAATATTTATAAAACGTCAATGGCTGCGTTTCCCAGATTTTGATCGTTCTTAAGGACTTCGGCTAAGAAGTAGCGCTAAGATACGAGTGTTTCCCAGACGCGCTCTTAACTGCCTTCTTAAGATCTCGCCAAAGAAGCTTCTTAAGACGCTCTTAGTGGAGCTGTCCACCGCCGTGGAGATGAAACTAAATCAATCCATGCCAGATTAATCCATCACCCACCACTTTATCAGAGCATGAATCACACACAACACGCTGTGGTCCACACACACAGGTGCAGTTATGCTACGGGCGTGTGTGTGTGTGTGTGTGTGTGTGTGTGTGTGTGTGTGTGTGTGCTATCCACGACACCAATCACCGGGGATCTCAGCCATGGCATGAAATCCACGGTGGACCTGGTGGACCTCGTCCCGTGTGGTGGCATTCTGATGTGTGTCCGCATGGCGCAGGAGGATCGGTGTCACGCTGCCACACTCCGTGAACCCGATGCCTTGCTGAGGCCGGTGCCGTCCCCCACCACCTCCAGGAAGCTCCCCACGCGTAAAGACCAGGCTGAGGGCAACACTGCAGCGGGTTGGCCTCTGGATGTGTGGTGACACCAGCGTGACGAGGCGTTGGATCTCCACACGGGGAAGCCGGTACTTGGACTGGACGGCCCGGTCCGACAGCACATTGAGTGGAGAAGTGCTGACGCTCACATGCATTTATGTAAACCATCACATGCATTTATGTAAACCATCACATGCATTTATGTAAACTATCTGGCTTCGCGCAGGGCGACGCTGTTGGTTAGCAGAGAGGTGATGCTGTATTGCAGCCGTGGTGTCTCTCACGTGGACTTCAGCAACGTCTTTAGACGAGGAGCCTCTCTTGATGAGGTTCAGCAGAGTTCAGTTACACCTGTCAGTTCCCTGATATCTGTGGAATACCACAGGGTTGTTGATGTTTTTATAGCTAACGTAAACTCATATGCAGATGCTGAATGTGTGTGAAAACGTAATGAGTGATAGTAATGATGATTCATTTTATTTATGTAGTGACTGGAACACAGGGGTAATTCTTTATTTTTATATCGTTATTTTTCTTTTTATGCTATTATTTTTCTTGCGTCAGTGTTCTGCAGCTGTGGGCGCACATTCATCATGACGCATGGTTTTAGTATTACTTTGAATGTCAGATATAACTTTCCCTGACGCGGCTGCAGTGAGCGTTTAGTCGCTAAGAAGGCTGTTAAGAGTGGATCAGACTGATCTTACGTTTCCTTCTTAGTGAAAGAGCGTCTTAAGCTAAGAACGACTCTGGGAAACACGTCCTTCTTTCACAGCGCTCTTAAGACGCTCTTAAGACGCTCTTAAGACGCTCTTAGCTTTTAAGACGAATCTGGGAAACACAGCCAATGTCTGCGCGGCGCTCCTGCCTGTATCCCCAGTAGCCGTAAAAAAGTGTGTCATCTTTGGCAGCGTTCCTAAATATTTATCGGTGTCTTTTCTTTTTTTTCTTTTGATGGAGCCGCTTGGATAACTTTGTTTCATTTTTGTTTTTATTCTTGTCTTGCTTCTTCTGAATCGTCTCTGTGTAATTTCCAGTCCTCCTGTCACTGTGTGTTTATGTTTGGCACCGTGCACCGTTACGGACGAGTGCATTTCATTGTGAAAGTAGGGGTGTGTGGACACGACAGATAACCATGGACTGGACATTTCAACTACTACTTCAACGTTTCAACGTATTTCTTAAGAATATTAATACAATTGACCATGCTTTTGAATTCTGTATGACGATAAGGGGCATTTTCTTTTTCTCTTTTTCTTTTTGCGGATGGTTGGGGGCCCCTCTACTACGACCACTGGTAGGGGGCCCCGAGCAGCCGCCTATCTATGTTTCTATGTTAAAACCGCCTCTGCTCTGTGGCTGCAGCCTCTTCATACCTGAGATTCTCCAGTCTCCAGTGTGGATCCTCCAGTCCAGCAGACAGCAGCTTCACTCCTGAGTCTCCTGGATGATTGTAGCTCAGGTCCAGCTCTCTCAGATGGGAGGGGTTGGAGCTCAGAGCTGAGGTCAGAGAAGAAGAGCCTTCCTCTGAGATCAGACAGCCTGACAGCCTGCAAACATACACAATAACACACATATCACATCTTAAGACAATCTGAAGGAGGATACAAGTTCATCCATGAATGTAAATCAGGATTTAAGTGTCCATTGGTTGAACATGTTGATGAATTCTGACCTGAGAGTCTCCAGTCTGCAGTGAGGACTCTCCAGTCCAGCAGACAGCAGCTTCACTCCTGAATCATGCAAGTTGTTCTGACCCAGGTCCAGCTCTCTCAGACTAGAGGACTGGGAGCTGAGGACTGAGGACAGAGCTTCACAGCTTCTCTCTGAGAGGTTACAGTCACTCAGTCTGAAGAGACAAGGAGGAAGAAAGAATAAACAATAAGTAGAAAAGATAGCAGCGTATTTAAGTTATGATCTATGAATCATACTCTCTCTGTACTTACAGAGCTTTGTTGGAGGCTTTGATCACTGGCAGCAGCCTCAGAAGAGCCTCCTCTGAAGCAGAGTACTTCTTCAGGTCAAACACCTCCAGGTCTTCTCCTGATGACAGTAAGATGAAGCCCAGCGCTGACCACTGAGCAGGAGACAGTTTACCTGTGGAGAGACGTCCTGACCTCAGGGACTGTTGGATCTCCTCCACTAGAGAACCATCATTCAGTTCATTCAGACAGTGGAACAGATTGATGCTTTTCGCTGGAGACACATCCTCATTGATCTTCTCCTTGATGTACTGGACTGTTTTCTTATTGGTCTGTGAGCTACTTCCTGTCTGTGTCAGCAGACCTCGTAGGAGAGTCTGATTGGTCTCCAGTGAAAGACCCAGGAGGAAGCGGAGGAACAAGTCCAGGTGTCCATTAGGACTTTGTAAGGCCTTGTCCACAGCACACTGGTAGAGATGTCTTGGTTCAGGTTTCTTTTTAAAGACTTTAGACAACAGGGAGGTTGTTTGTTCTTCTGCCAGCAGGTTGACACCAGAGTTGATGAAGGTCAGATGGACATGAAGAGCAGCCAGAAACTCCTGAACACTCAGATGGACGAAGCAGAACACCTTGTCCTGGTACAGTCCTCTCTCCTCTCTAAAGGTCTGTGTGAACACTCCTGAGTACACTGAGGCTGCTCTGATATCGATGCCACACTCTGTCAGGTCGGATTCATAGAAGATCAGGTTCCCTTTCTGCAGCTGATCAAAAGCCAGTTTTCCCAGAGACTCGATCATCTTCCTGCTCTCTGGACTCCAGTGTGGATCTGTCTCAGCTACTCCATCATACTTGACATTCTTCACTTTGGCCTGAACCACCAGGAAGTGGATGTACATCTCAGTCAGGGTCTTGGGCAGCTGTCCTCCCTCTGTGGTCTTCAACACGTCCTCCAGAACTGTAGCAGTGATCCAGCAGAACACTGGGATGTGACACATGATGTGGAGGCTTCGTGAGGTCTCGATGTGGGAGATGATCCTGCTGGCCTGCTCCTCATCTCTGAACCTCTTCATGAAGTAGTCCTTCTTCTGTGGGTCAGTGAACCCTCTGACCTCTGTCACCAGGTCAACACAGTCAGGAGGGATCTGATTGGCTGCTGCAGGTCGTGTGGTTATCCAGAGGCGAGCAGAGGGAAGCAGCTTCCCCCTGATGAGGTTTGTCAGCAGCACATCCACTGAGGTGGACTCTGTGACATCAGTTAGGGCTTTATTCTTGCAGAAGTTCATAGGAAGTCGACACTCATCCAGACCGTCAAAGATGAACACAACCGGGAACTCTTCAAACCTGCAGAGTCCTGCTTCTTTGGTTTCAGAGAAGAAGTGATGAACAAGTTCCACCAAGCTGAACTTCTTCTCTTTCAGCACATTCAGCTCTCTGAACGTGAAGGGAAACATGAACTGGATGTCCTGGTTGGCTTTGTCTTCAGCCCAGTCCAGAGTGAACTTCTGTGTTAAGACTGTTTTCCCGATGCCAGCCACTCCCTTTGTCATCACTGTTCTGATTGGTTCCTCTCCTCCAGGTGAGGCTTTAAAGAAGTCTTCTTGTCTGATGGTGGTTTCTGGTCTGTGTGGTTTCCTGGATGCTGCTTCAATCTGTCTGACCTCATGTTCATTGTTGACCTCTGCAGTCCCTCCCTCTGTGATGTAGAGCTCTGTGTAGATCTGGTTCAGAAGGGTTGGGTTTCCTGCTTTAGCGATCCCCTCAAACACACACTGGAACTTCTTCTTCAGGTTAGATTTGAGTTTACGCTGACAAACTGCAGCAAGAAGTCCTGAATGAACAAACAACAAACAAGATCAGAATAGATTTTTAACAGTTCATTTCCTCAAAGAATGAGTATGAATATATTCTGGTCCATCTCTTGAGACATTAGTAAACGTTCCATTCATCCAGCATGTTAAATCTTTAGAGAAATCCTCTTACTGCTCTGCAGACAGTCAGCCAGCTCCTCCTGCTTCATGCTCCTCAGGAAGTGCAGTGAGATCTTCTGAAATGCTTCTCTGCTCCTCCTCCTCTGCTCTTTATCCTCACCATCCAACAGCTCGTCATCCTCTCTCTGACTCTCTAAGCATTGTGGGTAATCTGAAGTCAGAACCTTCTGGATCTTCTTCAGCTCGTCCTTCACAAAAGTGAGGATGTTCTCCTCCAGCAGCTGGAACAGAATATTCTCTGAATGACAAACTAAAACCATGGAAGCAAACATCAGATCCATGTTGGACAGACTGACAACCCACTGGTCTAAAGAGTGCAGCATGGAGATGATGGTGAACAGAAGACATGTAAAAGTAGTTGTACAGGTACAGACCATAAATATGGAGTCCAGGTGTGTTTGATGCTGCTGGGCAGACGGACCTCTGGGAACCTCTGAGCTCTCCTGGTCCTCTCTGTGGAGGAGTCATGAACCATCAGCTCACATTGTGTCTGCACCACAGACTATTGTTCATGATATTACAACACAAACACAACAATAAGTTAAAGATGTTGTGTCATGATTCATCATTTTATAAACCAGATGCTAAAGACTGGAGATGAAGGACGACCATCTGTGTGACAGTTAGTCATCTTGTTCCATCTGTTTAAAGAACTTACTCTGGGTCATAAGAACGTTGTCCATCTCTGAAGTTAATCAAAGCACCTTTGGACCGATCACTCTTCATGGACACACAGCTGGGTTCAGGAGACTTTTCTCTCTGCTGCTGTGACCTGATAGAAACAGTGAGATTTACTGAACATAAACTATTTATTTTTCTGCTTCCACTGGTTTTGTTGCACAGTAAAAGTGAAGTTATTTTCATTCAAACTTGTAGTTAATGATAAAGAAGACACAGCTTCTTTATTGTGACTTGTTGTGTTCTTATTCAACCAACTAGTCGTTACAATGAGACACAAAAACTAAAACTACTGGAGTCACATCTTGGAGAAGTTTGACTCTTATATTTATGCAACCTGCTCTGCTCATTTTACCCAAGATGCATTAGAGGTTCTTGTGCATACTTGGGACAGCCAATATCCCAGAATGCATTTTGCACCAGCAACAGGGAACAATAGCAGATGTGAATGTTCTGAATGTTCGTGTTTCTGAGTCACAAAATGTCATTTTAGGATGATTTCAGATGATAAGTTAGTTGTTGAAGCCTCAAATCTGTGGTCGTTTTTTCAAGATTCGGCCTACTTCAAAATATACCCGGACGATTTTGGAGATTTCAGGTCCTGCTCTCGGCGGGCAGTCAGCGCTCTGCTGCCCGCCGAGAGCAGCCTCATCTCAGCAGGACTGTTTGAAATGATCTGCTGGCTCCGACGTCTCCGTAGAGATTAAACATGAGATATAAATTGGTTCTGGAGGATCTAACGAGCAGTCTTTGGTCTCAGAGTTTAATATTTGTTCACAGTCACGTTAAATCAGTTTGACTGAGGGAAAGGTTAAGATTTAGAACTTAATACTTTGACATTGAACTACAGCAGTGTTTTTTTTTAACTCTGCAGTTTTCTGAAACTCTGACTTCTCCTGGTCGACTCTGAGGAGGAATAAACTCACATTGTGTTTGCACCAGAGACTGTTTACAGTTAATGATTCATATACAAACAGCTACAGAGCAGTTAGTAAAATATATTGATTCTGTCATGATTGATCTTCATGAAAACAACACTGTAAATGATGAACGACCAATTCTGTGTTTCATAACTGAGAATCAGAACAGTTAGTCATCTGTTTCATCTGTTTTAAGAACTTACTCTGGGTCAGAAGAACGGCAGCCATCTTTGAAGAAAATCAGATGACCTTTAGACCGATCACTCTTCATGGACACACAGCTGGGTCCAGGTCCAGGTCCTGGTTCTGGTTCTGGTCCAGAGGACTTTGCTCTCTGATGGGTCCTAACACAGAAGAAGAGCAGCAGGGAGGGAATTCTGTTTTTAATCTTCAGGCAGAGCAGCTGTTGGGAAGAATGTGAAGATCTGATGAAAGAAGCTGTAATGATGTGACACGGAGCATCTTCTTGGACTGAAGGGATTTGAACTGATGACGTTTAAAAGTTAAAGTCAGGAGGCTGAATTAACCTCAGCTGAACATGAACTCTGTTGACTGACAGGAACACTGAGACCAGCTGTAACCCTCACTGACCACCAGGGGGAGAGAGAGAGAGAGAGAGAGAGAGAGAGAGAGAGAGAGAGAGAGAGAGAGAGAGAGAGAGGGAGAGAAATACAAGTACAGCTGCAGAGTATTAATTTAGCAATCAGATTGTGCAAAACGTAAAGTATGTGTCGTGTATATGAAGTGTTAAAAACATAAACGTGTGCAGTGATAATTAATCCACAGAGGATCTACCAAGAGGTGACTTATTGTAAAGTCTTATGAATGTTTTCCTGCATCCGTCCTTATGACAGCGGAGCTATCAAATATGATACAGCAGGTATATAAAGTAATGATTCACCTGTAGATTATGCAACCACCACTGTATTGTATCTGTGAGGCCTCAATAAACATGAAATAGGAGCTTCATAAAACACCTGAAGGACCAAAGTCCAGACTTTAGTCCAGTATCAGAACTCAATCTTAACCACTGATTGTGTTTTATAGATTTACAGGTTTATTAAGAGTCAAGGTTCAAGTGAACGAGCAGAGAAACAGTCAACATGAAGTCAGAGTGAAGACGCTGAAGGTACTAAAGTGTGGAGTGATACCTGTTCATGTTGCTGATCACCTACAGCCCCCTGATGGAGACCCACGGGTTCACCTGGAGGTTCAGGTCTCTGTTGTCCGATCCACTTTGAGCCGTGGACTCCTTCTCAGAGACAGGAGGTCCACACATGAACCGGCAAAGAGCGGCTGGTTGCTCATGAAACACACCGGGAGGGTTGGACCCTCTGCAGCTCTCTGCTGTGTGGACCCGGTCTGTGTGGAAGAAGAGTTTCCTGTTGATGTGATGGCTGCTGTCCCGCTCCAACACTGTGGGGAACCAGTGTGAACCTGCAGCTCAGAGAGCAGCTGATCATGTGTCATGACTTTATGATCATGTTAAAGATTAACCCTCAGCTTCTTCCTGCTGCCTCTGAGCCACTGGAAGCTCCTCCTCCCTGAAGCATCAGCCCTCCACACGGTGCTGGGCGTGAACAGAGGACATGACTTCACCTGCACAGGTGTGAATGAAGCTTCATGTGCTGCTGTATACACACACACACACACACACACACACACACACACACACACACACACACCAGTGTGATAACTGGCTGTGTGTGTGTGCTGTACATCCGGCTTGTATCCAGCAGGGGGCGATGTTGAGCTTTATTTTGACAGGAAAGTGACAAACATATTGGAGCCCTGTGTGTGTGTGTGTGTGTGTGTGTGTATATATATATATATATATATATATATATACACATAACTGACCAATCACAGCGCATGTTAATGGTCACATGGCCCTGTGACCAATCACGCCTTCAGGGTCTCCAGAAGGCTCTTCCATGTATTTAAACCAGGTTAATCCTCCATAGATAAGAGACGTGATTGAATAAAACATGTTCAAATTGGGGGCGTCCCTTCTTCCCCATTTGTGGACGTCAGTTTAAATTAAATGAGAGCGGCTGATCCCCACATGGTGCGTCTCCTCAGCACCACAGTGGGCGCCAACACTGCTTTCTTTGAACACCTAATTTTGAGCCGTGCAGGGCCAGAGGTCCCATCATATGATCAGAGTTCATCGTGTTCCTGAGAACCTGGACTTCAGAGAGTCGGTCTTGTTGAGAGACGACTCTGAGCCGGTGTGCTTTGGCCTGTTCATGGAAGATTCAGGGATACGGGGAAACCACAAACGGCCTCTGTTTTCTTGAATTAATACCTCTGAAGCTGATGAAAACACTGAAAGCACATCTGGCTTGGATTGAGATTTATTCCGTTGTGCTTCATAGTCTCAACATTGGGTGTGTAGAAGTGTCTGGGACGCATTCAGGATCAAAGGCTGAAGAGTATCCATCTTACTCCCACATGTTTTTTGACAGTCTTGATTCCCGTTCCTCTGATGGCAGGACCGAGTACCGGCTCTTCTTCCTGGTGAACTGAATCTGTGTCAAAACTAGTTTAAAGGGGACAGATTACTCTCAGTCAGGATCATACTTGTCTTTGAGTTACCTACTAGAACATGTTTGCATGCTGTAATGATCAAAACACTTTATTCTTGTTAGTCTGCCTGGTTCCTGATTGTGTATGTGCAGCCCTCATTGTGTCCACCTGTGTCTCGTTACTCTTGTATCTGAACCCTGTTTGTCTCCTGGCCCTTGGTCGGATCGTACTGTGTGTCCTCTGTTTGTTCCTCTAAGTGTTCTGTGGAGACCTTGGTGGTAACTTAGTGTTTTTTGGAAGCTTTAATTTAATCACCGGGGTCGTTCTCCTGCATGGAGTCGACAGACTCTGCAGCAGGCGACTGTCTTCGGGATCCCTCCTCCTGGAAGCTCTTGTTTTGGGAGCTCTTGCTGAAAACACAGTGACTCAGACACCATGTAATGACAGGCCACTGGGTCAAACAAGCTCACACACGCTGCAGCAGCACACTGTGACAGCAGGCGCGTTGCAGCCATGTAGCGCTCATGTTCCTCTGATGTTCATCGCTTTTAAAGAGTGGTTATGTCCGTGTAGTAGATGTCCTCAGGATACATTTAATTTGAGGTCTTTAACAAATAGTAGCCTTGAAAGCAGGGACTTTAAAGCTGTCCTTGGTCTTATTTCTTTTTAGGGTTGTCAATTTGATTGAGTTTTCTTATTTTTCCAACACGCTTTAGTTCTGGTTGAATCCAGAGAGTCGCAGGCTTTGTTCGTACTCGCGCTCGGCACCGCAGGCTCTCAATCGCCCAACATGAACGGAGGCTTTCATCCTCTGAAACACCAGATGACGTACAAACAAAATGAACTGGGTTGAATCAAAAAGACAACGAGCGTAAAGCAACCTCCACTATGCCGAGGAGGGAATCTGTAAACTCGTATCTCATATTCATGGACGACTTTAAAGCTTTTGTACAAGCCCTGTAAAGAAACAAGTCACGTACGTATTGCATTAATTATAACGAGACAAAGACTGAACACTCTGAACACTATTTGGAAACAGGACCGGTCTGAGAGAGAAGAGTGTTTTTAGACTTTGACACAACCCGACCAACAACAACTTATGACGCAACAATGGCCTGCGATCATGTGAGAACAATGACAGCATTGTTATTGTGAATTGTTCACCATTGCCTCACTCAGGCGCCACCACGAGCGATCCACTCCAGACCGGATGCAGTTAAACTTTGTATAATATTACAGTCAAGTCGCAGATGAAGGCTTATTGGTGTAGAAACCCTGTCTCAAGAAAAAGCTTCAACACATTGGGCCTAATTCAAGACCTACTAACACACACCGGGTCGTTCTTCAGTGATTTTGGAGAACTCAAAACCATATTCACTAGACTTCTCATATTTTAATATTTCTCTGTATGAAAAGTCAAAGTTTTACTTGGACTTTGATAACATTTGAGTTTAAAACTCCAATATAAATCCCACTTCATAATTATATTGACATCCTGCTTATAGGGTGATATCCTTCTAAATGTATTCATGCTGTCATGATGTTGGTTTGTCTTGTTTCCTGTTTTATTGTGAAGTCCTTGTCTTGTGTGTCCTGTGTTCCCTGCACTTCCTGTCCTGTGATGGTCCGTGACGGTCGGTCCGCCTTGTCCCTGGTTGTGTGTTCCCTTCACCTGTGCTGCCCTCATTGTTTCCACCTTTCCCTCGCATTCAAACCCTGTTTGTCTCCCGCTCGTTGTTTTTGTTTGTTAATGTATTAAATTTACTTTTGAACTGTTGCTTCGGCATTTGGGTCCACCGTCTTATCAGCTCCTGACACATGCAGCCCAATATCTCCATTCGTTTAATGGTTGGTTTTGTATAATACTACACTATAAATATGAGAAGAAGAAAAAATGTGAGCTAGAGAAAGCTCAGCTCTGGGTGGACTTCAACAGCCCCTTCACAAGTGGAGGTACTGCAGAGATTGTTGCATATTTCTGTCCACTCATTAACACGGTGACGCATTCAAAAGGCTTGAGGCTTGTTGAAAGCTCCTCCAGCAGGCCTCACTGGTCTGGTTCCAGGTACCGTTTGCTTCTCTGTGACTGTGTCGGTTCATCACACAGAATGTGCTATTCCACCTTTGTGCTTATGTCTTGAACAAGGCCGTGCTCGGGTGTGGCCGTTTTGTTGTTCCTCCCAGCTTACCGCTGGCTAGCTCGCTTTTCTTAAAATGTTCTACCAGACGTCTTGCAGCCCCGACGGCTTTTTTCAATGCTTTGGTGCTTCAACGCAGCATTGATCACAAGTTGCAAAGTATGTCCTGGAGGAGCACCCATGCTGCTCCTCCAGGACAACATTAGCACCATCGTCATGGACTATGGCAATGCTTTTGCTCGGAGGAATCCAACCACTGTGCAGTGTTAGCTGCAGTACGTCTGTCCTGCAGTGGCATGGTGGTGAGGCAGACTGACTGCGTGTCCCAGTCATGTGATGTAGTGTCATGTGACGCCAAGGTGGGCTTCAGGTGCTACACACATCAGCGGTGAGCGCAATTAACTACAAAAGTACCGTCTCTGGCCGCCACCTCAGTGTTTTCCTCCATTCCTATGTGTCTCTTTGTTCTTGGCTTCGCCTCCTGGGGGTTAGTCACTGTGTCTGTGTCTTGGGGGGGGGGGGGGGGGGTAATTACGGATCATCCTCACCTGGCTTACCTGCACACCTGGCTGCAATCACGTCATCGCCTCCAGCATGAAGCCTCCAGCGCTCCCACCGCTCGTATTGTCACGGCTTCTGGCCGCTCAAGTATATCTCCGGTGAGTTTTGGTGGTTTCCCTTAACGTCTGCTTCCCGTGCTCAGATCTCCGCTCTACAACCAGTCTCCGTCCCTGTTGTCCTCGATCCACATCATCGTCACCCTGCATGCCTCCTGCCATCTCCCTTTGTCCTTCGTTCCTCATTAAATGCAATACTGTTACTGTATTCTGTGCCTTATTTTTTACTTTTTACCTTAAATTTATTGTAACTGTGTGTTAGGAGGACCGAGCAAAATAAGTGCTTCATTGTACGGAGTAACTGTCTGCTATCTGTGCATATGACATGAAAAATATCATTAACTCTTCTTCACTTAACACCTGCAACTACTACATAACCTATAAAACATAATTAACTGATACTTTACTTCAAAATAACCCATAAACAAACTAATAAGAACCTTGAATACATTTTGCATGAGAGCTATGACAGTAATCGGGTAACATTTGTCCACTAACCGTCAGTCCAATACGCGTCACAAGTCTTTTGTGCCCAGGAAGGTTCCTGACGGAGTAAAATGTCCCATTTAGCATTAGGATCTCTAAGCACCTTGGTTGTCTTTTCCTAAATCCTCATGAATTCTCTGTCACACCTTTCCTTGAGCCCAAGACGTTTTCCATCAAAGTCAAGGAAAAGTGGTCACAAATAGACGATACGAGTCAATTCTTGGACTTTCCGACCGCAGCTGTGGCCCATCTGGTGACCTCGGCAAGATTTGAGCTGTTGCCCCCTGATCACAGCCAATTCCACCACCGATCGTTGTGTTCACACACTCGCACAGAAATTGCTTTTAAAAGAAAAACTCTCAAATCTCAAAATTAGGACGAGGGTTTCCACCTTTCCATAATGAATTCAAGGTGCGAGCACATGCCGTTAACTAAAGCTATTCATGAATTGTATCGTGTCCTGGTAGCTAACGGTTAGCCCAAATTAATTGTGTAAAGCTACATTTTGTAATTTTGTTTTTCATTCGTCAAGAAGGGAGTTTTTCTTTTTCGGGGCCGAAAAACGCAAATTATAATCGTTCTAGATTTGTTGCAAGCTTTTGGTTGTACATTCTCATTTTGTATCTACCGTCTGCCATCTATTCAATCCTTTAGCTAACGGTTAGCACATTAGCTAACGGTTAGCACATTAGCTAACGGTTACCCCGTTAGCTAAGGGATAGCTAATCGCTGCTTGTTTTTTGTGTGAAAGAAATGTTTGTCAACAGTTTACGGACCATTGGTGTCTACACGGGGGATTAGCCTTTTGTGTGTTGTATTAATTTTGTTAGCTAACGTTACTCTTGTCTAAAGTAAGCTAGTCTCACTCTGCTTCTACAGAAACATCTATACCATGGATCACAGATTCGTTCATCACGTTATCCCTGTCTTTTCCTCACAGTCTGTTCTGTAGTTTGCTGAAGGCAGACTGACAAGGCTGTCAGGCAGCAGGGAGAGCGTTAGCTTCACGGATCGTAGCTAGCCGTGTGCGGGTGTGTCTGCATTCCATGACTTGGCTTTTGTTTTTCTAGTCAGTGAAGTAAAAACAAGGTGATAATGTTTCACAAATGCCAGGCAAGGGGATATCCAGGAAAGTGTCAATATTTGGAAGAAATGTGATATTGAAATAACATCGCTAATAGAAATACAGTACAGGCCACTCGGGGAAGACAAATGTTCACACACAGTTTGACTTTTTTGTTACGTTTGTTTTCTAAAATGAAGTAATAATGACACGGTCATGAAATCTTTATCGCATCATCTGATACATACGCTGGTATTTCCTGGCTTGTGAGTTAATTAAAGACAGCGTTGCTCACTTCCCTGTCGGCGCTGACACACGGACACCTGCAGAAGATGGAAAGCAAAGCTCGCTGCTCAACCAACGCTCGGCCCAGATTGTTTTTCTGCAAGGGATTTAGCAGAAGGCGTGACTTCAGCTTTCCCACAGGCGTAACACCTAGAATACAGTTCATGTTTTGGTTTATATAATTCTGAATGACCTCAGTTCAGATTATGTACACCTACAGCGCGTAGCTTTAAAATGGTGTCAGTTATAATAGGAGACGGTCCTTTTAAAAGGCTTTTTCTATAGAACCACTGCCACCAAGTTTGTATAATACTGTATAATCTGTTTCCTGCTAACCAGCTAATGTTAGCACAATGACATGTTCAGCTAAGATGACAAGTGTGAAGGACAAAAGCTCACTGGTCACCATGACGCAAAAACAGATTAAATGATTTGCCAACGTTGGTAAGTTAAATCCTACTGTATTTTCTGTCATACTTGTACCTCTTAAACACTACTGTGCGTTCTTACTCTTTCCAAAACACGTTGTGTACCTTGAAAAGCGCTATATAAATTGAAATTATTACAATATTATTATCCTGCGCACGTTAGCATGCTAATGTTAGCGTTAACTTGAAAGCACTGCTGTGTCTTGACCACACGAGCTTCTCCAAGACCAGTTCCTTTCTATCCAGCAGGAATATTGAGCCACACATTTAATTTCCTCTCAACTATCTCTGAATATGTACAGTTTACACACATTATGCAACAATCAGACTCCTCACCCCAGTAAAAAAAAGAGAGATTACATAGATTCTCTATTGGCTGCATTAAATGTTATTTATTTTGAACATTATTGATAACTTCTAAGTAAATCTCATGTTTTCTGACTCCTTTTCCTCTCTGACATCCTTCTTTAAAACATGGAGTATTTACTACTGCAACCAAACACCCTTCTCCACTGAAGAAGACCATGCCATGTGGTCGAAAGCTCCTCGAGAGTTAGAGATGTTGTAGTTGTCGAACAAAGACTTCCAGTCAAACACACGTTTACTGTTCAGGACAAAATCTATAACTCAACCCCGACGTGTTTTGTAGTTTTGGCATATTTAACAGTGGCAATGAAAATGTTGTTGGTGTAATGTTGCTGTGTCTCTCACGGCTTCGGGCTGGTTCAGTACTCGGCTCGCTCCCTGTCACTGTTTGACGATTGAAGCTGTGAATCATTGAACCCGCCCGTCCAGCTGGCGCTCCCCGTTGGCCTTCAGGCTGGGAGGAAATCTCAAGTCCTGGTCTGAGACTTTTCCCTGCTCCAGCTCTCTGCCGCTAGCAGCTCCTCCTCCTCTTCCTCCTCCTCCTCATGGGTGGAGGCCAGCCCCCTTTAGCTTCCCTCAGCTGGAGCGCTCTCACACTCTCTCACTCGGCCGTCCAGCAGGCGAGGAGGAGGCGCAGGTATCATGACCCCGCTGGAGGACGAGCTCCCTCTGAACACAACACAGGGCTTTACAACTGGACTTCAAGGCAACATGAGGAATCTCTAGGAGGGGTGTGTGTGTGGTGGAGGGAGGATTTCATCTTTCTGCTACTTCACCACATTTGAATCGTCCTCCAACCTCGGGGTTGTTTCACGGGAAGATGAGCGTGAAGAGGAAGAAGGCCGGGCTGGTCATCAGCTGGCAGAAGTCCTTCTCCATCCTGGCTCCGTGGAGGAAAGGTACGCTCGCCTTCTAGCTTCTTCTTCATCTTCTTCTTCTTCTGTCTTTCCATGGCGGTGTGTGTTGTCTCACCCTCGCAGCAGCCTCCTGGGAGATGACACTTCGCAGTAACTTCAGTCACAGGGTGGAAGACGTGTGGAGGAACCTTAGGAAGAGGCTGAGACTTCGATGGGAGGCCAGTCTGCAGTTGGTTCAGTGAGACGAGCGGCGCCCTCGTATGACTCAGACGGTTTAATGAACATTTAATTGGATTCTCAGCTGCTTCTTAAGGGCTATAAACATCCAGGGGGAACTTTTAATGCTCTCCATCTTCTCTGGCACCTCGTCATAAAACGTTTAATTTCACTGAAAGAAAGGATTTTAATGAAAACTGGGTTTAGTACATATTGTCTGGTCTGACTCGTCACAAGACAACGTGACCTTATTGAGCATTTGAAGTACTTCCTGTTTGTGTGTTTTTATTCAGTCAATCATTACAGTACAAGAAGTAAACCCACAATGTAATATAAAAACACAGACTGAAAGAGTAGAGGTAGAAGCATAATGCTATGTCTATATTATTATCAATTAAATCTAATATTTCAATTTGAAGAAGTACAATATTTGTTTTTTGTGTCTTCTCCTGACAAAAAAACAGCCAGTGAAGCTGGAGCTCCTGCATCCATGACAGAAGTATGTAAAGCTAACGGCACGTAGCATAACGATGCTCAAGTTCTGGTAGGATGAGGAACAGACATCATGTGTGTTGAAGAACACACAACCCAGGATGTGTGTTGAAGAACACACAACCAAGACGAGTCCAAAGAGAAGCGTCTGCGTCTCAGGTCTAACTTAGTAGAGAATAGCGTTCAAATTAAATGAGTTAAACAAGTTAAATTGTCCAATATGACTGTGTTGCTTTAATAGAATAACTCTACTCTGATGGTGTGATTCATCGTTATTTAAAGGCAGCAGAACAAGTAGAAAACATCTTATAACAAAAGTTGTTGGTTGGTGTTAACTCTCTCTCTGCCGGACCGATTCAAACGCACAGCGACGGTTCTCCTCGTCCTCCTCGTCCTCCTCGTCCCTCTCTTCGTCCTAATCTTGGCGTCGGGTTGCTCTGCATACCTCGAGCCTCTCTCAGATATCACCGTCAGACACACCTGCCGAGCAGCGACTCCTCCGGCCGCCGTGGTGTGTGTTGTGGTGTGTGTGTGTGTGTGTGTGTGTGTGTGTGTGTGTGTGTGTGTGTGTGTGTGATAGATCTGTTCATTGTTGCGGCAGCGAGGAAGCCCCTCCGCTCTGCCCGACAGCGGCCACCTTGTTTTCCGTGTTGCTCAGAGGAGGAGGAAGAGGAGCGTTGTGACGTCGGCTCAGTGCTGCTGCTCGTCCTCTGTAACGACAGAACCACATGAAGCTGCAGAAAAGTGAGGAAAGAAGCTGAAAACGTTGACGTGAACTGCTCTCCATGTGTCCATCATCTGGTGACGAATACCTGAGGGTGCAACGCTTCAGTGGAACTCTTTACTAGACGGCGTGACATTGTGGAGAGACGCTGTCAGTCATCTAACGCGACTCACACAGCGAGATGGAGGCAAAAAAAAAGTACTCGTCACACAAAATCCTCCAGTGTGATTTGACAAATTGTATTCGACATTTTGTGAAAAAACTGACCAATGAACACTGAAGAAAATCTTTCTCTTTACACTTTTACCTCATGACAATGGTGCCTCATAGGGGTGGGAATCACCAGCGGTCCCACAATACAATATCGTCCCGATACTTAAGTCCCGATACGACATTATCGCGATACATTGAGTATTGCGAAATAACGTGATTTATTGCATTTTTTTGCAACCGCAAATTATCCCCAAAGGAAAACTTTGTCAACAAAAAATAACTTGATTTTACTATTCTAGGACCAAAACGTTTAGAATTGATTAAATAAAAGATCGATACTTGGCTTCTCCACGCAAAATATCGCGATACTATGCTGTATCGATTTCTTTCCCCCCGACCTCCGGCTCATTATAAGGAGAGCTGAGGTGGTCAAACATGGGTATGTGTCTGATGTGCAGGGCCCAGAGGGGTTAATGGTGTTTGGGTCACTCCGCCCTGCAGCTCGTTGTAGCCGCTTAGCTGTAGCAACATGCTGCCGTGTCCGTCTGAGAGGCTTCACGGACACGAGAGCAGCTCCTATGACGCACTTCACATCCTGCGGCGCTGCAAACAAAACCAAAGCGCCTTCTGATCTTGGAGACAGAAATATGACTGCAGCTATTATGACGAGGTGAGATCACATCTGATATGAACACATGAAAACACCCCAAACTAGAACTCTGAGTCAGAGCTTTTATTTGAATACATTTCTGCATTCATTTAGATTTTGAATGCAGCACTTTAATTTGAGTTTCACATCACTGATCATGTGTTTTGCTTTGCCACAACATTCCCACACTATGACTCTACCTTCCCCTCCAGAGTCTTTTACTGTTGTGTAGATAAGTGCCTCACGTCCGTCGTAGTGACTCAGCCAGAAAACTAAGACACTCACCACTCGTGCCACAGACATCCGCCCCCATCTTGCATAAATATTGATATGTTCTTCATCACTTTGTGTCTATTTTCCTTTTCCGTTGAGAAGGTAACTGAGCTGTTAGCTTTGAGGCTCTGCTGGCCTTTCATTGATGTTGCCACTATCTGGTTCTAAGCATGTAAACTGCTGGATATGTCCGTGTTTGTCTCCTTCTACACATAAATCCTTCCATTTTTGAGTATTTGGAACCAAATGAAATGAAGGTGAGAGCTCTAGAGATTCAGTAGAAGTGTCTGTATGGTGTGGAGAGTGTTGTGGCCTCTTGAACGTCTCACTGAGAAGCCCATGGGCTGCTTGAACCCCCGTACGTCCTGTATCTCGGAAGGATGGGAAGTCAAACAAGAAACCGTCAGAGGAAATTAGCCGAAGGGGTTTTGACTTGAGTTACAGTGCTCCTGCACATTCTTGTCTTATCTTAAGGGTTTGTGAGTTGGGGGGCCCCCAGCTGGTGATGATAAAGAGGGAGTCTGGGTATTATCCTTAAGGTTGAGGACGCCACGGTCAAGAGAGAGGCCGAAAACAGAGCAGGCTTCCCAGCCGGGCCACGTGTTGAGAGACGAGTCCAGAGGAACGCTGTCTCAAGAGACTCTGCATTGATTAACCACAACATATAGTTGAGATTTAAAATTGTTAAAATTCAAACAACCCTCCTACAGAAGAGCCCTCGTTGACTCCTCTACTTAAAGCCTCTTCTCTGCAGCCCGAGCACACAGCGGTCCGTCTGGACCTCTGACCACCCAGAGTGCTACCGGGCCCTGACGTACCCACAACCCACCTGGCTGTAAAAACGCCCGCCGTGTCCGGGCCTGTTTGTGGCCTCTGGTGCTCAGCAGCTGGGAGGCCGTTCAGGCCGAGGGCTTCTGGAGGCGCCGCGTCCCGACGTCCAGAGCTTTATTGATCCATGAGCTGTAATCCAGGTCACAAAGCCTCTTAAAAGAAGGAGATCCAGCACCCGACTCCTCAATATCTCATCCTCACCTATCATGTTCAGATCTAGAGGAGTGAAGTTCACCTGTCTCTCCCTCTGTGTGTGTTGATACCAGAGCTTCTCTTAGTTCAGAGCCGACCGGCCGAGTGTCTTTTAGCACGTGAGCGTGCACGTGAGCGTGCACGTGAGCGTGCACGTGAGCGTGCACGTGAGCGTGCCCCACTGGTCAGATCATGCTCTCTTTTTTTTCAGGGCCGTGCAGACTCACAGCAAACAAAAAAAGGATTAATTTAAGACCCAAATGACATTTGGTTGGCGTTACCTGTTCAGGCTTTAGACACAGCCACGGGGAGCACTACGGGGTTAAGTGTTTGCTCAAGGACACTGACCAGCAGAGCCCGGGCTCGAACCACCGATCCTCTGATTCTAAGACGGGCATGCTAACCACAGAAAGCTCCCCGGCACCGGACCGGCCTCTTCCTCCTCCTCGTCCTCCTCCTCAGTGTCGCTGCGTTTGCATGAATAAAAGGTGAATGCCGCAGAACGAGAGAGATCTTTTTTTTATTCAACACATTCTTCTTTCTTCACAAAACCCGCCGCCGAACCACAATGCATTGCACCCGCTGACAGACGGGCGGGAAACGTGAGTGTGTTGTTCTGATGGCAGCAGCGATAGCATGGTTATAGCATGGTTTGCTAAGCAGCTCTGTTGTTCGTAGCCCCGGGCCGTGAGCTTTGTCTCAAGGTGTCCATTAGAGAGGCCGACCACTTAACCCCTTCAGGCCTGACAACTCTGACTTAAGGGAGGTCAGGAATTCACTTAAATGACAAAGCTAGCACCTGGAAGGCGAAATGAATACGATGGGAATTGTCTAAAGTACGTTTTTAGACAGAAAAGAGGCTTTAAGATGGCGGGGGGGGCGTCTGTAATCACATGTTGTGGTTCTTAGTCAAAGCACAGGGACGGGAAATACGCTGAGTCAGCCCGTGAAGACAATTACAGGATAGCATATCTGTTTGTTGTTTGGGAGGGATGAGGACACCTGCCCGGCTGACGGAGGATCGCAGGAAAAGAAGAGGTGTCACAGCGGGAAGAAGTCAGAGAGCACGGCTGGATGACATCACAAAATATACAGATTACAGTCAAGCCGCTCTCCTTATTGCCCGCTTATAGTTCAGGGACTGAAAACGTCACATAAAACCAGAAAGGTTCAGTATGATTCCCAGGAAAACGATCCGTTCTCATTCAGCTTCTCATTCCATGATTTCAAAACTTTCACACTCTCGCCTCGTGTCAATTTCCACGTTTCTTGGAAATGAATGAATCTGAAGTGATTAGACTTGCTCATCCCTGAATGAAACGCACGGGACTCAGTGAGAGTTTGTACGAGATAACTGATTAAAAGGGATTGAAGTCTTGTTTCATCTGTTTCGCTGTCGGCTCAGTCGTTCCTCTCCTCACCTGCTGCTGCCGGCAGAAGGAAAGTGAATGATTTACAGTAAAGTTTCTATAGGTTTGTCTCGTTGCTTTGTTCCTCTCTGGCCTGTTCTTACGACCTACTTCACCTTTCCTGTTGAGCGATGACGCTCTGAGAAAGTTATTGTTTGACGGGAACAATAACTTCTTATCTGTGAGACCTGAAGCTGCTCGACCTACATTCTCTTTTCTTGTTTTCTGCTCCAACACGCGACGCGCTGCCATTCACGCTGCTGGAGACGTGACATTGTGTTGGATTATTGAGATTACAGGTCGTCCACTGAGTCACTGCTTGATTCCTTTATTCCAGGAGAGATCACAGGATACAGGAGGGTTCAGAGGGTTTAGTCCACAAGAGAGAGTTTAGTCTACAAGAGAGTTTAGTCCAAAAGAGAGAGTTTAGTCCACAAGAGAGTTTAGTCCACAAGAGGGTTTAGTCCACAAGAGGGTTTAGTCCATAAGAGCGTTTAGTCCACAAGAGGGTTTAGTCCACAAGAGAGAGTTTAGTCTACAAGAGAGTTTAGTCCAAAAGAGAGAGTTTAGTCCACAAGAGAGTTTAGTCCACAAGAGGGTTTAGTCCACAAGAGGGTTTAGTCCACAAGAGGGTTTAGTCCACAAGAGAGAGTTTAGTCCACAAGAGAGAGTTTAGTTCACAAGAGAGTTTAGTCCACAAGAGAGTTCAGTCCACAAGAGAGAGTTTAGTCCACAAGAGAGTTTAGTCCACAAGAGGGTTTAGTCCACAAGAGAGAGTTTAGTCTACAAGAGAGTTCAGTCCACAAGAGAGTTTAGTCCATAAGAGGGTTTAGTTCACAAGAGAGTTTAGTCCACAAGAGAGTTTAGTCCACAAGAGGGTTTAGTCCACAAGAGGGTTTAGTCCACAAGAGAGTTTAGTCCACAAGAGAGTTTAGTTCACAAGAGGGTTTAGTCCACAAGAGAGGGTTTAGTCCACAGGAGGGTTTAGTCCACAGGAGGGTTTAGTCCACAAGAGAGTTTAGTCCACAAGAGAGTTTAGTTCACAAGAGGGTTTAGTCCACAAGAGGGTTTAGTCTACAAGAGGGTTTAGTCCACAAGAGGGTTTAGTCTACAAGAGAGTTTAGTCCACGAGAGAGTTTAGTCTACAAGAGAGTTTAGTCCACAAGAGAGGGTTTAGTCCACAGGAGGGTTTAGTCCACAGGAGGGTTTAGTCCACAGGAGGGTTTAGTCCACAAGAGAGTTCAGTCCACAAGAGAGTTTAGTTCACAAGAGGGTTTAGTCTACAAGAGAGAGTTTAGTCCACAAGAGGGTTTAGTCCACAAGAGAGGGTTTAGTCCACAGGAGGGTTTAGTCCACAGGAGGGTTTAGTCCACAGGAGGGTTTAGTCCACAAGAGGGTTTAGTCCACAAGAGAGTTTAGTTCACAAGAGAGGGTTTAGTCTACAAGAGAGAGTTTAGTCCACAAGAGGGTTTAGTCCACAAGAGAGTTCAGTCCACAGGAGGGTTTAGTCCACAGGAGGGTTTAGTCCTCAGGAGGGTTTAGTCCTCAGGTTGTTAACAGAAGCTTCAGGGTCTAGGAGTCTCCACGCCTTCTGTCCTTCTCCAATGACTCGGGAGTCGTCTTGAAGCCGACATGATGGCGTCTCTCTGGTGTTTTAATGAAAGCTCCGTCTCTGAGGAACCATGCGGCTGTTAACCGCTGACACATTGCTGCTTCACTTCCTTCTGTTCAGGTTGAGCTGAAGCTGTATTTGCTCTGCGGGCCGTCCTGCAGCGTGTCGGCCCCGGGGCCCCGGGGCCCTCTTGGTTCCTGGGTCTGAAGCTCAGCAGCTCTGCTGACACGTCACGTATCAGCCAATGACGAGAGGATGAGGAGCTGCTGCTGGAGGCTGTTGCGTCTCTTTATCTCAGTCAACGTGTTGAGGTTCAGTTTTCCCTCTGAGAGGACAGTAAAACCTTGAGAGGCGCCGTCTTCACTTCATCACAATGATGTACTTCTCTTTCGTTAAATTAGCTGCACGGCTGGTTCAGTCTTGTGATTTTAAAACCAAAAGCGCATATTCACCTCAAAGAATGTGTCGTCTGTAAGTAAGTGAAATGTATTTATGGAGGTAGCAGAAGCACAAAGTGAACAATGTGACCATACATTACAATAAAGGGGATTCATATTCAACTGGATGTTGAATATTTGTATAACATGTTGACTCTTAATTATAGCTTACTCAATTTAAGAGCTAAGAAAACCCTGATAAATTGGACAGTTTGTGGTTGTAGTAGTGAATATTCTGTGAGCTAATCCTCTCAATGAATGAATTTCTCTCTTTGACGATCTGACACTCGTCTAGAAAACCTGAACATCAGGAATAAATGTCAAGCAGAGGAGTTGCACGATAACTGTTTCTATGAGTAGACCTCATGGATTCTTCATGGCGGTCATTGCATATTGTTTGCATCGTTGGTCACTGGTCTCTTTACTTCCCTCTGGTCAGCCCTGTTGCTCAAGAGACGCTCAACACTGGTTTAGGTTACCACACAATGACTCAGTCCAGTGAGGTCAGGGAGTAAAACAATACCAATCAGAGGTGACCAACGACATAAATACATAAAGCATTCCTCTGTTTGAGAGAGTTGTTTCAACAGCTTGAGCTTTCTAAAAAGAGATTCTGCACGTTGCATAATCGGTTTGTGGCAGATTTATAAAACAAGCGCTCACCACATGACAACAGAGGCACTGGTGGACTATTTAAAACACACTGAAGGCTTGACTGTACAGGTCTGAAGTCACAGGAACTCCTTCGCAGGCAAAGAAAACCCCTTCATGAGCCTCGTCACGGCCTCGAGGTCACGGAGTGATCTAGAGGGTTTCAGAGATTGTGTATTTTAAAACTGTCTCTACTTAAATCTTACTCTGATTGTGGCTCATGGATGTCAACAAGTCTGTTAAAGTTGGGGAAATATCGTAGTTTGGCTTTTAAAGAGTTGGGTTTGCTCCGTTCTCACCATACCAACAATGTAAGCTCTTTGTTTTTGTGTTGAATCCCAGACTGTGTTTACCCCGGGAAGAGCCCGGTTCAGAGGCTTTCGAGCTGATACGGCTCAACCTAACACGGTATTATCAGTGTTTTGGCAGAGCTGCTCCTTTTCAACATCAGGGGTACAAAAACATTTCATTTTTCCGGGAAAACGCTCCAACAACATTGCAAAAGAAACGTGGCTGTGTTGCTGTTTTGTGAGGATTGTGAGCAAAATCTCTTCTGTATATAAATACACCTCAGCTTCCTTTATTTTCACCATTTTGACACTCTCATTAAAAGCTAAACATTGCATTGTTTGTTATGGACTTGGTCGAAAGAGATCTTTCATTGGGTGACTCTGTGACAGTCGAAGTTGAAAACCCCAATCAGTTGCAATTAGCTAACATCCTGTTTGGAGCTAATCACCTGTTCATCATTCATCGCAGGCCTCCCTCCTCCCTCCACAATCACAACATCCCCTCTACTTTTGCTTTTGCTGAGTCTATTATCACTTCACCAAAGTCTTTCACTTCCATTCCACTTCTCACGACATGCTTTGGAAAGAAATCCCCTCCGAGGCCTCCCCCCCCCCCCCCCCCCCCCCGCGCTCCCCTCAGAGGATAAAAGCGTCGGATTTAACACTTCAAAGAACTTTTTAATCTCATATTTGCCTTCGGCTAGATCTCCAATTCATGCCGCAGGAAGTCGCCCCCCAACCTCCATTATTGCTGAGGTGTGATACACAACTCTGGAGTTGTGTTCTTCCAAAATGGAAGCGCTTAGCTGCAGGTTTATTTCAGGTATTTGACTTAACGACCGACCACAACAACCCTGGAGCGTCATCATTTTCCTGGGGAACGAGGGAATCCTTTTCATCCTTTCTCTCAAAATTCATTGGTTCATAAGTGGGAACAAATTTCCATTTGATTGACAGAGAGACGGATCCAATGTCCCACAGTGAGAAAGAGGAGAGGACTCGTATGACTGCTTGGTGTAATGGTCTTCAGATCAAAGCTGGACAGGTAGAGGACACTGACACAGTGTACGGGCCGCTGGTATTTGAGTTCAAGCATCCAGTCGTATCTCCACAGACGTTTTTTGTTGATGCATTTGATCCTTTTAGAGTCAAAAGACTGGATCCAGTCCAGAATTAGCCAGATGATGCTGGCAGACTGGTGGGAATACCTGCGCTTCTACAGTCTTTCATTTTGTTCTGACAATGCCCTTAAAATTAATTATAGTTGTACACCAGCCAGGTATTATATAATTTTGGCTATTTGGCAATCTCTGGCAGCCCTAAGCTACACTTTGGCTTAACCTCAAGTATTTCAAGGTCTTTCATTTCCTTTGAGGCATATCAGAGACGTTTCACACTGTGTGAAAACAAACTGGCGGCACAGGTCTGCAGACGGGGGACAAGAAAAACAGCTGCGTCAGTCCTTTCAGCAAAGGCCCAGTGATGAAGGTCCGACCTGTAGCGGCCGTGGGGTCATCGAAACGTGGGACAACACTGCTGTTTGTTTCATGTTTTATACTGACAGTTTCGATCAAGTCTGACCAAAGTTGTTTGCAAATCTTCACCAATTCGACGAATGTCCACTAACTTTAATGAGGTAGATATTTCAACCCAAAACCTAAACACTTCATTTTGTCACAATGTTGGAACAGTTTTGAAGTCAATGTCGTGCTGCCAATTAGAAAATACCTAAGCGATTAAATAGCAACATATTATTGAGGGACCTGTTGACATGGGGCTTCTAGAATAAATCTATATTTCCTTGTCTGTTGAACAGGGAAAGGAGACAGAGATGCGGTCCTGGACAGTGAGGTTGTTCTGACCAAAATGAAGCTCTTCAGCAACTTCCACGAGAAGCTCCTGATGGCCGACGACTCGGCCTCCACCATCTCCACGGTCTCGGTTTCAGAGCGGGACATCTCGGAGCCCACCAGCGCTTCTGGAGGGGAATCCCATCTCGACGTCAAGTCCGGCGGGCAGCTTCAGATGGAGTCTGGCTCAGACTACCTGTCGGCCATTTTCTCCGACTCTCAGCTGACGAGGTTGTACAAGTTTGAGTCGGAGGACTCTGGCGTGGAGCTGCCCAGTGGCGCTAACTCTCCGTCCACCCAGACGGGCTCCGAGCAGAGCTTCATGGTCCACAGTCGGGAGTCCTCCTGCAACTCCTGTAACCTGAACTCTGACCCTTCCACTCTGCCCGACGAACAAGTCGCATACGCACCGAGCTCGGAGATTAAACCGGCACAGGATTCAGTGGATAATGGTCTGAGCGCAGCAGTGGACGCTCTGGATAATGTCTTCACACACTCAGAGGAACTTAGTTCAGCCGTGAGTGTGGAACTGCACATAGACGAGGATGTGGACGGGGACCAGCGCCGGGCTTCAGGAATCAGCCCTGAAGGGTACGAGGAGATGTCTGGCCAGCGCGAGGAAAACTGTGCTTTGACTGAAAGGACCTGCTTGGAAGGAAACAGCTGCGATGACATGACGGCCAGTGACTTTGAGCCAGAGCCGATGAGGAGGAGCGGCACCAGCGACAGCCTGGAGGAGTACATGGACGAATGCTGCAGGCTGAGTGAGGTAAGAACCAATCCATCCATCTATGTTCTGCACTTTATGGGCCCAGGCAAAGCACATAGATGTCCTTCTCCTTAGCCCACATCCACCAGCTCTTCCCTGGGAACCTTCCTTCCTTGTTTCCAGGCCAGATGGGAACCAAGTTTTATAAAAGTTATTCCTCTCTTTATGGTCTGAAAAATGTTTTCTCCCAAAAAAGTTATGCTCAAACATTTGCAAATCCAATGACACACAAGATGCTCTCAATGTACTAAAGAACATTTTAAGGGCCCGGATGTAGAATTGCAGTAGCTCTATTGACATGAATGGATTATAATGTTTTCATCCGTGTATAATGACCTTGAAACTAAGAACGGTTGTGTTTTTGTTGAGCCCTTCATATCTACAGAGAGCGGACAGAGTCCATGTTTCTACAGTAGCCCAGAATGGACAAACCAAACACGGCAGCCCACCATAGTTCACCGTCTGGCTTCCTTTGCTTCTTCAGTCGTGTTAGTTTGGTCATTGGCTGCTGTGTCACCATGGGTTTGCTCCCCCGTTGGAAAGGGAGAAGAGAACGGAGGGGTATTCAGTTGGTCGTAGACGACAGCTACAGCGATAGACCGTGACATCGTCAGCGTCTGGCTTTAGCCACTGTGTTTTTTGTCTAGCTTTGAGTCTTTCTGATGAAAGAAAAAAATATCTTTTAGCATCAGTAAATGTACACACTTTCTCTTAAAGGAGCGCTCAGACTGATTGTCAAGCAAATTGTTGCCGGCTTGAAGTAGGAGAATTTGACCGTTGATTATTTGTCTCTTTGTGGTGAATAAAGCGGTACAAACGTTAGCTAGCAACAGAGGTATGTTGGGTTACGTGTGTGTGTGTGTGTGTGTGTAGATAATAGTCTGACCAATATTAAGAGACTAAACAGCATCGACATACAAACTTGTTGCTTTCATGTTGGGCAAGACATTCTCGGTGAGCTGTGCTCTCACAACTGTTGAATACGGACACTTCTGGTTCCTCTATGTATTTAATGTCATTATCTCTCACTTTAAACTCCTTCCCTCTATCACCAATTCATTATTTCAACCTCAATATGGCCCCTGAGTGCATTTATAGGTATGATTAACACATGGAAAATCCTGAGAGTTTTGTTTCTAACTTCAAAAGCATGCAAAGAGCACTGCGGCCGTCCTGTGCTTTAATCCCATCCCGGTGCCAGGAACATGACAAAAGAGCCACTGTGCTCATTCAGAAGGAGCCGCAAGGGCACGTTTCATTCATGTTACAGGGGGAAGGAGCCATCTTCCTGCTCGCATCCAAAACCAGAGAACAAAGTGGGCTCTACGGGGAGAGCACCTGACAGCTGTGGAAGCTGCAAAGTCATAATCAGCTGTTTGATGTTGCTGATCACATAACCGTCTTTAGTCTTTCATAGAGAGAAGAGTCAGAACCTGAGAGCCTCCAGCTTTGAATTCATTCTGCTGTTTTAAACACGTGTGGAGATGAAACCCTCAAACGGTTCAAAGCACAAAGTAACAATCTTCTTCACAAAAAAACATAGTTTTCATTATTAGTGTTGGTTGCATTTTTACTGACATTTTTACCAGATTAAAACAGCACTTTGTGGATATATATATATATATATATATATATATATATATATATATATATATATATATATATGTGTGTGTGTGTGTGTGTGTGTGTGTGTGTGTGTGTGCAGGCGAAAGAGTCAGTGTTCATTGAAAATACAATATAATAACAATTATGTTACCAATTGTAGAAACAAATATTACATATTACTTTATATTTGACTTATATACATAAATGTGTGTATGTATATATACATACACACATGTGTGTGTGTGTGTGTGTGGGGGTGGGTGTTGCTGTAGCTTAGCGTGCTACATTTCTGTGGGAAGCTTGGTTTATTGGACAGTAACTTGTTGCTTTCCCAGGAGCTTGCTCGGGCGAGTCTTGCCAATAAAAGCAGTCGGTTTCATAATAACTTGACATAACACTTTTCTTGCCACGCTAACGTAACACAGAAACACCTCCAGTCACTGAATCAATACTCTACTCTCACACCGTGATGGCAAGCAACTAACACGCCGGATTATTGTTTTTCTTACCTCACTTACGCCACCTGACTTCCTGCGTGAGTCACTCATATTATGAAAAATAATGATCATGAGGGATCCTGCGTATTTAACCTCATGAAAACCACACCCAACCAAACATTACCGCCGCTTTGTGGTTTCCTTCAATTTCTCCACAACCACATCTTCACTTCACGTGGCTACAGTACCTCCACCCTTTAGAGAAGACACCATAATAAAAGTAACCGTTAAGTTTACGTACTAAAGCTCCGTCAGCTCTCCGCGGCGCCCGTAAGGTTTCACAAAATCTCCTGTAAGCGTCCTGTACACAGGTGGGTTTCAATAATCTCAGTAACTAAGCGAGCTTGTTGGAGTCTAACAAAGCGATCAAAGTCCACACAGTTCCTCTATTAGTACCTTCAAATTCCCAAAACGGAGATGTTTTTTGTTCACTTGTAATCTCCCTGTAAGCCCCATGACCTTTGAACTTACGTCACACAGCACATGCTCAGTCTACTGAAGGGCACGCATCCCGCCATGCCTCTGGGAAATGTAGTTTTCTCATAAAACTTTTAACTTTTTACATTTCTGAACCGGTTTACACCTGTTTTTTTCTGAAAAACCTTCAAATGAGCCCAACACTTTGTTTTTCTGTGTTTTTTTTTATTGCGGATTCAGCTTCTTTAGGGCCTGTTCTTTCCAACAAGGGGTTATTAGTTATTGTTATTAGGTTGTGGGACCTTGGTAAGGGCCTGAAGCACACATTGTGAACATGTCGGAAACACGCATTTATGTTATAAAAAGGATTTTTGTGAAAATATACATATTTTTCACACAAGAATATTTTGAAAAGCTGCTATAAAATAACACAAGTATCAGAACTCAAACTTAAAGCTCCCCCAGTACGGGGCCGTAGTGCTCAGACATCACTCACACCATAAACTCACTCGCTACCTTTTGCTAGAAACATCTGGCAGGCCGATGGGAACCATCTGGTCCCCTCATGGCTATCCCTCCAGTGGTGGCCTCCAGGTCCTCCTGTCTCCTCCTCATAGATCTTTAAAAACAGTCTGAAGAAGACGAGGCCTTCATAGCGGAGGCTTTTTCATGCACTCGCATGTCACGCAGCACCTGTTCATCTGAGCAGAGGGACGGCAGATTTTGTCCAGCGATACTGTCGCTGACCACCTGCTCTTCTTTCATCGCCCCCCCCCCCCTCCTGTTTTTTCCAAACCCCAGAGCATGGCGGCTTACCTGGATGCATCAAATATGTGTCAAATATCTGAAATGACTCACATATTTACCCAGATAGAGGCTCTTTGATGGGCCCCTGTGAGGTAATGGTGTGTGCAGCGGCTCTCAGGGGCCCGGCGTGACCGACTCGAGGCGGTCGGGGGGGGGGGGGGGGGGGGGGAGCGAGGCCCATGGTCATCATCACTTGTCACCATGGCTAATAATGTAATTCCTGACCCTGCTAAATGGGGCTCTGTTGTCCGGTGGAGGGATATTGGATTTTTTCATGGACACTTCCTCTGTGTTTACCCATGAGCCTCTGCTCTCCTCATCCCTCTGTGTTTACCCATGAGCCTCTGCTCTCCTCATCCCTGTGTTTACCCATGAGCCTCTGCTCTCCTCATCCCTCTGTGTTTACCCAAGAGCCTCTGCTCTCCTCATCCCTCTGTGTTTACCCATGAGCCTCTGCTCTCCTCATCCCTGTGTTTACCCATGAGCCTCTGCTCTCCTCATCCCTCTGTGTTTACCCATGAGCCTCTACTCTCCTCATCCCTGTGTTTACCCATGAGCCTCTGCTCTCCTCATCCCTCTGTGTTTACCCATGAGCCTCTGCTCTCCTCATCCCTCTGTGTTTACCCATGAGCCTCTGCTCTCCTCATCCCTCTGTGTTTACCCATGAGCCTCTGCTCTCCTCATCCCTCTGTGTTTACCCATGAGCCTCTGCTCTCCTCATCCCTCTGTGTTTACCCATGAGCCTCTGCTCTCCTCATCCCTCTGTTTACCCATGAGCCTCTGCTCTCCTCATCCCTCTGTGTTTACCCATGACCCTCTGCTCTCCTCATCCCTCTGTGTTTACCCATGAGCCTCTGCTCTCCTCATCCCTCTGTGTTTACCCATGAGCCTCTGCTCTCCTCATCCCTCTGTGTTTACCCATGAGCCTCTGCTCTCCTCATCCCTCTGTGTTTACCCATGAGCCTCTGCTCTCCTCATCCCTCTGTGTTTACCCATGAGCCTCTACTCTCCTCATCTGTCTGACTTCAATCCCAACAGGAACAGATTTTATGAGCTTTGCAAGAGTTCAAATGGAGATTTCATGTCGAGTCGTGTTTCCAGTAACCGAGTTCATCTACCTGAGCTCCTCTTCTTCTTCATCACTGCAGCCTCGCTTTGAAAGACATACAGAGAGTTCTTTTGAATAAATCAATTAAGAAAAGGATGAGAAGTGATTTATGATTTAATTACAACTAATTATTATTATTATTATTATTATTATTATTATTATTATTATTATTATTATTATTGTTTCTAGAGCAGCAACATTAATGTTTACAGCAAAGTCACTTTATGAGCTCTTGTTGTGAAAATTCCTCCTGTCCTTGTGTCCTCTATCCTCCTCCCTGTGTCCTCTATCTTTGTGTCCTCTATCCTCCTCCCTGTGTCCTCTATCTTTGTGTCCTCTATCCTCCTCCCTGTGTCCTCTATCTTTGTGTCCTCTATCCTCCTCCCTGTGTCCTCTATCCTCATGTCCTCCTGTTCTCTATTCTCATGTCCTCTATCCTCCTGCCCTCTGTCCTCCTGCCCTCTGCCCTCATGTCCTCTATCCTCATGTCCTCTATCCTCCTGCCCTCTGCCCTCATGTCCTCTATCCTCATATCCTCCTGTCCGTCCAACATGCAGGATGCGTACAGGACATGGAGACTCAAAAAGCAAAGATTCAGCCGCAAAAACTACAGATGTTTTCTGTGTTGCGTGCTATGCTAACCGAACAATGAAGAAACAACGTAAATGTGACGTCAAAGGACCAAAACTAAACCAGTCAGTGTCCTGAAGGACAACCTGTGTGCTTCCTGTGTGAGCTGCAGCCGGGAGGTGAAGCAGGAACACCACCTGCGTGCTGACAGGCTGAAGAGAGGCAGCGTAGCTTCCTCCCCGTCGGGACGCTCCTCACATCTGCTGCTTCATTCCTTTGCAGCGCTGTCATGTTTAGGAAAGCATTACGGGGCCGAGAGTGAGAGCGAGGGTCAGAGGAGGCCTGAGTTACTCATCGACCTTGGATGTTATCGTCTTATTGTGCTCTTATTTTGAATATGGGAGGGAATAAACAAACCCATTTTGCCCTTTTTTTTTTTTTTTTTTTACCAAAAAAACAAATCTAGTACTAGCAATACGCACCTTTGTAAATATAATGCTCACTCATTTAAAACCATGAAAGCAGCTCTGGCTCCCAGTCAGCTGGTCCGTACGCCACTTTGGTTAAGACATCTTAACAAACATCTGCAATAACAGTCATAAAAGGCAACTCAAAAAATGCTGAGCAGATGATTGGTTGAACCGTCTGTCAATCAAACTCTTCCTAAAGCGAGTCAGGAGAAGAGAGAAAACGTCTTTTCCACCTGGAGAATCCTTCAGTGTCGTTCTTTTCTCTTCTTTCAATGAAGACGAACTCTCCGGTTCTGATAGAACGGATGTTACTATAGCATCTAAGCTAACGTGAACGTGACATCTAAGCTAACGTGAACGTGACATCTAAGCTAACGTGAACGTGACATCTAAGCTAACGTGAACGTGACATCTAAGCTAACGTGAACGTGACATCTAGGCTAACGTAAAAGTGACATCTAAGATAACGTAAATGTGACATCCAAGCTAACGTAAATGTGACATCCAAGCTAACCTAAATGTGACATCCAAGCTAACGTAAATGTGGCATCTAAGCTAACGTAAATGTGGAATCTAAGATAATGTAAATGTGACATCCAAGCTAACGTAAATGTGACATCTAAGCTAACGTAAATGTGACATCTAAGATAATGTAAATGTGATATCTAAGCTAACGTAAATGTTACATCTAAGCTAACGTAAGTGTGACATCTAAGATAATGTAAATGTGATATCTAAGCTAACGTGAATGTGACATCTAAGATAATGTAAGTGTGACATCTAAGCTAACGTGAATGTGACATCCAAGCTAACGTAAATGTGACATCCAAGCTAACGTAAATGTGACATCCAAGCTAACGTAAATGTGGCATCTAAGATAACGTAAATGGCATCTAAGATAACGTAAATGTGACATCTAAGCTAACGTAAATGTGACATCCAAGGTAACGTAAATGTGACATCCAAGCTAACGTAAATGTTACATCTAAGCTAATGTAAATGTGACATCTAAGATAATGTAAATGTGATATCTAAGCTAACGTAATTGTGACATCTAAGCTAACGTATGTAAGGTCCCCAGTGGATGAACCCTGTTATAATAATAATAATAATAATAAAGCTTTCGTTTGTGTTTGGTGCTAATTCATGAATGTTGAATGCTGTAGACGCCAACACTTATGAGGTCAAACTCCGACATGAATGTGACTGGGTGGTGCTTGAAGACTTGAGTAATTGAGAGCGCTGCTTCTTTGAGGCTGGACTCTCTTTGAAGGTGTTCCTGGGCATTCACAACAAGTCCAGAAGTTACTGCACAGATGATGCAACCCGTCTGGACTGGGATTGCTTGGCATAGTCCAGATGGAGTTGGTGGACACGGCCAGAGGAAATGATGCAAACCTATAGCTTAGCCTGCTGTCGCCGAGACTCAGATGTCATTGTGACCGTGGTGACATGCAGAGGAGCCTAAATACAGCTTCCCATGGTTGTTGGAATGTTTAGTTCTCACTAATTATCTGGAATTGTGTGACTCCTGGGCCAAATTGTTTGCCAGCATGTCTTAAAAACTATTGTTTTCTCTTTTCTAATTAATATTTCTGAAAACTTTTTTCTTGTTTTTTTGGCTCCTGTTAAATATTTCATTGTTTCGTGTTTGTTCTGAGAAACCAACTGTTATTTTTCCTGATTGAAACAATTTCAAATAATCCTTTTTGCAATTTTTCTGTTTTTTAGCCCTAAATCCTGGACCGCCGCGGAAAGTTATTTCCCCTTCCTTGCGGTCCCTTTCTTTCATTTCAGTGACCCGTACTGTCACTTTTAGGCCTGCTTTCAGTTTCTTCTCAAACTGTGTTTTTCCGTGATAAGATCTTGATGTTTAGGCTTCAGAGATCCCTGAGCTGCATCATATTCAAGACCCTGATGAAGACACATGCCTCCTCAAAAGGCTTCACATATCTTCCTCCTCAGACTAGTGGGACAAATGGGATTCTTGATCCGTTCACCTCAGAAGACTCCAGCATTATCAAAACTTGCTTCATTGCTTTTCCCATCATAGTGACTTCAGTCAGCTCCATGTGTGAGACAATATTGGCCCTTTTATCACAGAAACTCAGAGGAAGTGCAACAGGGTGTGGGCGTGTTTGTTTGCGTTTTTAAAATGAGGTTATGCACGCACAAGTAGGCATTCCCGAAATCTCAGTCCCTATTCTGGGCTTCAGATCACTCAGTGGTCTCCGTGGGGCCGAGGATAAGATCTCGCCCCGGCCTGATAGCGCGCATGTCTCTGCGGGAACGGATTCTGGTTACAGACCCTCCCCCTCATCATCATACCCCTGAGGAAGTGAGGGTCATCTGGTGGAAGGAATACCCTTTCTTATCTTAATTAGCCACCAAAAAAAACACGAGAGGTCTGGGAGCTAAAGAGGCTTTGTGGAGTCAACAAAAGAGGAAAACCAACTGATATCACATTAACCCCTTGAACCGGATAACAGCACTTGGTGTCCAGAGCAGAGAGAGAGGGAACCAAACCCAATGTGCTAAAAGATGCTAAAACTCAGTGTAGAGCTGGTTTACTTCTCCTTGTGTCCCATATTGATTAGGTCAGCGTTATAAATGCATATGTTTAATTTAACCTGTAATGTAGGTTTAGTTTGGACAACCAAGATTGTTTTGGTGTGAGTTGCTTATGTTTTGATATATCAGCCATAGAGTCAACAGACAGTTTATCATATTTTAATGTATTTTTTCAATGTACAAGTTGAGTGGCATTAGTTTCATTAAATTGGAGATAAAACAGACATCTCTCGGGGTGATATCTTTAAAACCAGGCAACAACATACGAGGAAAATAATTCTTATTTGGTTTGGTGGTGAAATGTCTCATTTCAGCTGATTTCAGCTCCAAATTTCAAGACATTTCTGAGCAATAAATTAGCAGAACATATTTGTCCCAGCTCCAAATTCAATGAGTCTCCCGTCATGTACTATGACCCAATGAAAGCTCAGCGCATGGGAACGTTCATGGTCAAGAGCCTGTGATCACACGGGGTTCGTCCAATAGAGGAAATGAGTGATGTCAGTCCTCCAGGCTGTTATGGCTGCTGGCCCCATTGTTTGGCGAGTGTTTCCATCAGGAAAAGAGGAGGTAAAGACCGGACCCGAGCTCACATCCTGCTTTTGTAGGGACACTTTCAGGAATATTGATCATTGGATAGATATTTGCTCAAAATTCCTGTTTGTATAGTGCTGAAAAAGTGTAGCTCCTGACACACAAACACAACATCCTGGTTCGGGTTCCTGGTGATGTAGCAGGTTTAAATAGTTTCCTCTTCGTAGCTGGATGTGTACCGTAGACATCTCAGATCTGACCAGAGATGTCCACGATGCTCCAGATTCATTTCAAACCAGGTTGGAAGAACCAAAAAAAAAAAGTTATACCATCAATGTCAGTGGCTGTCCCCGCTGTAGCAAGCTAGCACAGCTTCTAGCTCTCCACTAGCACAGCTGCTAGCTCACCGCTAACTCCCTGCTAGCGCCCCGTCAACCACCGGAAGTTATGGGATCAGCCCCGGCTCGACGCCCGACTCGGGCAGTAGCTAGCGGGGAGCTAGCAGCAGTGCTAGCTTGCTACAGAGGGGAGCTAGCGGGACACCCACCGAAGGTTGGAGCGGCTTGTAACCCGAGTTTTACGGTACTTATGTTCAATCATCAACATTCTCATCTGGATAATCCATGTCCAGAGAACTGGACCAGGAGACGGGACTTTCAAATTGAAGTGTTAATTCACTTTTGTGGCAAATATCATGTCGTTCTGAAATGTCATGTTCAGCGCCGTCTCGTTCAAAATGGGTTGGAATGACCACTAAGCCATAGCCGAACATACGTTTCTCTTGCCTTTTTAATTAGTGCAGTCCTGCTCTACCTTAGGTTTTTAATTCATACTTACAGATTTATAATCTCAGAGGCTTTTCCATCACGACAAGAATAACAAAACGATGGACGGTGTGAATCCATCTTGATCTTTCTTCTACCTTACGCCCGGTATTCCTGGTTAACCTGCACATCCTCTGTTTGTCCAGGCTCAGCAGGCGACGTCCAACCCTCTGGGTTCAGGCCTGGGTTACCTGGATCACATCTGCCAACTCATCGAGAAGATCGGCCAGCTGCAGGAGACCAACCTGCAGCTGCAGAGGCAGATCTGCAGCCTGCAGAAGGACGGCAGGGTGGCAAAGACCAAAGAGGTGTGTGTGTGTGTGTGTGTGTGTGTGTGTGTGTGTGTGTGAGATAAACATAGAAGGTCGAGAAGAAGATGCTTTGCTTGCATTATGGGAAATGTAGGATTTAGCCTTTGTGGAGCTCAATCCTATCAGGAGGTGAACACTCATTCCACTGACGGGCGTCGCCCCCATCACCATCATGTTAATGTTCATCACTTTGTGTTGTCTATTTCCCTTTTCTGTTGAGAAGATAACTGAGACCTGTGTTAGCTTTGAGGCTTCATTCAATAAAGCATACACATAACATACTTAACTACCGACGAGTAACTACCTTTATGAATAAGTTTTAGTACAGAAATTCATGATTGAAGTGCATATTTAAATCATATGTATAGACAAATGCATGAATTAATTACATTTAAATACTTTTTAAATAATTTACTAATACCTTAATACTTAATTTACACATCGAGAATCCATAATTTATAAAGTGAACCCACTCTTAACGCATAATAATCAAGCTTATTAAAGAAGAATGACACATTTATAACTGTTTATGAATTGCATACTAATAAAGTAATGTATTCATTCATTGGAACAATGCTTTATAAAATAACTTACCAATACTAAATAGTATTTATTTATTATGAAGTGCTACAAAAAAGCTTTCCTTTTCATATCTGAGTATCTGATACTATATTGTCAAGCCTTTCCCTGGCAGTGTAATCATCACTCCTTTCCAACTTCAGGGTTCACTAAAGAAGGGGAATGTGGAGTTCTCGGCTTGGCACGATATTGCATAACGAGGCATTCAGGAGCGCTGGACTGACTCTGGTGCAGTCAGTGTCTCAGAGGCCAGAACAGCTTTCCACTTGGGCAAAAGCTTGAAGCCAGCAGGAGTCAAGGACTTCAAAGTGTTCACAGAAACCGAGTGAAGGGAGAGAGAGAGAAGAAAAGCTCTTTGTCACACGTTTAATTCATACAACCACCATTTTAGAGTCCACGCGTCATCAAACCTTTACCTTTTTAACTGATATTACGACATCCACCTCAAGACCGAACATATCAGCTCCTGCTGTGATATTCTCAACAGTCTGAGCCCGAACGCTGTCCGAGTGAACGACACAAAGCACAGCGTGATGAATGAAGGCTGGCAGCCCCCCTTTAAGACCACTTTATTGATAAAAAGAATAAACAATGACTCCTAACAGTCAAACCTCACTGTTTTCTCTACTGAAAAGCTTGCCATGGCATGACTTCCATGAACACGTTTGTTATTATCCACAAAATTTAGGCACGATCCCTGTTTTTTGTTTAGTTTTTGTCTGCCATCTTTTTCATGTTATTTATTGTTATTGCCTCCTAAAGCAACACCGGAGCATCTGCAGGTCGGATCCGGTCGAACCCTGAATACCAAAAATGACGAGTCGTGGAATATAAATGCAGTCGTTACGTAATGAAGCTGAGAGGGTTCTTTGTGTTGATATCAGGAGGGAAATGTGTGTGTAGGCGGACGTGCACTCGGACATGTTGCTCTAAAGGCCCACTGGAACCTTTCCTCCACAATAGGAGGAGAACGGTTACTTTTGAACAGGGAAAGAGATTATGTGGGGAAAATATATATAATAAGCCTCTTGGGTTGCAGGTCATGCAGGTGGTGTGTGCATCTGTACACCTACACTTAAACATGATCCCGTACAAAAGAGCAGAAGAAACACGTGTCAACCCCCTTTAATCTCCTCTATGTGCTGTTGCATGTGTGTTATTTTACCTGGAAGTGATGCCAACTGTCCAGTAACATCCCATCACAGAGACATGTGTCCGTCTTCTTCCCGCTGTCTTTCTGAACAGGACTTTTTCCAGCATCACTGCAGCTGTGGTGCAGCCAGCATGGCCCTCCAGGACACTCTGAAGAGACAGTCCAGAAGTGAGTGTTTGTCCCCCAGTGGGACCCTCTCTGACCTCTCCACCATCCACGAGGTCACCCGGCTCCCACTCGCACCGACCACAGGAGGTAATGTCATGGCATGTTTTACTTCTTTTGCTGGAAAAAGGAAGGAAATGATACAGAAATGATACACTGACACTATTCCTGGAGGCTCGCTAGAAATGGGGAAAGAGAGAGGACTATGACGAGGACTATGACGAGGGCTATGACGAGGACTATGACGGGGACTATGACGAGGACTATGACGGGGACTATGACGAGGACTATGACGAGGGCTATGACGAGGACTATGACGGGGACTATGACGAGGGCTACGACGAGGGGTTTGATGAGGACTATGACGGGGACTATGACGAGGACTATGACGAGGACTATGACGAGGACTATGACGAGGATTATGACGAGGGCAATGACGAGGACTATGACGAGGACTATGACGAGGACTATGACGAGGGCTATGACGAGGACTATGACGGGAACTATGACGGGGACTATGACGAGGACTATGACGGGAACTATGACGGGGACTATGACGAGGACTATGACGAGGACTATGACGAGGGCTATGACGGGAACTATGACGGGGACTATGACGAGGACTATGACGGGGACTATGACGAGGACTATGACGAGGGCTATGACGAGGACTATGACGAGGACTATGACGAGGACTATGACGGGAACTATGACGGGGACTATGACGGGAACTATGACGAGGGCTATGACGAGGACTATGACGGGAACTATGACGGGGACTATGACGAGGACTATGACGGGGACTATGACGGGGACTATGACGAGGACTATGACGAGGACTATGACGAGGACTATGACGAGGACTATGACGAGGGCTACGACGAGGGGTTTGATGAGGACTATGACGGGGACTATGACGAGGACTATGACGAGGACTATGACGAGGACTATGACGAGGGCTATGACAGGGACTATGACGAGGGCTATGACGAGGACTATGTCGAGGACTATGACGGGGATTATAATGAGGGCTATAACGAGGACTATGGCTTTTTGCGGGCACCTCTTGTCACCATTGTCACTGATATTCTGGAGATGGGTACCAACGATGTTCATCCAACATGCTGCTTCATCTTTGACATATATTACTTCATAAGATTTTGAGATAAAAACGTACTACATTGATTAAATGCTTGCCTGATTCTAATAAATGTCAACAGAGCAGCATATCTATTGTAGCTGGGCAGAGAGCCGGGGAGGGAAGCAGCGAAAAGAATGTGCCCCACTTACTTGTAAGCTACTGTAGGAACAGTTCAAATACCAGATTCAGGACGTAAGCGCTCATGTTGGTTGATAAGGAGTTTAAAAGTCTGAAATGTGGAGGAGGATCCTCTATGCAATGTGGCTCTAGCTCAAATGTAGAGTCCGTCCTCCTACAGTCTGCATGTCACAGTGTACTGAGGCAAGATACTGAACCCCAAATTGCTCTAAAAGGCCGTCGGTGTGTCTGAATGTGCATCAGTTAAGATCCTGATGAGCAGGTGACCTCTTGCATGGCAGCATCTGCCATCAGTGTATGAATGTGTGTATACATGCAAGTCCATTTACCATTTGCTGGGAAGCCAGTTGAGAGCAACAACAGAAGTAATATTTCTTCTTCTTTCTTCCGTCTTTGTTAAAAGTCCGTTGGGAGACCAGCTGGAGTTTTCTTTTCTAGTGCAGAACTCTTTAAATCCACCATAAAGGAGGTTTCAATCACTGTTAGACCTTCTGTCAATTCTATGTGCAATGAAAGATTTCAAGTGTGCTCATTGCGGCCTTAGCCAAGGCCCTCTGGCTAAGTTACCCCCTTGTGATAGAAAAGGACAAGTGAGTACAAGTACCTCGTCTGTATGCAACTTCATCTCCTACAGTGAAAACGTTGGGCTTCGTTCTTTAGTGGACTGTTTCCCTAACAGAGAGATGTTATTTTCTCTGGAGGTCACTGAAACACCCCTCTTTAACCTCTAGCATTTAATTACCAGTAGGATCAGCTCTTAATAACCTGCCCCAGTGGGATGTGTCAACAAACACACGCGCACAACCACATATTAATGTTTTAATTTCAGTGTTTTTCTGACATGTTCCCCAATTGGATCTATTACTGTAGGTATGTTATTAAAAGCCTCCAGCAGTGCTTAAGTTTCATGCTGTCGTTATTGTTTTCGGAGCAGGTCCCGGTGGCTGACAGCTGGGTGGTCCCGTGGGGGAAAATGAAATTATGACTCGAATGGGACACGGGCGGAATTCCCGGCATCCTGCTCATGGCAGGAACATATGATGTCCTGTGTAATCTGGAATGCTTTAGTTCTTCCTCTCGTCGGCAGGAAACTGGATCTGGAGAAGAGGTTGAGAAGTCAGGAGAGAAAGAGGCCCAGCTTAGGTGCAGTAAGTGGAGTGGATAGCTCTGACTGTGACAAGGTTAAATGTTGTACTCTTAGAAATATAGGTGTTAAGTAGAACCATATAGGGTTAATTGTCTTGTTGCCACTTTCAGGTTCCTGGTAAAACCTTTTGCAAAGGTTCCACATGGGTTGTTGCATTTACCGACAAAGAGGAAAATGAGGATGGTACATTGACAGAGATATTAACTGGCTGTACACTATACGCCAACATTCACCCACTCACACACATACTGCTTTAAGGGAAATGTGGGGTCAGTATCTTTCCAAAGGACACTTTGACATGTCTCTACCAGTGAGTCACAGCCCTCCCAATGCAAAAGTTCACTCTGAATCATTACAAATGTGTATCAACTGACTTTCATGTCCTGAGGCTGCGATCACACCAAATCAGGTTTTGTATGGATGAGTTCACTTGAACGTGACGCCATGCGAGCATGCTAGCTCCTGACTGCGTCCATAGAGTGAAATAAACACATTTACTCTCAATGACTAACTAGGATGCGAGGCCTTTTAAAACGGTGGGTCACGCACTGCAGCTCAGACTGAGTGGCTCAACAGGAAACCCAACGCTACACTTCATTGGGTTTTGCTTATTCGTGCCGCTCTTCTTCTTGTAGCCGGTTAAGGGATTGGCCGTCTCAGTGGGACTTTGTGTTGCGTTGAACCAAACGTTGGTTCTGTTTGACTGGCGTTTCACTGCAATGCATTTCACACAACAGCTGGAGGCCTAGTTGTCAGTGTTATCCTTTTCCTTGTCTGGCAGAGGGGCACGATGAGGAGAAACTGCGAGGCCATGTGATGAGGGGAGGTGTGTTTACATGGCCGTGGGAGACGTGGGCAGTGGGACGAACAGAGGCAACAACAGGCCTGCACTGAGTTCATCACTCCCTTCCCAACAAGCAAGCAAAGGATCCCAACATGTGAACGAACACTTGCTCTCAAAGAACTAACTCATACAGAGTAAATGTATTAAACACTGAAATATCTTTTGACACACGTGGTAAGTCAGAGTAGAAAGACCCCGCACACTACGAGCTCATTATCTAACAGTTAGTGCAGACCAAATGAATATTAAATTGTGCTTGCATTCCTACAGTGGAAAAGAAAACAACTCTAACTACCCTGTCTACTAAAATATACTCTAGGTTTGCCAATACATTTCCAAAGAGAAGTTAATACATTAACATGTCTGCAACAATTACAAAATGTTCATACTGCTGTTCCCGGACCATGTGTGATGTACTTACCTCATATCCAGTAACTTATTCATGGTTAGGTTAGGCAACTGAAAACAGTTATTTACGTGAAGAGGTAAGTGGTTATATGAGACAAGGCGTGTTTGTCTTATATTTAATCAAGCACAATCTTTTCGCTGACCTAAGCCGAACCGCTCTTGGGCATAGAAAAGAAAAATTCCAATCTCTGGTGTCAAATTCCTGTGCTTTGTACTCCCACTGTCCACATCGCCGCCTCCTTTGGGCCTCTGTGGGTTCAAGAAGATGCGTTCCTCATGAACTGGATAATAATTCCCACTGAACATAACCCAATAGCAAAATCATACTGGAAGAGGGAATGCAAACTCCCCAGGAGGCTGTAGATGGGAATTTAAGGACTCAAAATGCAGTGCTGGTCCTCTGCTGATTGTGTACCAGGCCATTCTTTGTTAATGCGCCAACAACTTTATAAGGTGCTAATACGTCAGACGTTTCCTAATTGCTCCATCGACCCAGCAACAGCAGCAACAACAACAACAATGCAGCTTTAAAGCTTTAAAGCTGCTCTACTTGTAGAGCTTTGGGGACTTTGTGGTCTTTAAGGCCCTGTTCAGACCTGGCAGTAACACATGTCCAATCACAAGGAGACGGCTCTAAGTACCTGGCATGAGAATCCGTCTCCAAGGGACCACTTGTGTCTGGATCCCACGTCTCTGCTCTACATGGCTATGACCAAGAGTATGACGAGGACAATGACGAGGACTATGACGAGGACTATGACTAGGGGTATCACAATGACTATGACGAAGACTATGACGAGGACTACGTCGAGGGACTATGACGAGAGGTATCACAAGGACTATGACGAGGGGCATCACAATGACTATGACGAAGACTATGACGAGAACTATGACGAAGACTATGACGAGGGGTATGAGTACCTGTCATTAGAATCCGTCTCCAGAGGACCACTCGTGTTTGGATCCCACGTCTCTGCTCTACATGCAAATAAACAAGTACACATTTTCTGTTTGTGAAGACCGGATGTTGACCTTGTGATAGATATTGTGAATTCGGGTACATTTTATGACCGCTGCTCCCCATCCTGGTCTGATCAGTGCAGAGCACCGGACACGTCAACGACAGTCTGAGAATAACATCCAAAACACACACGGCAGCTACACACACGGTGACAACCTTCTGTTTGTGATTTGTGTTACAGACGCGAGCAGCGCCGGTTTGACACCCGCCCCCCTGTGGAGGAGAGGCCTGTACCGAAGGAGTTACACCGAAGGAGAGGTCTCCTTCCTCGGGGGCAGCACTGAACACCTCTCCATCGCCCAGCGCAGGGTGAGTCACATGCTCATGCTATGGGCCCTCTGCGAGAACCACACTCTGCAATGTCTTGGTAGTATTTAACAAAATACTCTTCACTTTCCATGTGAGAGTGCAATGAAATGTGTGTCCTCATCTCGAGGCTTTACAAATCAGCTTTACAAATGTAGAAAGACAAGAGGACAAAATACAAAAAGTGTACAGCTCATGTACGTGCGATTTCGGACAAAAAAGAACTGCACAAACGCTCCAGCAGACTTTGCACGAATGACCTTCACTTTCTGTCTGAACACACCTTAGCGAATCACGGCCTGCCAGGTCTCTAGACCTTTTGTCTAGAAGTTACTTGTCACTGGTGAAAGTACATTTGTATTACATTGTCGTGCTTGTGTGTCTTTGTGTTCAGCTGAGTGAAAACTACACATGGGGGAGAGTCAAAGATCTGGTGAGGAAAACTAAGACGAGGAACCAAAGCCGGCTGGGACTGACTTCCCACTCCCTGAAGATGTCCTGCCCACAACTCTACATGTGAGGAATACCTTCAGACTTCTTTGTGCGGTGCGATCTCTATAAACTGTACATGGACCATGATACTCATGACCCGCCTACTTCCACAGGGAACTGTTTTCTTCTGCCACAGGAAAGTCTTTTCAATCGATGATATTTTATTTATTTCTCATTTGACCGTTCTCTTAATGTTTAGTCGATGGTTGGGATGTACTGGATCATTGACTGTTTTGTGTCAATCAAAACAGCAGTTGGACCGAACAGGTGGGTGTTACTACCTGCTGGACATGTCTACCTGTCCACTTCACCGTTGGCGTGTTGGAGGTGGTTGTTGTCTGCTGTACTTCAGCCATCACAGCGGGAGGCCACCCGTTTATTACTTAACCACTGATGGAGGTTTCAGGGTCAGGGCGGGCTGTCATAAGTTGCCAGAGAAGGAAGACTTGCGCAATCTTCCACGGGTCGGCCCAGTGAACTAACCCAGTGTGTCCCCCCCCCCCCGTGTCGGCCAGCCTCCTTTTGATCATGTGACACTGCTTTGATGTTGCATCCCGAGTCACAGCCATGTGCCTGCCACTTCCGGCCTGTTCAGACGGGGATATCTGCACATCTCACTTCCCTCACTCCAGGATCTTGCCTTCCTCACTCCAGCAGGGTGTTAGAGAAGCATTTGGGGGATTCTGTCCATCCTGCTGGCAGCTGAGGAGGCTATGAAGTACATCTTCAGCGGCTCACCCTTTCACAGAGGGACGATGTAACGCCACACTTTTACTCTCCTGGGTGTCGTCTCTTTTGGTTTTCCAACCCTCAAAGTCTACCCTCATTCTTTGTTGAATTATATCCTTGACCAAGAAGACAATGAACTGATAGAGATGCTTATGATGATTCTGGATCACTTGGTTTGTACTTTATGTGTATATCATGCTGTTTGGTGGCTTATTTAGAATTACTACAAATCGAAAGGAAGAGAAATATTAATATTATAATCCTGCAGTTTTCATTCTTACTCCATGACACGTCTGTTTGACGTTAAATGTCCACACCTCCTAAAAAAATACAGACACATATATTCTCATATTTGATTCATTTTGTGGGAAAAGATATGACAAGTATTTCCCTGTCCCTTGCTTTTGTGGTGATGGCTCATCCGTTTGCATTGAAATGGCTTTAAAACCCTTAAAAATAAGCTGTGCCTTGTTTCCTCCGTTTCTTGAAGAAAACCCTAAAAAATAAGAGACTGAGTGACAGTAATTTGACTGCAGTGAAAAAAAGGCAGCATGGAGGGAAAGAAAGGCATTTTTGGGGTGGAGAAGTGGTGACAGCTTCAGTGACTGTTGAGCAAGAAGAAGAGTGTGACAGGTTCCTGGCAGCTCGACATACAGGGAGCTATTATTTTTGCCTGAACTGTGGCTGTTCTGTTTTTGAGAGGTTGAGCAGTGTAGGAATCTGTTGGGGGGTGTGGTGGAGGTGGAGGGATGCTGGCCCTTCAGCCTCCCCTCGGTCCGGCCCGGGGCTTGGCGCCGACCCAGCGGACAGACGAGGGGGCTTGGAGAGCCGGGCCGGAGGTATGCCCGGCCCCGGAGGAGTGGGAGAATTACCAACGTGGTTTTTAAGCTCAGTCATGGTGAGATATGGCTGCCGTCCAGGATTCACTGGAAAGAACACCCCCCTCCAAGCTGAGACAGACACGCCGGCCAACTGCAGCGCCTCTGACCATGTTATGTGGCAATGGCGAACAATATATGAGTGCCCTGATGTGGACCAGCAACCCGGTAAAAAAAGCCTGTGGCTCACAGTAATAGCGTTCTCCTCTTCTTCACAGGCCTGATCAGGAACCCGTGGAACCTGCTTGCAGAAACAGGAACTCCATGATAGCCTTGGGCCACCAGAGCAGGCTGGACTTCCCTTGGCTACAATAAACATTCAGGAAGGTCAGACGAGGAGCGCTGTACCCAAAAGGTCTGGCATCAGATCTGGGAGAATACCCAGCATGCATCACCAATCCTCATGTCATGTGTTTCCATTCCTGCAAAAGCTGTCAAACCAGGAACAAATATCGGAGGACGGGATCCAGGCCAAAAAAAGAGTATTGAAGCAAAGAGACAAAACTCTGGCGCTTCTTTGTAATTCACCACTACATGGCGCCGCTGTAGCAAGGCTGCCATTTTGATCTGAAAACCCAGTGAGTCTGTGACCATGGGGTCATTAAGATGCATGTGTAAATCACAGGACAACGTCTTCTGATGTCCTAAAAGTTATCTTCTGTGCTTTTGTGAAACTCATTAATATGTTGCAGTGTACATGAACTACATTAGTGATGTTGTCATGAATATGACCACGAGTCCACTACATGTATACAATGATCTACACGGTGACATCATGGATCTGCATTATACATTCTCTGCTGATACTCTTTACACTTCTATAGGTTTACATTAGGATGCTGGAAACTCTGTACCAATCCAACTAATGTGAAACATTTCATAAGAGTCATATGTGGGTATTTAATGTGTTAAAGACAAATGACTGAATATTTGCATGCAATGTTGTAGATATAATGTACACTTAAACATCTTCAGCCCATAACTTTGATGATATCAGAGATGTTACGGAGAAACATCCCTCATGATCTGATAGAAGTAGAGGATATACCGTATAGGTGGTTTGTTCATGCACAGCTTGTGCTACATCTTCTGTGGCATTGAAACTGTTCTTCCTTTGAGCTGGTTGAGGATCTGGAGCTTCACATTTGTGGGTTCATTAACTCTCAAAATGGCCAGAAGACGAGAACTTTCATGTGAAACTCTCCAGTCTGTTCTTGTTCTTAGACGTGAAGGATGTTCATGAGGGAACTTGAGGAGAAACTCAACATGTGTCTGGTTGACCCCAAGCTTTTTGCAAGATCCCTAAATCACTCTCTCATCCTTGGTTCGCACAATGGATGTACAAAAGAAAATTATATAATTAACAATCTTTTTTATCTTCTGATAAAATACGTTATGACAAACTTAGTCATGCAACAAATTAGTAGCATCTGCTTTGTTGATCAACAGAGCAATAATACCTGGTAATATTTCAGCTGTATTGTTTGGATATTATGATACAGATGGATCCTTCATTACTGCATGCTATTATACCCTGAAAAGGAAAAACTATGTCTTTACTGTAAACTGTACGAAATATAAGAGAATGTAAGTAACATTCTGTAAGATAACAAGAACTGTTTTTTAATAAATTATATCCGATGTTTATCGGCATGACAACTGTTTATGTATTATACGTTGCAGTATGCATATTGCATTAATATTAAAATGTATTTTTCAATTAAAATGAAATCAAAAGAATATATCTGTGTGATACTATTTTGTTTGCTGAGTTGATTTGACTCACGAGGGGTCGAGTTACGCGATGCTGTCACACACTTTGGAGAAGGAACAGTATTGATCTGTCATCAGTCAGCTGACCGGAGCTGTCAGCCCTCTGCTCTGCATTCAGACACAGATGTCTTCATCCAACAAGGAGTCTTTAGATATGCAGACGACACTGCGTACTAAATCAATAAAAGATATGATATGTCTGCTTCACGATCAATAGAGAACAAATGGATGGATGGATGGATGGATGGATGGATAAATGGATACTTTATTAATCCTCAAGGGGAAATGTGTTGTCACAGTAGCGCCCAACACTTTACTGACACCAAATGGAATAAACTAAACACACAAAATAAAATATAGAAACAACAGGGATAAAAGATATATACAAAATGAAAATGATATATATATATATATATATATATATATATATATATATATATATATATATATATATATATATATATATATACACACACCATAGAATACATATAAAAATGAATGTGTAGTGTATATTAAGGAGATTAAAATAAGTGTAAACAGAGTGTGCAAAATGCAAATTAAGTATGTGTAGTGTGTATGAAATGTGTGAAGTGTAAATCAACATGACTATAAATGTGAATGTGTACAGTGATAAATGAATGACTGTGTTGTGGAGCAGCAGAGACTCAGATGAGCAGATAAAATACCGAAACTAAGCAAAACGTCTAAAAAGGTGAACAAAACCTCCACGTGACGACAAAGACCAACCGGCAAAAGACACTGGAGCGCAAACACATCTCATAACGAGTCCTTTGTCTTTTGACAGGTGGAACTGTGACCAAACAAAGCAGGAAGTGAAGAGAAGACACGAGGAGAGGACTTTCAAACTAAAACAGGAAACAAACCAAAACAAAAAGTCACAACAGAGCAGATAACCAAACGTGTGCTATTCCAGTCGCTCGCGTACAGACGTTAGCTAGTGAGCAATGTAGCAAAACGTATCATGAGCTGTGTCCAACAATGAGGCTCGGTATCCGTCACCGCCCTCGGCTAACGCCGTTAGCTCTGTCTGCACGGTACTGTTAGGAGCTAGTAGCCGCTCGCTCAGCCACCGCCATGTTGAGAGCCGTGGGGAAGCAACCCCTCAGTCACAGATATGCTCTGAATGTGTCATATTTAGCAGCTTTAACTAAGAAAAGGCACCAGGAGGCGGAGAGGCAGAAGTGAGGAGAAAACGACTGTACTCACTTTTCCTGGTCTACACCTAAAGCACACCTGTGCTTTTTTCTGGTGATTCAAACAGACGTCATACATGATAGTAAGAGTATAAGCGGGTCTTGACTGGCCTCTAGTGGTCACAGCGAGGAAGCACAACCACAAACCCTGATGACAGACGAGGATCTCCTGAGGAAACGGCTGCTGGAGGCTGAATCTGTCCGACTGTAGCTCACTGTACAATTGTCTTTTTAGTTTTATTCTATTATTGTTTCATATGAACATGCAGTGCTGTACTGCGTGTGTGCAGCTGTGTGTGTGCAGCATGGAGGGTCTCAGTGTGTCTCCCGTGTTGCACACTGACAATAAAGCTGAAACACTTGAGCCGTGACAACAAGGATCTGATTGTTTTCTAAGAATCCACCTCCACAGAGACTGAAGGGCAAATGTGAGTGAGCTGCTTACACTTGTGGGTTGTTACACCCACCGCAGCACATCACATGGTGAGCAGGCGAACAGCACAAAGTGCATTGTGTTACAACAAGTGATCAGAAGTTTAAAAGTAATAGACGGTTACTAGAAACGCTCAGCAGCAGCTTAACGACGCTCAGACACTTGGACAAGTGGACAAACAGAAAGGTGAAGCAGCAAGAGACACACACCTGAGTTTTATATCAAGTCATTTATCTTTTATCATTCACAACTTTGAGCATAATAAATCACATGACTGTCCGGATCACAAACGCCGTGTTTGACTCGTTCAACACATTATTTGGAGCGAGTTTACTGAACGTCTGTGTGTCTCTCGCACTGCGTCCCAATGGAAGAACCTTTAAAGTCGTCGTGATGCTCCAGATTTAACAGACATTCATCGTTGGCTTTATGGCAGGTGGCACATATGGAAGGATGGATCAGGATTGTCTTTTTGAGTGCTCAAACACACACACACACTCACACACACATCTTACGACTGCTCTACAGTGGAAACACTTGTTTACTGTCTTACATTTAACTGAACTTGTTGTCCTTCATCTCATGAATGATACATTCAGTCATTTTGGTCCAGTAAGCGCTGCTTTCTCCTTTCTTTTTGTCATCATTTCTACACCAAGTGGTGTGTGTTACTGCAGTGTGAATGCGTCTGCGTCCGGTAGAAACAGGTTTTGTTCCCAGGACACAAAGTCTGGTTTGTTTTTTTTAAAGCTTGGTCTTCTGCAGTTTTACAGCGTTCACGCAGGTTTATTAAAGCTCGACTTCAATGTTTTTCCAGTGTCGAAGTCGCCTAAACTCAACTGGAGCGTCGTAGTTTGAAGATCAGAGTCCACAGAGTGAGAATGTGTTGTTTTAACAACGCAGCGACAATAAGTTGCATTTTCACTTTGTGTAACAGCCCTCATATTTTAAATATGCCTCATCAACCTGGATCTATCTTAAACACCGTGCTGTCACTCTCTGACTCCTTTTCTTCCACTATTCAGTAACAACTTTTTGTCAGTACTTGATTCACGCAACACAATGACACTACACATTGTGGTTAGATGATCAGTGCATCCTTTACTTACTTTTGCTGGAATTTCTTATTTTCTTGGCACTAAATTGAGTCCACAGTAAATAAATAAAGTGTTACAGAAGTTATTGTGACGCGTCATCACTCTGCGGCGCTAAATTATGTAATCCAAATATTTCAGATGAATTTGATCAGCTTTCCTGTCATCCCGTCGTGACATATTTGGTCCCACCGCAGCTTTTTCACGGCATAAATCTGAACCGTACTCGTCTGTAAAATACTGTGAAAACTGGAGGAAGTACTTCCTCGCTTAGCCCGTTCACTTCCTGCCGCGGCGCTCAGCTGAATGAGGACGTGGAAGGTTTAGTACACCGCGGTCGTGCCGCTCTGGCCGGAGGCAGCGGGCCGAAGCGCTGCGCCCGCTGACCCACTGGAGCCCGCGAGGTCCACGCTGGAGCTTCGGCTCTGCAGAAGAGTCTTCAGAAGTCTTTATCCCAGCCAGACAGCTCATCAGGAGGCTCCTCCGTGTCTGGAGGGAACGTGTCAAAGTGGCTGTGATCCGTCGGGCCCTTCAGCTGCAGAGACAAAGCACCATGAAACCATCACATGCACTCAGCATGGGCTCAATCACAACTTCCTCTGTTTGCATCATGAAAGTGCACTGTGACAAGATCCCAGAGGAGCTGCCCTGAGAGAACAACACATTCTGGACTATGAGACACGCATAATGAGTCTAACCTCAGAGTGGATTATAATCTACAGTCCCAGAGGTGTTCATATTGACCAAATCTGCTCTGGCAAGTCTCAACCTTTTCCCTGTAACACCTGTCCGTGGCTCAACGTGGTAGATGAGCTGTACTTGTGTATCGACTCATTGGCAGCAGAGTGGAGTGGTAATCCTGTAATTTACCCACTGAGGGATTAATAAAGGTTATTTTATCTCATCTCTCTCTTATCTTACCGTGTAAAACACTCAACATTTTACTGCACAATCAAGACTTTTACTTTAACTGCTTTCACTTCGGGAGATGAACGCAGGCGATCTCATTATTCTAGTGAACTGAAATGTGTTTCTAGAGATGCATTGTGGGACTTGTTGTCGTGACTGCGTGCGCTTGTTTATTGTGAGAGACCAAAAGTTTCACCTCTCTCCACAGTGGAGACGGCAGCTTGTGACGCCTCAAACCTTCCCAGTTGAAGCCCTGGAACCACCTGGAACACACCAAAAAACTAAGAAATTGGACATTTTTGGAAATTGCAACTCCCACGTTGTCCTGGTCTCCATGATCGCACACTGCGAGCTACGAGCTAGCGCTGAGGACGTTTGTACGGCGGCAGCATGAACTCCTCCTTCCCGCTGGGGCGTGATACGCCTCCATGTTCTCTTTCTCCGAGGTGAACTGGGTCATGTGGTGTGCAGGGTGCTTATCACTTGTCCTTTAGACCCCTGAGGGTTGGGCCGGTTCAGGTACAAGCTACCTGGGTTAACTTGAACTCTCTACTGCCCCCCTGTGGCAGCAGATATAAAGAAGTAGTTGTGAGTCACCTTCAGCTGGTCAGGTGCAGCGCGGTCGGGTCCATGCGTTGTGACGGTTAACATTAAACAAGAGGGAAGTCATGTGGACGTTTCTACACCTTGTAAAGAAATCAAGAATGAAATCCTTTGGGAAGTGAACTTACTTGTGTTTCTTGATTTCAATGATGCCATTCTTTTTGTTCCCCAGCCTCTCCACAGGGTTCAGCCTGAGAGGGAAAGAAAGAGACTTTTTAGAGTTTAAATGTCAGGATTATTAACCTGTAGATGATTAAAAACTAACAGGCGGGGCCTTAACACACCTCAGATCAGTTAATTATTAACCTGTCAAGTGCAGACCAGACGTCACGGAGATGTTTAAAGTAACCTGTGACGATGCAGATTCATAAGGACCAAGAGGAGGAACACAGCCTCGTTGTTTAACGTCTCTGTGACATCATAACTGGGACGGTTTAAGAGTCGTACTTGCAGAGTCTCCTGATGAGGTCGTCTGGACGCTTCCCAATCCTTTTAGGGAAGTCCACCTTCTCAAAGCCGTGCAGGACCATGGTGTAGATCTTGATGGGGTCGGAGCCAGCGAACGGCGGACTGGAAGGAAAACCGGTTTGTAGGTTGGTTGCAAATGTAAACATTCAGACATTTACCATTTTTTTTATCTTTCCGAGAGAAACATTAGAAGACCAAAATCAATCTTAAGTCACATTCATATTTTTTAAGCTTTGGACAGAACCAGGAAGAACCTGGTTTCCTTTATGCTAAGCTAGCAGAGATTGGCAGTAAAGGTTGTCTTTGCCAACAATTTTGAGAAATTGTCAAACATTTCTTGGCCTTTTGTTGCCATCAGAACCACCTTTTAACATATTCAGAGTTCAATGCATAGAGACAGAAAACAGCTAAATATGCACCCAAGGTATGTATATTATTAAATATGTGTTACATTAGTGATATTTATAGATGTTTAGTTTGTGTGTGGACATTTCTCTATTTTAAGATGCGGACGATTTCTGACAAAACGTAATCTAGAGGTTGGACACAGAGTTTCTCCTCCCGTTGCTTTGGGCACTTTCTAAATGTAATATCAGGGACTGTCAGCAATATCAACTGCTGTTGACACTCACACACTTTTGGGTGTCATAAATTGCAGCATCTAAATGTCTTTGCTTTAACGTTTTCATCTTCAAGAACCACATCTCACCAGCAGGAACCTCCCTGACTTACTTTCCAGTGAGAAGTTCAAACATGAGGATTCCCAACGACCAGCAATCAGCTCCGAAGTCGTGGCCCTTGTTCATGATGACTTCTGGGGCCACATACTCTGGAGTCCCACAGAAGGTCCAGGTCTTCTTCCCAAGGCCGATCTTCTTAGCAAAGCCAAAGTCTGCCTGAGGACAGACCGACAACATGTATTAACACAAACCATGATGAATAACACTCTCAAGGACACGTGTGGAGACCGAGGGTCACCATTTTGACGTAACCCTCCGCGTCCAGCAGAAGGTTCTCAGGTTTCAGGTCTCTGTACACGATCCCCATCGTGTGGAGGTAGTCGAAGGCCTCCAAGACACAACCGGTGCAGAACCTGGCTGTGGGCTCATCGAAATAACTCCTGGGAGGAGAAGAAAACATCTTCACATTCATGGAACTCTATGAACACACACACACACACACACACACACACACACACACACACACACACACACACACAGCTGACCAACGGCCAGCACGATGAACCCTTTGTGGTGAGAACTCGTACGTTGGGTTGATGTAGATGACCGATACCTTCACAAAGGTCTTTAGTCTCTCTGACAGATGTAACGTCACAGCGGCTCCTAACAATCTGGAATTTCATTCAGGTAAAATATCTGAACGCAAACGCAGAACTTTATTATTGTAATTATGTAAAATAAAGCCAGATCCTGAACCTCATGCTTGGCTGTTGTATTGATCAAAACTAAATGCCTAAAATCATGGCGCTCTAAAGCAAAGGCTCCACTAAAGAGAGGAACCCTTCAGATACGTGTTTACCTTCCTCACATTAACACATGAAACTCTCAGAAACGTGACGACTCCATCATCTTTTTAAAGGGTTCCCATTATTCAAACTTCGACCGCCATCTTTTTCTGCAAAAACTGCCATTGACCCTTTTATTCATCAAAAGGATGTTGTCAGTTAATCCCCAAACACTGAAATAGTCTTCTCAAATGTCCAGGATGAATTTAGGTGGGAGTAACGACGTGAACGCTACGCTATCTATTAGTGATGCTGCGGGCGGAGTAACTGACTAAAAATGCTTGCGCAGCATTATCCGAGTGTCTTTTATCAATTCATAGGCTTGTGAAAAGTGAGGATGTGACGTTGTGTGTTGTTGTGGAGTGTTGTTATGCTAGTGTGGGTCATGCTACATGAGCTTGTTAGCTGGTCCGTATGAGCTAATGTTAGCGAAGAGCCCCGGTGCAATACTGAGAACATTGGTGCAATAAACCTGCAAGTTGAGGAAATCAACATCCGTGAGTCATGACTGTGGACGTTACAGGACCATGTTCCTACCATCAGAGAGGAGGCGAGTAACACACACTTTAAATTGATTTTAAATACCAGTCTCTGGGTGTCTTTTGCAGGTGTTATGGATGTAACAGAAGGACCTACACTCACATGTCCCGCAGCACAGTCCACAGCTCTCCACCGAGACACGCCTCCAGCAGCAGGTAGACGAACTTATCGTCCCGAAATGTTCGGAATAACCTGCAAAACACGACGGCCAAGAGACTCTTTGTTAAGGACACTTATTCCTGAAGCAGCTGCTGCCATAGATCCCTAAACATGGATCCAGAATGAACTACAAACAATGACACAAGCTGTTCGCCTTGTGGAAACTAACTGCATCGTCATTGGAGTCTTGTTCTGGTCTAAAAGACTAAAGAGGGTACTAACAGGGTTCACAGGCAAGGAGTCTAGCGTCAATGATCGCTGATAAATATGCAATATTGTTTGTGATTTCAGCAACTGTATGTGAGTGTATGTCCCAAAGGAAGCCGCTGCAAGACAATACCACGTACTGTAGGAGGGATTTAAGGAGTGTATCTTTCCACAGCACAGCGATGAAGCGCTGCAGACGACCGCAGCTGATGCTACAGCTCTTCAGAGAAAAAGACTCTTCGTCCTCATCTCTGAACTTTCATTCAACCCTGAGAGAGTTTTCCTTAGAAACCCTCTGCACTGAGAGGGGAGACACTGGGTGTAGGAGGAGTGTTGTGTTAGTGAAGTGGGAGGTGAACTTTTCCCTTTAAATGACGGTCAACAGAATGTTTGCACAAGGCCTTTTGTTCATTAAAGTCATCGTCAGATAAATGTCAGCAGCATTCTCCCAGCAGGTCTCTGAGCAACACACAGAAACCCACTGGATCGTCTCCTCAAGGAAGGAAAGAGGGGACTTCCCCAACCTCTCGCCTCCCCCATCAACATCTAAACGCAAGCTCAGATTACATATAAAACACATCCTGCTCTTTGTGAAACAAAGTGTGTCCCACCTGACGATGAACACCGAGTTCGTCTGCTGGAGGATGTTCTTCTCTGAGTAGATGTGCTCCTGCTGCCGGGTGTCCACGATGTGCTTCTTCTTGATGCACTTCAGCGCAAACGTGCTGTTCTCGTTCTTCAGCTTGACCTGAGACAAAGCGACACTGGAGCTGCATCACACAGAAAACATCACGCAAACACACCAGCTGGACAATCACTGCACGTCTGGACACAAAGAAAACACTGATGTGAAAATGAACCATCAGTGGCTGGCGGTGGATTTGGTACCTACGTTAGCTGCTTAGTTTAACAGCTGATCGCTGATTAAATATGACTGTTGATGTAAAAAACAGTAACACAACCAGCATTTCACTCACACAGTGTCATCAGTAAGTCCTGAGGTTCTAGCTTCACTGACCATGTTAATGGTCACGCGGGCCCTGTGACCAATCATAACGTCCATAATACTAGCAGATATTAACGCTAGCTAGCTGGCCGTTAGCATGTTGTTTAGCGCACTACTCTAGCATAGAGAAACAACAAGTGAAATGTGATTGGATGAGCTCTACGTAACCAGCTATCAGGCACTATGTGTGACATCGTGAGAGTGGTAAAGTACTATTTGTGAGTCTTTTATGTTAAGTATTGTCTAATTATCTGATATTGATTTAGTTCTCCATATATGAATTACTGTGCATTATTCTTGGAGGTGTCACTACGAACACTTCATGAGAACGAGCTGCTCTGAAAGAAGGGAAGCGACTCGTGTAAATCTCAAGGTTTACTCTTGACTTTCTAGAAAGGCTTGAAAGCTGCGTGTCACATGACCGTTGGCCTCTGGGCTCCAGATGTTTCACACAGTGTTTTCTTCACGGCGTCACTGCGGCTCACCAGCTCCACTCGTCCAAATCCTCCCGTTCCCAGAGTGGCGATGACCTCCAGCTCCTGGAAAGGCAGGAGAGACATCTTGTCCCTCAGCCTCCTCAGCTCCTGAGCCGCCGCCGAGTCCATCTGAGGAGAGTGAGGCCTGACGGAGGAACAACACGGACTCATGATGCTCTGATGACTGCAATACACCGCGACGCTGACCACCCGACAAGGAGTCTGGATTCACATGTACACAGCTGCAGGTGTGTGTGTCATTGTGTCGTTGTGCACGTACAGCGCATGTCTCCTCTCGTCGCTCCTGGAAAGCTCCTCCACGTACTCCTTCAGGTACGCCTGCAGCTCCTCGTACGTTCCCACCATCTGGTTGAAGTTGCTGGAGAGGAGGAGGCAGAGGGAGGTTCAGCGTGTGTGTGTGTGTGTGTGTGTGTGTGTGTCATCTCGCGCCAAAAAGCATCCCGCCACGCGCATATATTTATGTATACGATATCAGACAGCAGGCCTAGGTAAGAAATACACAGCCCGCCAGCTTATGCTATTGGAAATGTCCTTATTTACTTTAGAGGTGTCACTCTTCTCTACATTGTCATCTAGAACCAGTTTCTAGACTACATTTAACTAAAGGATGCATCGGGGTTAATACATGCTAACATGCTACATGCTAACACGTAGACTCACTCTCTGTCCACCACCAGGCAGTGTGTGTCGTTCTCGTTGCAGATGATGTTGGCCGAGCGAACGTCCTCACTGTGAACACAATGCACAGTTCAGAGAAACAACTCGTCACTGAACACGCATTCACGCCGCCGCCAGGAAGCAGCACGCCGCCGCCAGGAGGCAGCACGCTGCAGCAGGAAGCAGCACGCTGCCGCTAGGAGGCAGCACGCTGCAGCAGGAAGCAGCACGCCGCCGCCAGGAAGCAGCTCCACCAGCAGACGGATGAGCGTGATGACATCACACGGCTGAGGGAGGATCCTCTTTGTTTGATGATGATGATGATGACTTGGCTGAAGACATTTCAGATAGCTGACGAAGTCATTGGAAATCAAGACGCAACCGTGCACCATGTTGGCACTTACATGTTTGATAATGTGGTTTAACCATGATACATAATTAATCATGTACATCATACACAAGCTTTTGAATCAGTCCACTTCATGTGAGGTGAATACACCCATATGCAAACAGCTGGTACGTATTTGAGTAAATTCAGTGACTTTACCTGGTGGTTATTGAGCCATCTCATGTGATTAGGTTTACCACAAAGGAACACAAGTCATTGAAATACAAAGTTATGTTCTGCCGTGTGTTTGTAAAAGGTGTTATATCTTAAAGCCCTCAGCCTTCTGGGACATGTTGGTACCTGATGAGAGCTTTCTCTCCAAAGTAGTCTCCTACTCCCAGCGTCTTGATTTCCTGAGGCTCACCGAAGCCCTCTGTCCGCTGGGTGACGACGACCTACAAATAGAAACCCGTTAGAATGAGGCAAAGAAGCAACTGTTTTTAATTTGTGGATGTTTCATCGTTGGAATCATGAAATGGAGATCCTTTCTTTCATTGTTGGACTTACTGTAAGGCGTTTGCCGTATGAATTGATGGCCAGAGGTGAGACATGAGGAGGTGAGAACCTCTCACAGCAATGCAGACATAGTTCTACTGATTGAGACTAGTTTGCGAGAAGCAATGGAGCTAGAGGTCATTAGAAGTGTAAATGATGAGCCTGATGATCTAAGAACTATCCTTGGGTGGGCAGAGGACTTCTCCAAAGAGAGGACATGTGTGCAGTTGAAGGTGGAGGTCCAGGAAGTAGTGGACCTCTTTTAGAAATCTTGGATGACAGTATTGAGAGTTTTTGCTGGAGCTCCTAGTGTCCTATCCTGGTATCATGCAACGTTGTGCCTGGGGACAAAGTTTTGCTTCAAAGGAAACGTCCTCCAGTCGGTGCCAGGTGAGCATGGACTTGTTGGATTTAGGCGGGTACAGACCGGCGGACTAGATGACTATCACTACGGTCTGTCTTCTTCTGGAAGCAGATTACTTGTGTACAGTTATAGAGAGCAACCGTGCACATGTCCTCTCATTGGGTTGTGGTCTGGGTAATGGAGTGGAGGTTAGACCAGCATGCTACAGAGCTTCATGCATAGATGTTGAGGTGCTCGGGCCATTGGCCAGAACAGCTGATAAGAATAAACCAGATCAACGGGTCTGGACCATTCAGAGACTCAAGACCAGTCTCCCAACAGCTTGGCCAGTGGCCTTCAGCTCCAAACCATAACACCCTGAGTACGGCTCTAGGATGGTGCAGATATCTGCTTGTTACATATTGTCTTTTCAAAATAAACGTGCTGGTTCACAGTAAATGTACAGTTTGCACTCGTTATATATGCACAGATTGGCACAAATAGTTTTTAGGTTCACTGAATCAAAAATACTTGGTTTGTTTAGACAATACAAGTACTTGGTGAGACGAGAAAATATTGTGATTTGGTTTAAACAAGTATGTTTATTACCTTTATTAAAGTAAAGGAAGTTGAGAAAACCACTAGACATTACTTCTGGTCTCCGAGGTAAAACGTCTTGACTTATCTGACTCATCCATACTCTCCTGAGCTTGCCCATAGTGTGCTTTATGATCAATATCATGGACATAATTGAATATTTTGAATTACATATATTTGAGATTTTCAATTGCACACATGCAAACTTCTCTCAGATTAAAAATACAGTCCTAACTCATCTTAAATTGCATATTAAGTTTGACAAACACTGATTGACTGGTGACATCGTCACGTCCACAAGGACAGGTCAGGACACAGACGGAGTTGAATGAAGACAACATGAAGTCTTGAAGATGGCATGTTTGACATGAATGTGCTGACGTCTCACCTCTCCTTTTGCAATAATAAAGAAAGTGTTCCCTTCTTCACCCTCTCGAATAATATACTCCCCTTTTTCAAAACAGTCCTGAAAAGAAGGAGTCAGTCATTCTCTGGTCCACGGTATGGACCAAATACACAACGTTATCAGAAAACAATGTGGTGGGAAACACTCACCACTTCAAGACAATCCACCACCTTGGCTAGTTTCTCCTCGGGCAGTCCTCTTAGCAGAGACACACTTACAGAGGAACACATATTCACATTTATTGATTATACACAGGAAAACCGAACTACAGTATTTTTGCTGCATTCTTAGTCTATTTGACTAAACTTAAATCCTAAAGAAGATAATCCACATTAAATGAATGAGCCCAGTCCGTGTTGTTGAATGTGGGGATTGAACCCATTTGTTGGGTTTGTACCTGCGCAGGAAGCTGAAGTACTCCTCGTGCCGGGCCTGTGTGGTCTGCATCATGATGGTCTGGAAGGTCTGGCGGTCCAGAGCCCAGATATGAGACTGGGAGACCGCTGGGTTACAATGGAACCATTAACAACCCATTGCACCTCCTGCTGTGTCCTCTCAGTGGAGGACAGCTCATGGTTCTACAAGAACTAGCTCATGTTACGCTACACTCCATAAATGACCTAAACAGTTACGCATTGGGACTTAAGTTCAGTCGAGGACTTTAAGTTTGATCAGCTCGACATCTTTTGACAGTAAAACTAACACTGATGCAGCTCGGGGGTGTAGGGCTGATTTGACCGTGATGGGGAACTTCAAGGTCCTTCAGGAGGTATTGCTCTCAGATGCCTGCTTAGTTAGCATAGTTAGCATGTGTAGCACAGGGAAGGATCATCATATTGGGTGCTAGAGCTACACAAGAGCTTTTAAGCATAAACAAATCAACACATTTGTGCAATATGTGACACATGGATGAGTGGATTTAAATATGTTTAATAGCTCCCTCTGTGAATACCCATCTGCTCATGAGCCATCCCGCCTGTGGGTGTCTGTACTGTACATGCATGGATGTGGTTGTCACACAGCGTGAGACACACTTCAGCACCTGGGAGCGAAGGCGAGAGTGTGTAATCCCAAAGGCGAGACAAGTTCAGAGCCATGACTCACCCTTCACGGTGGCTGTTCTCTTACAGTTGTAGAGGATGGCCAGTTCCCCAAACGCCGTGCCCGGACGCATCTCCCCCAGCAGCTTCCCGCTCTGGATGACCTCCAGCAGGCCGTCTGCAGAGGGAAACACAGCCGGTGCAACTCATTGTGTCGTCACGAAGTAGTGTTGGACACTTGTGTTTTTCATTCAACTTGTGAGCCAAACGAACAACAGTAGAACTTCCTGTGCCAAAGGGCCCGTTATCACTGCTGCACCAAGTCCACATGTCAATGTCTCAACCCATCTTATGCTCACTCATGAACACAAATGACTCACTCACACCCTGAAGGGGGAAGGCAACGGTACCTTAAACACATTTTACCAAATGTTTCCACTCCAAGCCTTTCCCGTGTGGCTGTTCAACTTCTCTACGTCAAACATCCTCTTCAAATGGAGTGTTAGTTTAGTCTTTTAGCTACAGCTTACGAGTAGGGACAGTTGCCTTTCTCCATACCATAAGAATGACTTACTTAGCTGTAAAGCACCGCTGTGCATGTTTGATTCATAACCTCTGACATACAGATATCAGTGCAGAAAGACTGGACCTCAGGGCTGCAGCAGAATCATGACAGTAGCCACCGAAGTCGTGCATTCATTTCACACAGGCGTACCTCTAGATGTATGTTGTGTAGTTTCTTCTTGAAGCGTGGAACCTGTGTATAATCTGAGCTGAATGAGGCCGAGTATAGCGGGTCTGGGTTTCGCCAAATTAATGTCGGGACTCTGAAGTGTTAGCACGAAACAGAAATGTACAAGAGATCCTGAAACTATCCTTTACAACTATCCTTTACCTGCCAGGACGTAGAGGTAGTTTCCTGGTTCTCCCTCCTGGATGAGCAGCTGCCCCTCGGTGTAAACCTTCTCATACATACAGTCCACCATCTCCCTCGTGTGCTGCGGCTCCAGCCTCTTCAGGAAGTCATTGTTCATGATGGCGTTGTTGATGAGCTTCTTAGTGCTGGGGTCCAAAAAAGAAGCAGAAACCGAAGTTATCAGAGTCGAGTCCAACGTATCATCCAAGTACCACAAGAGCTTTTACACCTCGTGCAAGGTTTCAGAGAAGATGCTAATGTGTTGGTGGAGTACGCATACGACTGGAGACGTGGGTTGTATTGCACAAGTTTTTTTGAGAGTTTCTAAATGGTTTTCATAGTTTTGCATCGTTTCCTTTTATAATTGAAGGAAAAGCTTGGTGGGGTTTTGATATATAAGGAATCCTACTTTTTAATTAAATGTATTTTTACCCCAGAACAAATGAAATAATGCTAATGAACAAAAATGTTCACTAGCTAACGTGATCTTATCAGAACTGCATAGATGCCGTGATACTTTAACCAGACATGGTTGGGAGACAAATATAATCTTGTGCGTGTGGGTCCTGAGTCCAAGCCACCGCATCAACGTGTGCAACCGCAATATATTCAGCAGATTTCCTCGAGCGGGTGTTCGTGTGCGTCCCTGATTAGCACATCACACAGACGACGTGCGAGTGCATTCATTGAAAAGCAGAGAGCTGAATGGATCTGAGCGTCGTGGGCAGCGGAGGCAGCGGAGGTTGTGTAATTGAAGCCCGTAATGACTCGGATGCTGCATTCTGATTCCGTGGCCTTTTGTTTCCCGCCGTGTCTTCTGTTGTCCTGCTAATGCTAATGCAGCCTCTCACATGTGGGGCTTCACAAAAGCTCTGCGGAGCGCTCTCGTCCTGCCAGTGATATTCTGTTTGGGTTGAACTATTGATCAAACTATTGAAATGAAAACATCAATTTTTTTTGGAGCACCTCGAAGAACCTGTTGATGACGTCATTTTCTAATTTGATCACAAGTGATGGTAAAACAGCACACTGTGTGAGCCCCATTGTGAAATGTGCTATATTGGAATTATATGCATAGGAAACCAGCATTTTGATCACAATTATTGTCAAAAGAAATATTACGTTTTTACTGTTTTCATGATTATAATACATTTTTCCCAATAGGCCTACAACTAATTAACAAAATTATGTATTTTCATCATTTTCAACTTTTTCCTTTTATTTCGTTGAAGTCATAGTGGTTATTTGCAAAAAAACACACATTTCACATAATTGATAAAGGAAATCAAAGATTGTATTTTCATTTACAATAAAACCTTGCGATTAGTTGTTTAAATTATGTATTTCAAGCTGTTTAGAGCTAGTGTTAATATTTGATTCATATTCCTGTAAAAACACATGATAGCTTTATAATTTACTTTAGTCCGATACTCATTTTAACTGAATGGAGGATTTGTTGTTCCCAATAGTTTGATCAGCTATCAGCAGATTGTGTAGAATGCACTGCAAGCACACCATGATGCTGAACGTCACATGACCCGCTGGTTCATTTACATATCCAAACCTGATGATTTAAGTTGCTTCTCACGCAGACGTGAGGCCGGAACATGTTGTTGCTCTACTGGAGCTTCAGATGAGCAACTGAACCAACCGGCACACAAGAGCTATGTGACTCGTTGGAGGAGGTTTCATGTCTCACAAAAGAACATGGCACATGGCAGCAATGCAGAAATGGAGCAATGAAGCAATAGAGCAATGCAACAAAGCAGCAATGCAACAATGGAGCAATGCAGGAATGCAACAATGCAACAACGTAATAATGCAGCATTGTAACAATGCAACAATGGAGCAATGCAACAATAGAGCAATGGAGCAATGCAACAATAGAGCAATGCAGCAATGCAACAATGCAACAATAGAGCAATGGAGCAATGCAACAATGGAGCAATGCAACAGTGGAGCAATGCAACAATGCAACAATGTAAGAATGCAGAATTGTAACAATGCAACAATGGAGCAATGCAACAATAGAGCAATGGAGCAATGCAACAATGGAGCAATGCAACAATGCAGCAATGGAGCAATGCAACAATTGCTAGTTATCGGGGTTCTTCAATTCTGGCAGTTATGAAAGCGAGAAGTTAAATAACCACGATGACAAAAAAGGTGAAAACCGACATGTCTATTTGAGTAGAATTCCCCTTGAACTCACTGTGAGTCTTTGTGGATGGACTTTACAATCGTTGTGTGAGCTGCTCTGAACCCCCCACAGAAGTTCTCCGAAGTGGGTTCCGCAGAGACGCCGTCTTTAGCTTTGAGCCGGCGGTGGACCTCCACAGCCACCCTGTGGAAGCGGCTGGGGCCCTGGTTGATGACGCTGAAGTGGCTGGGACCCGGGTTGATGACGCTGTAGCGGCGGTGGCTGTGGTGGCGCAGCGCCGGCGGAGAGCGGCCCAGGCTGTCGTTGTAGCCGATGGCGTCCTGCAGCTTGTCGATCTGGGAGATCTTGGCCTCCAAGTCAACGCGGAGATGCTGTAACTGAATCTCCTGGGCTCGAAACTCCAGGTCCCGACGGGCCAGCTCCGCCTCCAGGTGGGTGATCCGCAACCTGAAGATCAGCATTGGTTTAACCACTGAATACACATAAGCCAGGCCACTATACACATATATAATCCTTTCACTACAACACACAGTGCAGCTATGTCTCGTATAGTTATGTATAGTTTATACAGACGCACATAACTCTATGTGCGAAAGGTGTCATCAGTAAATCCACCAGCAAGTTGTTTCTCAGACCTGAGCTTCAAGGTAGCTTTTTGTTTCAAGGTAGAAGCTAGAGGTTTCTAGTAGCTTCTTTCCTGCCCCACTGACCAATCACAGCGCATGTTAGTGGTCACGCTGGGCCACTGACCAATCACACGTCCACCTCGCAGGCGCTGCACCTCACAGAAAACACCCAGCTTGTCAAACTAAAGATCTAATTGGTTGAAGTCCATGACAATCAACCACAACGTCCACTCCCTGTGTACTTTAACCTGCAAAGGCTTAAACTGCTTTGCTTCCATAGAGACACAGGAGGAGGAATCTGATTGGACTGCACTGCTGCAGGCTGAAGGCAGAGCAACAGAGGAAGCCAGGAGCTGAGACATGAGAAAATAAGCTAATAGGGAAAAATAATTATAATACATGTAGCGTATTTGTGAAAAACAATTCAATTATAAAATAGCTATAACTTTGTGAATCTGTTTATGCAAGCACTGCATGAACACACTGTATTTGGCCTCAAATGTAATCAGTAACTCAAGTCTAGTCAAGAGTGAAACCCCGAAGCAAAGGGTGCATCCATCCAACCCGGTGGTCATGACTTATTGAAATTATTCATCTTGATGGTTGATTCCAACAAAGTAAGCTTTCACATTTCAGCAACAACGGTTAAGAATCAACATGACGAGCTGGATATATTGTCTTCATCGGACCAATTGGATTGGAACCAGCCACCACAAACTGTACTACTACACACACACACACACCTACTTGAAATCACGGCCCCGTGAGGACTTTGTCTAGGAGGTGTCGCGTGGGGACCCGATTTCTAAATTGAATTACATCATACTTTGAACCACAGAAACACACACACACACACACACACACACACACACACACACACACACACACACACACACACAGGGTACCTGAGGACCTCTGTGTCCAGGCCAGGGGCCTCTGTGTGGACGGAGGCCCGGTGGCTGTCCTCAGCCTGCGGGGCTTTTATTGAACCGTTGCCCATGGCCAGGCACCGGCTGGCCACCATAGGAATGTCTCTTGGTTTCACCGCGACGGCCGTCTGAGAGGAAGCTCTGCCAGCGGGCAAAGTGCTCTTCCTTAAATACTTCAGTGTTCTACAGAAGAAGAAGAAGAAGAAAACACTGATGAATGATTATGCTGACGGATGTGTTAGTGGATCAGCTGTGATTCTTACCACGAAACTCAGATACGATGTTAAAGGTTAACAGACTCCTGCCTTAGATCCTCCTTCACACAAACTACTTGCTCAAGGGAGAATATTATTTTATCCACACCTCTCTGTGTACTACCCATCAGTAGTCCTAAAGCAAGTATTACAATCAGGTTTTTGTACCATTCACCCTTTAGATTGTCCCATTGTCTACACAGTCTATTTAACAAGAAAGACAACAATTTCCATTGTTTACTTACAGAGTAGCTGCCAAATGTGTTGAAAATAATAATCCTTTGCTCTAAAACAGCGACTGTGTGATGATTCCTGATCCATGCTTCCTCCAGGATTCAGTTGCGTCTCCTTTGGTTGCCGTCCACAGGCACAATGACACTTGTTTGTGTGGGAGGCTGCAGCTTCTGTTCACATTGCCAACGGTCACCAAGACCCAGAAGGGGAAGTATCTGGCGTCCCCTGGTGGCCTGGAAGGGTTTGACATGCTGGCAGAGCGAGAGGCAGAGCGACAGGAGCAGTTATATAACAGTAGAAGGGGTATTGGTAGTAGTATATAACTCATTGTATATATATATATATATATATATATATATATATATATATATATATATATATATATATATATATATATATATATTATATATATATATATATACAGTATATATGTATATAAATTAATTTTTCATGACGCTTTTTGTCACTAGCTGCAACAGAGACTCCGGTATTGTTGCTCACATTCACACATTTAGTCTCCAGTGACCCTGAGCTGCATGTCTTTTGAATGTGGGAGGAAGCTGGAGAACCCGGAGAGAACCCATGCTGGGCAGAACGTGCAACCATGCCATAGTATATTTTACATACCGGCCTCATTCACAAACCTTGAAATGAAAAATCCCAGCTGTACTTTACCTAAAGATACACTTCTCCCTAATATATAAGCCCATTGGATTTGCATCAGGTCTTTGCAAATGTAAATGATGTACATAGCTCTCTACATATAAAGCGGGTAAACAAGATCTGATGCATAATAATGTTATGACTCGTGAGGTCTGATTACCCCGTGTTAATGCCTCATATGAGACAGCAACAGGACGTTGCCACTCGATGTAAAACATGTTGCCACTTTACCAGGTTTGTGTTTAATTGTAAAAAGACATTATTTTCTGTCAATGGTATTGTGTCAGAAATAAGAAACTAGATGATAATCACATTTAAATAAAAGAGCAAAAGCATCAACAGAGGAAACATATTCCATTGAAAATAGGGTTCTTTATTCGGAGTCAGTGAACTGGTACTGAACAGTGAATCTGTTTGGCAATCAGAGACGACAGCTGCCATTGTTTGGAAAAAAAATAATAAAAAGTACAAATAAATTCTTTTGGAAAACAAAATCAATATCATCACCTTATAAACATTCAGTTTCGACATGAAACTAACAGCACGTGGATCGAAGTGAAAACCTCAACTGTGGTTGGAAGTCACATTGAATCTTGGAAAACAAACTTATGAAACATCTCAACTCAACGTTGTGAACACAGACGTCTGCTCAACGGCTCCTCGGCTGGCAGACTTCTTCTGAATGAAAACATCAAATGCATCGTACATCTGATGTTACATTACTAATGTAGGAAATAACATGAACAAACAATAGCATGCAAATTCTACATAATGCCCTCTCACCAAATCTGAGATATTATTCGAATCTGACAAGTACAGAATTTCAAACTGACACAAATTATACATCAAGATTGCTACTTTAAAATAAAAATAAAGCAGGAAAACTTATTCTACTTAATTCTACTTTGCGTTCCAAATTGAAATACACACAGTGTGACCTAAATAAAATACAGTGAAACTGGTGCTGTAAATACAATACAGGCCATGGTAAGTACGATAATGCACTCTGAGGTGTTCCAATATGAACAGTAATGGCCGGGCCTCAGGACCGGGCCCACCGGGTCAGCGGTCCACGCAGGTCTGGGGTTTTTCTGATGAGACAGAGTGCGCTTCAGCAGCCCGCTGCGGCGGTTTGATAGTTTTCAATGAGAGTGAAGCGTTTTGCAAACAGTTTCTGCACTTCTGAGCTGCTCACGTTGAAAATAACAATAATTGCACTGGGCTTCTTTCACTCAGATGCACGTGCACATCAAGATCTTTACCAAACTAGCTGTTGCTCATTGAAAGAACTACCGCTTTTGTCCACAGGAGGCGCCCCAAAACAACACAACAGTAAAGTTCCTTTAATATAAATCAGATAACAGGAGCCTGATGTTAGACTGAAGAAAATGAATGAATAGGAACAAAAAGCAGTGGGATCATCAGACTTCTGGCCTGTGACTTACACATATCTGAGTGCATTATGGCATACCTGAAGAACTATACTTCATACGCAGATTAATATCTCTGTTACACCAACGCCATGCAGCAGAGGTTGGATACAGAAGCAGAAGTGTTGGTGAACGAGTCAAACGCCTTCGTTGTGATTCAGCGTTGGAAAAAACATTCGCAACATTTTGCAAACGGTTAATGAAATCAACATTTCTGAACCTAAATGCATGCACAAAAGCTTTGTGTGCAGTGTGTTACATCAAGAGCACTCGGTTACAACTGTAGAGGCGACATGACACAGAACACCAAGTAAATAAAGCAAATGAAGAACTTGCTTTCTTTATGCAAAGAAAACGGTGTCAGTTCCATGTTTGTGCAAAATAGAAATGTTTAAAACAGAGACTAGACAGAAATAAACTCTCAGGCGTAACATGTTAAAGATACAGTTCCTACAACCAGACTTCCATTTCCATGTTTAAAGATGAAGAATATGAGAGGGCTGTTGCATTCTGGGAAAAAAACAGGGCGTATATATCTTAGAAATAAATAATTTGGTGAATGTTACAATGCCTGACAGGAAAGTTACGATTGAAACCATAAATTAGTGATAACTAACAATAAGGACTTCTATATGTTCATAAAATCAGATGCTATTGATTGAACATTGTGTTGTTTGTTGGCTGAGCGAGCTGGAGGTGCAACTTAACAACATATAAACATAAACAGACAAAATGCAACCTGTTAGCCTGGTGGTTCTCAAACTGTGGGGCGCGAACCTCTAGTGGGGCGCGGAGGTATTACAGGTGGGGCGCGAGGGGAGACGCAGATTGTTTTTTTAAGAATCCTTTATTAATCCCACAGTGGGGGGATTATTCTCTGCATGTCACCATCCTTAGCAATGAAGGAGCTTTGTGCAGCTGTGAAGCTGTGGGGCTCTAGTGCCTTGCTCAAGGGCACTTCAACATGAAACTATGGGGAGAAAACGGGGATCTAACCGCTTCCTTGTGGTCATTTAAAAAAAAGAAGTAATTTTTTGCACATGTATAACTTTATTTGCATAGTTCTAACAAAGTGTTTGCACAGGTTATTAGTTCTTGTCAGAAGGAGCAATCTGGTTTACTTAAAGGGATTTACATTTTATTTATTCTATTAATTAAAAAAGCACGGATGGAGGAGTCCAACAAGTTGGACCACTGTGTTCCAGTGTTGTCGGCCTGAACATTGTTCTTCCTCCAAAGTGGTGACAGAAAAAGTTTGAGAAGCACTGACTTTGACTTTCCAACACATTCAAATGAACGAAACACAAGATGATGGATCAAACAATTCTATTTCTTTGCTTGCATTTTGTCTTTTTCCTGATAGTTTCTGAAGTTGCTTTGAGCTCGCTGCTCCTCTTCTACTGAACATGTGTCAATCACTTCAATAATAAAGCATTATTGTTTCGGCTGTTTCCTTTAAATAAGATTATAAATGAACAATAAGTACATCCCCCACTCCCCAAATAGTTTTTGAAACACTGAAACTGCGATACATTTTTTTCAATTTCTCAAACTTAAAAACTGGAAAGAAACAACAACAACAACAACAACAACAACAACAACAACCAAACCAGGTCTGTTTACAAGGCAGCTGTCAATATGACATGAGGAATGCTTCTGTACATTATATTTTCAATGAAACAGATAAGTGTGACACACCGACAAAGGGAACTTTTTAGGTTATTTGCATGTACAGTTACAGCTGTTAGAATATTCTGACTGCGGTGTATTTACATGTTTTACTAAATATTCACTCATAATCAGAGCGACAAAAGAATGAATCATTTGAAAAATATCTTGCAGTAAAAATACTACGTGCATGCAATATATTTGATTGCATGTGAGAGAGATATGTGGGTCATGCAGTTGTGAGAAAATCGAAAATATGTTTTCCCCACAGCTGTCAATCATCTGTACATACTCAGCATATGAATACTGCTTATTCTGGAAATCATGTTTCATCAACGCAATATATTTACAAAGACTCAGTACTTTTATACATACAATCCTTCGTCTTCTATTGTACAATACTTACAATTACAGTATTAAATCATGGCGTCTTCCGACGCCTCAATAAAAACATAAATAATACCGTATATGTGTGTGTATTTCCTATGCAGCACATTCTTTCACACAAAATGCCACAGCTGCATGTAAAAGGGTTTTGAAAAAGTCAGAGCGTCAGATAATATCTAGAAGGAATCATCAAGAGGGTCTCCATGGTTCGTCTGTCTCGGAAACGCGTGGAATCTACCTGCTCTGTGAGCTGCTCTCAATTCTTTATCACAGTTACGGTTTTGATGTCACGTCAAACACTCAGAATAGCCGGCGATACTGTCCGTGTTAAAAAGATCAACGTGGACGCGGTCAAAGAAACGAGAGCCTTCAGCAGCTAACTGAGGGACTCTCCAGTCGGGTGGAGGTGGACGTGCTCACCGCTGCCCCTCGCGGGCCTCCACCGGTACTGGCCCTGTGTCCAGCCTCCTGGGAAAAAACGTTGACGTGCCAACTCCAGGGTTTGGGTAAAAAAAACTCAAAGATATCTTCAAACGTCTTCAAGTTTCCTTTGTGTCTGTGGCGTCATGGAGACAGTCTCTCGCGGCTCTACTTCTTAGCCAGTTGGAAAGGATGTTGACCCTTAAAACATGTGGGGATACAGTTTAAACACAGCAGGAGAGATCGGGGGCGTTAGAACGGGCCATGCGGAGAAGGTCGGTTATCTTTGATGCCCTGTGCATTTACAGACTCTCGCTCCCATTTGCTATTTTATAGATTTTAAAATTTTGAACAAATGTGTCTTTAAATCTCAGACGCTACGTATTTATTTCATGTAATTGGCAACAAGGAAGTACAAAAGTTCTTAGTCACGTGACTTCAGTGGTTTTCTAACCCAGACCTCGGCATGTTCCTGAACCTAACCAAGAGCTTCTTCCGTTGTCTAAACCCAACAAAGTTGTGTTCTCTGAAGACGGAGGTTTATTTTGAAAAGAAGTGGGAATGGACACGTTGCTGGACATTTGTAGAAAAACCCAAAAATTGAGCCGTAACTTTCCCTGAGACGTCATGCGATGTGATGTGTGAGGCGACGTTAGCCGGACGTCATGCGTAGAGCTTTTGGAGTTGTTTTGGATCGTGATATCTTATTGTGAAGGACAGAACGATGATCCTGGATGTGTTGACAGCATTTTGCAAGAAGTTAATATCCCCCCAAAAAACAGCAGCGCCAAGTGTTTACTACGAGGATAGAAGTGTGTCCGGCATTAGCTAATAATAGCTAAAAGCTAATTTACCGGCGTTAGCGCCCTTTTACTGGCTCTCTTAAAGTCAAAGCTAACTCTAATAATTAAAACAATATTTTGCTCAAAAGGTAAGAAGTTAAAGATTAACTTGGCACCATTAAGTCAGCTGAAAACGTGATACGATCATATTTATCAATATTTTAAGTGGCATTTCATCGCAATTTTTTGTTAAACGCGTCCGAAATTGGAGGCCATTCCGCTAAGTGTTGTTGAAGGCGACGTTAGCCGGGTAGAACTTAGAAGCTACGACGTAGCTATCGCGTCTCCACTGGCTGTTTAGCATCAAGACACATGTCAAAGGTCTCGCCACCGTACGCTGTTATGCAGTGTTTGAACCCTTCTGTTACCTTTGTTTTGTTGTTTTCGACATCATTCAATGTCTAACGTCTCTAAATAAATGATTGACATATTTTTTTTGCTTCATATTTCATACATTTTTTAATTTAATGGGGACAACTGCGTAAACCTAAAATGCATGTTCCTGGAGAAGCGACCATCAGACTGGAGGAAGGAGACTTGGATTATTCTGCATGAGTTGTGAGTTATTTTGCTGTCGTTAAACCAGCATTTACTTCATTTCTCCAGGACTTTACTTTCTGTTATTTGATTATTTGCTCTGTTCTGGTGAAGTTTCCCTCTAACTGAGTTGTTCCTGATCCGATGTTCTGTGTACAGACTGGAAAGCTCTCCGAGGTGAATGTTGTACTTGTGATTTTGGGCTGTATAAAATAAACTGACGTGAATAAACTCAATGCTAACGTGGTAGCATTGCATGTCCGTGTCATGCAGTCTGCTCTGTGTTTCAGCGTGATGACGCTCTGCTTTCCAGATTTGGATGTTGAGGAATATTTACATTTAAAAGGTGTTTTGTTTCTTAATCCTTAAGTAATCATTAGACAGATAAAACAAAACCACACATTAGATCCATGCAGCCACACAGCAAGTTCAGCCTGAAGTCAAACAGCAAACCAGCAGAAAGGACCAGCGCTCTGTCTGGATGAGACATGAAGACCTCAAAATAATCTCAGATAAACAGTTCTATGTAATCGGCATTACTTCAGATTATTATCGGTTCTGTTTCTGCTGAGGATGTACGTGTATACACAAAGTATACAACATCCTACAACCTTTTGACCGCACAGGTTTACCTGTTACAGTCTTCTGCATTATGAAGCTTGTGAATGTTTACTTTACGTATCTTTTACACTACCGTTCAAAAGTTTAGGGTCACTTAGAAATGTCCATATTTTTCAAAAAAAAGCACAGTTTGTTTCAATGAAGATATAATGAAATGAATCATAAATACCCTCTCTGCATTGTTAATGTGGTAAAAGACTATTCCAGGTGTAAACGTCTGGTTCTTAATGAAATATCTACATCGTGTATAGAGGCCCATTTCCAGCAGCTATCAGAGTTCTGATGGTACATTGTGTTTGATCATCACCTTAGAAGACTAATGGAGGAGTAGAAAACCCTTAAAAAACCCTTAAAAACCCTTGAAAACCCTAAAAAAAAACTTTAACACAATTTTAAACCTTAAAAGAAACACTTGAAAACCCCTAAAACCCATTGAAAACTCTTAAAAAACCATTAAAGACATTTGAACCCCCCCCCCCCCTCACAAAAGAACTTTAAAATCCCTTTAAAATCATTAAAACCTTTAAAATCCATTGAAACCCCTTGTTCAGTGATGTCACACAGCTGGAAACAGCTCTGCTGGAGAGAGAAGCTATGAAACTGTTCTTCCTTTGAGCTGGTTGAGGATCTGGAGCTTCACATTTGTGGGTTCATGAAACTCTCAAAATGTCCAGAAAGAGAGAACTTTCATGTGAAACTCTCCAGTCTGCTCTGCTTCTTAGAAGTGAAGGATGTTCATGAGGGAACGTCAGGAGAACCTCAACACGTGTCTGGTTGACCCCAAGCTTTTGAACGGTGGCGTCCATGTTGGTCTACATGTGACAGCTTTAACCAACAATAATTCATGTTGAAAGCAGAGTAATCCTGCGTCGTCTACAGAAAGGGAACAGAATAGATCCCTCACATTGACTCGTGAGTACGTTTCAAACACATTTTGAGAACAAAAGCAAAATCCTCAGAAATGTATATTTAATTATTGAACACAATCAACACGTTGAACAGCACACATCTGGACATCAGTATTCATGATGAAGGCCAGCTCGTGACTAAAAGGCGTGCTGAGTGCGCGGTTCTGTGCAGCAACGCGACACCGCGAGGCTTTCGTCGCTGGCGAGAATCCAACAACAATGTCTCGCGGCGACATCAGATCCAGACCCGAACACAAACAGAGCTTTGTGGAGAGCAGCAGCACACAGTGGATCACGCTCCACTCCGTCAGTCCATCATCTCTTCGACAGGGAGTCACGTGGTTAATGAGGTTAGCTTCGTGAGCGCGGCTACGTGGGAATGAAATGCTCTACAGTTCCTGATTAAGACAAAAAAAGACCCTCATAGTCCAAGCAGGTTTTTTTTCCAAGGGTCAGCAGCGATATTTCCCTCCGACCACACGGGCCGGACTCAAAGCAGGAAGTGGCGGAACTATTTACAAGGAACTTCAAACCAGAAGCAGTACAAGAAGCTAACGCTAACGGAGCTGTAGCTTTGCTGCTGGGACGCGAAACATTGACTTCAAATGCAGAAGAGCTCTCGGCTGACGGCCTCCTGCAGGGAACAAGTGCTGGTTTGGAGATGAAGGAACATGTGCAGCTCTGGAAAAGGTTCCTGGACTCTGATCAGATCCTAAAGACTAAACTCCAGGCGCTGCCAGAGGATGGATTCACGGCGCGCGGCGTGGACAGAACGCCTGCTGCCGGTTTGAGCAGCGCGAGCATTACGAGTGTAACGCGAGTGTATTTCCATGTTTTCATGAAGCATTTCTAATGTTTTCTGTCCTGTTGGTGTGTAGAAGAGCATGCACGCAGGACCCGGGAAGGTAAGGTTCATCCTCTGAGGAGCATGTCGTGCTAATTGGGCGTTAGCTCATTTCTTTTTTTTTAGCATTTCTTGTGAAAAAAACAAACTTTTATATATTTCTTTCTTTTACACTTAATTTGAACTTTTTAGCCAACAGTATAATTACGTAATGTGTATATTTATCTCTGTAACCTTTTGTATTCATACGCAACATGTATGACAAACTATTTTAGGAGGTCAGCGTTGTAATAAGTTTGCAAATTCATGTCGGATTACTTTAAAATGCAGTTATTCTGTTATGCAGCGCTGCCGATACCACACATGTAGTATTATGATGATGATGATGATGATGGTGACAGCTCTGAATGATCCTCTCAGGCTGCATGTTCATCTTTACATCTTTCCACATGAGCATGAGTCACATGACCTCGTCATGACCTCGTCACTTGTTCCCAGAGCAGAGTTCAGACGAGACTTCTCCTTCCAGCCCCACACTCAGTGCAGCATGGTCCATTACAACAAGATAATACAATAAGTTAATAAGCATTATCCACTTCACATTATGCACAAATATCATGCATATGTTTTACTTGTTCCATCCAATATTACAATAATGCATACATATAAAAATCCAATACATAAACACTGTCATACGTAGTAAAATAAAACATCTGTACAAAAAATGCTGCCATATATTTTTTTTTAGGATTTAATTTTCTTCCCCCCCCCCACGTATAACAGACTTAGGGAAAATGTAAAAAAATAAATATCCTATGTACAATCACACAAGCCATTCCAGAGTTATGGTCACTGCAAGGAGAAAGCAGAACACGCCACACGTTAGTGCACATGTGAGTCTATGAGAGCAACACGCTACATGGTCCATGTGAGCAACACGCTACATGGTCCATGAGAGCAACACGCTACATGGTCCATGAGAGCAACACGCTACATGGTCCATGAGAGCAACACGCTACATGGTCCATGTGAGCGTCATGAGAGCCACACGCTACATGGTCCATGTGAGCAACACGCTACATGGTCCATGTGAGCGTCATGTGAGCAACACGCTACATGGTCCATGTGAGCAACACGCTACATGGTCCATGTGAGCGTCATGTGAGCAACACGCTACATGGTCCATGAGAGCAACACGCTACATGGTCCATGTGAGCAACACGCTACATGGTCCATGTGAGCGTCATGTGAGCAACACGCTACATGGTCCATGAGAGCAACACGCTACATGGTCCATGTGAGCGTCATGTGAGCAACACGCTACATGGTCCATGTGAGCGTCATGTGAGCAACACGCTACATGGTCCATGTGAGCAACACGCTACATGGTCCATGTGAGCAACACGCTACATGGTCCATGAGAGCAACACGCTACATGGTCCATGTGAGCGTCATGTGAGCAACACGCTACATGGTCCATGAGAGCAACACGCTACATGGTCCATGTGAGCGTCATGTGAGCAACACGCTACATGGTCCATGTGAGCAACACGCTACATGGTCCATGTGAGCGTCATGTGAGCAACACGCTACATGGTCCATGTGAGCGTCATGTGAGCAACACGCTACATGGTCCATGTGAGCAACACGCTACATGGTCCATGAGAGCAACACGCTACATGGTCCATGAGAGCAACACGCAGATCCTCAACTTACTTTATTCCAACAGCCGGGAACCGGTAAGCCGTCGTCTCCCTGAGAAAGACAACGTGTGAGAGAGAAATCATGAACATTATCGTCACGTCTGGAGACACAACACAACAGAAACACAACACAACAGAGACACAACACAACAGAGACACAACACAACAGAAACACAACACAACAGCAGCGTACAGTTAAGACGTGACAGAAAACAGCTGTTCAATCAGCTTCGTAGAGATTATTATGGCCATCCAACGTTCTGGAAGTATTTCCTCATGACATCATCACAGGTCAAAAAGAAGTGAAATGAGTTTAAATCTATTTCCTAGCTGTGGTTCCGTCTGTGTGTTATCTATTCATACTTTTGGTTTTAAGCTTTAATGTTTCATTTAATGCACTTTGTTGTCCTGCTTTGCTTCATAACAAACAGAGTTTCTTCTCCTGTATTTTATGTATAAATACACAATACCATCAACGCGTTGACTTTGAGACAAAGTGCAACGCTGATGACTCACTTCCTGGTTCAGGACTCATTTCTGCAGCTCTATGCAATATTTCATTGGTTACTTTTTGTCCTTGAAAAAACGTCTAAAAAGGTTTTCTAGCCTTTGATACTTCCAGAACCAGAGGATCTCCAACTTCACAACTCTATAGCGCACCAGAATTTAATAATCCATGATATTGAGAATAAATACAATAAACAAATGGGATCCTACCCAAAAAGATTTGTATTTAGATATCTCTCCATTGATGAGTTTATCAATACATATAGTAGGAGAGGATTCTTCATGAACAATACAGACCACCAATATCCTGCAACATGATTTCATTTATTTCAGTAATTAAGCCTCGCTGACATGTGGACGTGTGGTCAGAACCTTACCTGAGACGATGTTCATGACCCGTGATCAACACGTTCAATCACTGGATCTAACCACCTAGCATCCGTTAGCTTTGCAAAGCCAGAATACATCTTGTAAACTCTGTCGTTGCTATGAATTCAGAGATGTGCTGAGATTTGCCTTTGTGTGGGCCTTAAGGCCCAAAACGACGAAGCAAAAGCCGGATCCAGGGCGATGAGTGCTCTTACTAAACCTTCGGGCTGGCTTTGTGAGGCTAAAAGTCTACGCAGGACATGGATAAATAACAAAATGTCCTGCCGGGATGCGCTCCATGCTAACACCAGGACTCTTCTGCTTTGAGCCAGAAGAGTTCCTCTTGTTTCTTACTGATGCTCAGCACCTGTGGTATTGTGATGCCTTGAAGGTGGAGGAGGAAAGTGGAGCTCCATGCAAGAGGAGGTGAAGGAAACACGGCGCTCTGAAAAAAGGCTCCAGCATGCTTAACAAAGACAAGGCTTTAAATGAAGGATTCATTCTGGGATCAGTCACAACCATACACCTGCATGTGACGTTAGCACAGAGAGCTTAGTACTGATGGAAAGGTTGAGTTAAGAGAGCGTTGACTTTAGTTCTGCAGGTGAGTCCAGAAGGTTCTGGCTCATCATGAGGTGGCTGACTACAATACGTTTATATTTAAATGTCCATGCGAACATGCATGTTTGAGTGCATTTACACGTGAGTGGCTACGTCAGGGCTTTGGTTGGGGATAGCTAGAGGCATGCTGGGTGAGTGAAGGGAAAAGAAGAGCACCATACCACAGGGCACGGGGCATCCAGCCCGTCCAGGCCCGGCAAGCCCGGTTCACCTTTCTCCCCTTTAAAGCCTCGGAAACCCTGTTTGTGAAATCAACCGTTTAAAAACCAGCTGAGCGGCTCTTTAGGTCGCAGAGGAAGGTTTGTCTTCCTGCTACTCGGCGGCAAGAAGATCTCTCCTCCTGTCCGGCGGGTGACGGGTTGCAGGTTCCCTAAACATGCAGGCGACCCGGGACCGACAGGAACCGGCTCAATGAGATGACTTTCAACAGTTTACCAAGCTTTAGACTGGGACGACACATGGAGTTCTGCTACCAACTAAGTCAGGATAAAGGTCTTTAGACGATTGCTCCTTTGAGTCAAGGAGTTCTCCTGGAGGCCTTTTAGAGGAAGGGAGGAGGGCCTGGGACAAAAGGAAGAAGGAGACCTGGTCTACCTTGTTAAGTAGACAGACACATGGATCTAGAGTTCTGCTACCAACCAAGAGTCAGGATAAAGGTCTTTGGACTAGTGCTCCATTGAGGCAAGGAGTTCTCCTGGAGGTCTGTAAGAGGAAGACCTGGTCCACCTTGCTAAGCAGACACATGGCTGAAAGAGATGATCCAGGTCTGTTCAGGTGCCTTGAGGTCTGAACATTAGAAGTATGGGCTTGATATTGAAGGCATGGCTTTGGGCAGGATTACAGTCTTTGTGCAGAACTCCAGTTTAAAAGTGGAGACACAAAGCTTTGGTATCTGTTGATGCTCATCAGCAGCGGCTGCCTGCTTCCTGTCGGCCTCATCCTGTAAAAAAGAGCTTCCTCAGGCAGCGTCATGGTCTGTGGTCCTTACACCCGCACGCTGCAACCTCTCAATCTTTTTAAATTTCGGATGGCATCAATTCCATCCCACATCTGGGCGACCCTGTGGTGGACACGAGGACCAGACGCTCCCTGAGGACGGTTAGAAACACTGAACACCAGAAACCAGAGGAAGTGGACTGCTGAACACACACATCCGGTGAGGCTGAGGACGCGAGGGAGTGTGTGGTGAAGCAGCGCTGCTTCCTTCAGCCTCGTGGTGACACATGGGACTCCTGACATACCAACGGACAGGGGGCATCTAATCCAGGTGCTCCTTGGTCTCCCTTATCCCCTTTGGTCCCCCTGTTGCCTTTCTTGCCCCTCTCTCCCTGCAAACAACAGCGTATTAAGAGAGACAGATTTTAGTCCTCCTGCATGAGGCCACACATGAAGCACATGTTGCTGTGTGTCAGCTTTCATCTCTCATTGACGTGGTTTAGAAAACAAGTGGTCTGAGTTCACTGCCAGGTGGAGTGCCTTTAGCTCGTTTAAAAGGACAACGTGATGGTGTGGTGCACGTTTAGAGGAACAGGGAGGTGAGTAGAGGGAGTTAGGGAGGAGGGTTGAAGCCAGAAGCAGCTGGTGAACAGGTTCATGGGGTTCGCAGATCCAGTAAACAGGTGATCACGTCCAAAATTAAAGGCTCCAGATTAATGAAGAAAAAGAAAGTTTTATATTATTAATCCCCTGGGGAAGTTCTTCTCTGCATTTGACCCATGCTTGGTTAAGGAGCATCGGGCTGCGCTGTGAGAGGGGTTAAGTGTCTTGCTCAGGGTCACTTCATTTGATCTATGGGGGGGACTGGGGATCGAACTAGCAACCTCGGGGTAACGGGAGAACCACTCATCCCCCTGATCTACAGCTGAGTCTTTCTTACAAACTATGTTCAGATCTCACTCAAATCTCAGAGGTTCAAGCCTGTGAGGGACTACGCATAAACGTTTGGGGAACGGTCAACCACAGTCAAGATGTGGATCAGAGGATCGGCGGTTCGATTCCCCGGCTCCGCTAGCCCACGTCGACGTGCCCTTGAGCAAGACGCTTAACCCTAAATTGCACCCATAGCTGCGCCTACTGTTGAACTAGATCATCATTTATTTTGGGTGCTAAATCTTTATCTTACTTTAATGCACTGCCTTGCAGAAACTACTTTAAAATGGCTGAATAATCTTTTGAATATCTAGTAGCGTAGTGCGCGGTGTGTGAACGTTAGCTTGCTCCTTCATGGTAGCTCCTCCCATCAGGTGATCCCGCTGATGAAGCTGGTGCAGACTCACTCTTGATCAACTTAGATCAAGTAGAGTCGTTAGATAGTCAAGTATATTAGTTTTAGAGTTAGCGCTCTCCTACATTGTGTGTTACAGTTCATTATTTCTATTTGTCAAAACTCCCACAGTGATCTCAATGCAGCGTGACGGCTGAAGAGTTCTTCTTTGTTCCTGCGAGTTGTTCCTGATCCGATGTGACAGGATGACTTTGTGTACAGAGTGTGAAGCGCTCTGAAGGTCATGCGTAATTTGTGATTTTGGGCTACACAAATAAACTGAACTGAATGGTTTGTTAGCAGCGGCTGTCAGGGATCAGAAAAAGACGTGTGTGTGTGTGTGTGTGTGTGTGTGTGCAGGGAATACTCAGTGACTGTTTTTACAAGGACACTTAAATTCCACTATTAAACTGTGCATTACATATATTATATTATATCATTCAGGTTTCAGGAGCATTCTTTGGACATGTGTACGCTGCATTCTGGATGTCTGTCTATCAGTCTGCTTCTACATCAGTTTGTGACTCAAGACTCGGACCAGGACCTGGACCCTGACCTTGACCTGGACCAGAACCTGGACCTACATGGTGCAACGCCGACCTTCATGAGGTTGAGTGAGGCCGTGTTTGCCTCGTGGTGCAAAATGCTACTTCAGAATGTAATGAATATTGTTTGTATTGTATATTTTCCTGCATGTGAATGTAGTGAATGACATGTACGTACTGTCCCGCTGCTGTCTGGACCTGCACCTGCACACCTGCAGTCTAAACACATCTACAGGAGACACTAGAGACGCTCTGCAGGCACGAGGCTTCAGCGTAAAGACCAGCTGTGAGTGTTGCTCGCAGCCGAAGCTCACATCCAGACAACGTTTCTCTCTTTGCTGAGTCGTCATTCTGTCGTTCTCTCGCTTGCACATCGCGCCACAAACTGTTGTAGCATGCAACCTTTCTTTAGCGCGCAGTAATCTAGATGAAGCATCAGCTGGAGAGTGATGGCAGAGCTCTGCTGGCAGGGTTGGGGTCAGGGGTCAGAGGTCAGGGGGGAGGAAGGAGGGACGACATGGAGGCTTGCAAGGAAGAGGATGTGGTGAGTAGGAGGAGGAGGAGGAGTGAGAGGAGGGACATGAACCCAGGACTACATTAGAATGCAGGAGGAGGAGCAGGAGGCCGAGGTGTGTGAGAGGGAGAGAGGGCAACCCCGGCAACACAAAGAGGCAACGGGCCACAGAGCAAGGTGGAGGGGAGGAAAGGGGGAAGGAAGACCTGCGGAAACAAAGGGAGACAGGACAGAGAGTGAGAACACCAACAGCCTCACAGAGCTCCGCTTCAGCACCTTCAGCCGGACCTTCCCAGAATGCCGCTCTTCTGCTTTCTGGGAGCGTGAAGGCGCAGCAGCAGGCCGGGCGAAGGTGCTGAGGGAGCTCAGGACATGTGGGAGTGGACATATTAAAAAGAGTCACAGGTTAAGGGGAGGAAACAGACATTCTCTTGGAGGAAGGTGTGAGGTCATGAAACACAGATCCTCTGGAGCAGAGCGACGGGTTCACACTCAAGCTCTCTGCTGGATATTCACACCAAGGAACTCTGGACATATGTTTCATTCCTGAGATTAAGAAGATGGATATCAGTCTGAAAGCACGGAGCTGGAGTCTGGACATGACGGCTGTGATGAGGATGACGAACGGAAGAGTTGTTGGTTCAATGAACAATTTATCCATCCGGTCCAAACCTCTGAGAGCTCTTTCTAGAGTGAGGACTACAGGGATGAGCGAAGACTATGGATCAAAAGACTAAGATAAGATAAGATAAGACTCAATAGGATCATTTTCTGACCAGTAGAAGTGTCTCAACATTGTGAAGTGAAGCCGGAAGGTTTTTGGTGCTTTTTCTGGAGATCCTGCGATCTCATTGGTCCTCAGAGTCTTCTGACGGCGCGTCACATGACACATGTGGGCGGGTAGCGCTGTTTTTTAAGCAGGAAGGAGCTGACATTTTCTCTAAAGTACCCGACAGGAGAACAGCTGCTGATGAAGCAACATGAAGTAAGATAATCCTGATCACACACGGTGATGTAAACATATTGATGACAGCCGATCCAGACATGAGACTGATATCCATCTCTGAGTCTCGGTGCACTCTGAACATGCAACATGACGTCACCTGACGTCTCCAGGAACACTTCACCACATGAACTCATTGTTCTCTGAGTGCGTCTTTGATAGAAGGACGATCGTATTCCTGTCATGTAATGTGTGGAAGTTTAAAGAGATGAATGCATTAACCTGGGAAAGGCTTCTGCGCATGAATTATTCAGGATCAGAGAAGAAGAAGAAGGATCAAAGCTAAGTAACTGAATCATCTGGCTTCTGTTTCAAGCTCCGTGTCAAAGAGAGCGTTCAGCTTTTTGATATTCATCTCTAATCCTCCTCTCGGCCTCTTGAGGCCAGCGAGGCGGCGGCCATGACGCCCATCAGCTGTTTGATTGTGACTCATGGGGTTTAATTCAGCTGCTGAATGTGATGATGTCACATGAAAGGCGTGTCCAGGGGACAGAGTCATGTCCTTCTGCTAACTTTATGAACGGAAAATAATATGGACGGCATCTTACCCGGTTCCCTTTGAGTCCTTGTGGTCCAACTAAACCCTGCAGAAAGAAATGAGAAACGACATTGTCTTTGGGAAATATGCTTAATAACTACATTTGTGGAAATATGCTTGTTTGCAGTCGTAGATCCATCTTAAAGGGGACCTGAACGAGGTCTCATGAGGTCTACCGAGGTCTCATGAGGTCTAACGAGGTCTCATGAGGTCTACTGAGGTCTAACGAGGTCTCATGAGGTCTACCGAGGTCTAACGAGGTCTCATGAGGTCTAACAAGGTCTAACAAGGTCTCACGAGGTGTCATGAGGTCTAACAAGGTCTCATGAGGTCTAACAAGGTCTAATGAGGTCTCATGAGGTCTAACAAGGTCTCATGAGGTCTCATGAGGTCTCATGAGGTCTAACGAGGTCTAACGAGGTCTCATGAGGTGTCATGAGGTCTAACGAGGTCTCGTGAGGTCTAACGAGGTCTAACGAGGTCTCATGAGGTCTAACGAGATCTAACAAGGTCTCATGAGGTCTAATGAGGTCTAACAAGGTCTCATAAGATCTAACGAGGTCTCATGAGGTCTAACGAGGTCTCATGAGGTCTCATGAGGTCTAACGAGGTCTCATGAGGTCTACCGAGGTCTAACGAGGTCTCATGAGGTCTAACGAGGTCTCATGAGGTCTAACGAGGTCTAACGAGGTCTACCGAGGTCCCATGAGGTCTAACAAGGTCTCATGAGGTCTAATGAGGTCTAACGAGGTCTAACAAGGTCTCATGAGGTCTCATGCGGTCTAACAAGGTCTCATAAGATCTAACGAGGTCTCATGAGGTCTAACGAGGTCTCATGAGGTCTAATGAGGTCTCATGAGGTCTAACGAGGTCTCATGAGGTCTAACGAGGTCTACCGAGGTCCCATGAGGTCTAACAAGGTCTCATGAGGTCTAATGAGGTCTAACAAGGTCTCATGAGGTCTCATGCGGTCTAACGAGGTCTCATGAGGTCAAACTGAGGAGACTTCTGTCAGAACAGGTGTTGTTCCTCATGTTGTTCCTCATGCTGCTGTCAGGGAGCTAAACGATGCTATTACACATGTAATGATAGCACACACGTGATTTTACACATGTGATGCTAGTACACGTGCAGTGAGGGACTCACAGGGATGCCTTGAGGCCCAGTGGGTCCTGGTAGTCCTGCATCTCCCTTCTCAGCCTGCAGGGACGAGACATCACAGGACATATTTATTCTCCTGACATCACGTATGTATTGAAACTGAAAAAAACCTCAGAAAGACACTCACTCGCTCCCCTTTTGGTCCTGCTGGCCCCGACACACCTGCTGGTCCTATGAGACCCTTTAAACCACAGGGGAGACACACCTGTCACACACACTAACACAAGACTAACACAAGACTAGAGGAGAGAGTCAGTCCATCAACAAGCTCTCTGGTGGACTTGAAGAGACCTCACGGCTCATTCAGAGACGCGTTGTGCTGATCTGGTTGCAGACGCAGGTCCTGCCGCCTGCAGCATCAACACAGCGAGCTTGTTGACGACTGTTCAGACGGTTCAAAACGAGGGAAGACAGAAGAACATGTGGACAGTGACGTGTGTGAGCAGCTCTCGGGAGAGGGAGACGTCGCGTCTCAGCATCCAGACGCGGCGGCATGCAGCGCGGCGCAGCGCATGCTGCTGCGCAGCGCCGGCGGCATGCAGCGCATGCTGCTGCGCAGCGCCGGCGGCATGCAGCGCAGCGCAGCGCGGCGCAGTGCATGCTGATGTGCAGCGCCGGCGAGGAAGCAGGAGGCGGGACGAGGACGGAGGATCACACGGCCGGAGACGCAAAGCAGCTCTAAGCATCGCTCCCTTCAGAGAAGAGACCGTTAGCCTGGAGGCTACGTGAGAGCGGCCATGCTGCTCAGCTGTGTGGACCGCTATGATACAATAACTACGTCACATGCGTAGTTATTTAAACTTATTTGTCCCATAACTTCTGCACAAGTAAAGTCCTTTACGAGCCGCTTCCTGTTGGAGGTTTATTTTGAAAAGACGGCATGAACATAAGGAGCTGCACAGGATCCAGAGAGATGAGTGAGTCCTGATGCACGAGGACACGACGTCTGTTTGAGTCTATTAATCATAAGGTGACCAGTTGCTGACTGTTGAACTAAAGTCTTGTCAGCTATCTGCAGAGCTGATGTATAATATAATAATGTGCGTATAACACATCAGCTGTGAGCTCTTGGCTCATGTGTTCTGTTCCCTGAGGCTCTTCTTTCTCTCAGTCTTTGCAATGAAGACTTGCAGGACCAACCAGCTGATGCAGCGGCTCAACAAAAAGACGCGATGCTTCGAGCCGCTCGTCTCGGTGCCGGCGCTCCTCCTCAGAACCCGACCGGACCAGAGCGCCGCTCACAGAGCCACCAGGAGGGAACGACAGAGACGAGACGAGCAGGACAGCAAGCAGATGTGTGACGAGCAGACGAGAAGCAAGCTGGAGCAGGGGGAGGAGGAAGAGGAGGAGGAGGAGGAGGAGGAGGAGGAGGAGGGAGGGGACTGGAACAGGACTTGTGCCACTCACCACTGGACCCGGTCGGCCGTCTAACCCATGAGCCCCCTGGATAGCGCCGTACAGTTAGAGAGCAGAGGTGATGGGGAGGAGGAGGAGGAGGAGGGGAGGAAGGGGAGGAGGAGGTGAGTGAAGCTGTGACTCAGTGACTTCAACAACACATTCAGATGATGACACGTGAAGGGTGAGGAAGATGGTGGAGGTGGAGGTGAAGTGAGTGAGAGCTGGAGTGAGTCGTGTGGTGGATGCTGCTCTCCGGTCTGCAGCGCTGTCGCTCCGTGCTCTGACGCGTCACACACACACAGCGTGTCACACACACACACACAGCGTGTCACACACACACAGCGTGTCACACACACACACACAGCGTCACACACACACACACAACGTGTCCCAGCTGTTAGTCCGGCTCTCATTGTGACGTTTCTCTGTGTCCATTTGTGTAAACAGCTCACAAACATTTTGATTTCTATATATAGATATATATTTAAACAAAGGGGATCGACGCTGCAATGACGTCGTTTAAGTTTCTCTGAAGCAGGAAGACGAGGCGTTGACCTCACACACTGTTTCATGTGCTTCATGTCAGTAAACCACGAAGAAAGAACAGAAACCCAAAGGGACAGACTCCATGTGACAGTAGAGTGTCAATCATATGTAGTGAGTGTCGTGTCGATGATTCACTTCCTGTGGAACGATCCTCCTTCTATGCAACAGGAAGTAGAAACACCTGAGACATGAAACATCAGGTCACGTGATGCTGGAACTACAACTCAAACTATATGGATTTAATAACCGTAAGAGGACCTAACAGACGATGAGAGGGCGAGGAAGCCGAAGACTTGTGAACCGACAGGAAGTGCAGCGAACTTACAGGAAGTCCAAGATGGCCTCTGTCGCCCTTGTCGCCCTTGTGACCCGACGCTCCCTTCTCTCCTCTCACGCCGATGCCGGGTTCTCCCTGAGAGGCGGAGAACAAAGGAACCCCATTGTTACACTTCTGTGTGTGATAAACTACGATGTTTGTGTTCAACATGTGAACAGAAGTTCATCCTGTAAATATGATTTTATAGGATCAATATCTCACCTTAGGCCCCGCAAAGCCTTGAGATCCCTGAATGGAGCAAACACAGGATTACTGACTGACACACACCAGTGATGCTACTGGTCTGCTGGAGGCCCACTGAGACACACCAGTGATGCTACTGGTCTGCTGGAGGCCCACAAAGACACACCAGTGATGCTACTGGTCTGTTAGAGGCCCAGTAAGACACACCAGTGATGCTACTGGTCTGCTGGAGGCCCAGTAAGACACACCAGTGATGCTACTGGTCTGCTGGAGGCCCAGTAAGACACACCAGTGATGCTACTGGTCTGCTGGAGGCCCACCAAGACACACCAGTGATGCTACTGGTCTGCTGGAGGCCCAGTAAGACACACCAGTGATGCTACTGGTCTGCTGGAGGCCCAGTAAGACACACCAGTGATGCTACTGGTCTGCTGGAGGCCCAGTAAGACACACCAGTGATGCTACTGGTCTGCTGGAGGCCCACCAAGACACACCAGTGATGCTACTGGTCTGCTGGAGGCCCACTAAGACACACCAGTGATGCTACTGGTCTGCTGGAGGCCCACTAAGACACACCAGTGATGCTACTGGTCTGCTGGAGGCCCACTAAGACACACCAGTGATGCTACTGGTCTGCTGGAGGCCCACTAAGACACACCAGTGATGCTACTGGTCTGCTGGAGGCCCACTAACACACACCAGTGATATTAGTAAAACTCTACTTCAGTTAATAAACATCTATTCTATCATTAACATTTCCATTTGATTTCTTTGTTTTAATGTATTTACTTCATTCTGCTATTTAATGTATTTAAACTCACTTGTATTTCTACCTGTGAACATTATTAAGATTATTCAACCTTTTTGTTAAAAGGTACAAATACAAAAAACTGCATTTCTTTATATGCAGACGACATTAAACTTTATGTGTTAATGATGAGTGATCATCAAGATTGAATACATCAATGTTAAGGTTATTAAATACAAGTATATATATCAATATATATATATATATATATATATATAGATATAGATATATATCTATATATATAGATATATATCTATCTATATATATATATATATATATATAGGGTCAGTGGTTGTCGTCTCTGACTCACGGCGGGGCCGACTGGTCCTGAAGGTCCGGTGGGCCCTGGAGGTCCATAAATCTAAACACAAGCAAAATGTTTCAACTGAGGAAATGTTTCTCTTATGGACATGCGGCGCGTCCAGCAGGGTATTGATTTGGGTATTGAACCCTCACCATTTCCGACCTTCCCCCCTGTCCGGCCTCCCCTTTAGGACCCTGAGGAGACAAGAGGAACACGGCGTCACGTTGGGTCTGACTCCCTGAGCCAATGAGAATGAGACCACACTTCTTCCCACAGACACAACACAAATGCTCCTGTTCCCTCTTTGTTAAGCCAGACTGCATCCAGAGAGGTGCAGCCTGAGGGCCACGCTGCGTACCATTGAGCCGGGTAATCCAATAGGGCCAGGGGCCCCTGGGGGCCCGTTTTCACCCGTAGGCCCGTCTAAACCCTACAGAACGAGAAAGGGAAGATGGACATCACGATGACGGCAGAGTGCTTCCTCTCAGGGACGAAGAGTTCATCTTCATGTGAGAATCAAAGCATTAGGACAAATGAGAACTTTCACTTTCTTGGGTACAGATTTGAGGTTCATACTTCTACTTTACATTCGTTTAGTTACATTAAACTGTATTAAAAGTACACTACCGCTGAAAAGCTTGGGGTCAACCAGACACGTGTTGAGGTTCTCCTGACGTTCCCTCATGAACATCCTTCACTTCTAAGAAGCAGAACAGTTTCACATGAAAGTTCTCTCTTTCTGGACATTTTGAGAGTTTAATGAACCCACAAATGTGAAGCTCCAGATCCTCAACCAGCTCAAAGGAAGAACAGTTTCATAGCTTCTCTCTCCAGCAGAGCTGTTTTCAGCTGTGTGACATCATCACAAGGGTTTTCAAAAGTTTTCAAAGGTTTTTAAGGGATCTTTCACGGTTTTTTTAAGAGTTTTCAATTATTTTTAAGGGGTTTATAAGTGTTTCTTTCGTGGTTTTCAAGGGTTTTCAAAGGGTTTCAAGGGTTTCAAGGGTTTTCTATCCTCCATTAGTCTTCTAAGGCGATGATCAAACACAATGTACCATCAGAACTCTGATAGCTGCTGCAAAAGGGCCTCTATACACGATGTAGATATTTCATTAAGAACCAGACGTTTAGACATAGAATAGTCTTTTACCACATTGACAACATAGAGAAGGGATTTAAGACTCATTTCATGTTATCTTCATTGAAAAAAACTGTGAAAAATAAGGACATTTCTAAGTGACCCCAAACTTTTGAACAGTAAATGTAATGTAATAACTTTTGTGGGACTGTTACTCGCGATGGAGCATTTGTTACATTGCATTGGTACCTAAGTGGAGGAGTTGGTATGTTCTTCCATCACGGACTATCCTTCTGCCGCCTCATTCACACAAAATGTTCATACAGTGGTCAAATGGCCCTCGGAGACGTTTCTTTGAATAGATGCGTGATCACATGACGCATTCAGCAGTAACACACACAGGGATGTGAAGGCCTGACTCATATCAGAGCGATCTGATGCGTTTGAACCATAAACAAACAAAACAAGATAATTAAAGAGCAAAATGAACGTTTCTGACCGAGCGATCTGTCAGACATTCAGGATACCAAGTACAGTTGTAACCGAAGCTCTCAAAGTAACACCGGGCTGCAAATAGCCGTTCATATGGCGGCACATTTGGGATCCGCGCCACGGGGAATTAAAAGCTAAACACAGTGTCGTTCCTGGGCTCCCGTCCAAGCCGCTGAGCCTCTAATGAGGTAATGAGAGAGCAGCTGCAGAGACCAGGCCTTCCCTCTAATGACAGATGTGGGACGGGGCTCTTGGTCAGGGAACCCCAGGCCCCAGGTGTGTGTGGTGGGACGTGTGGTGTGTTGGTGGTGGTTGACACAGTCACTCACAGGTGATCCAGATGGACCCGTGTCTCCCTTGTCCCCTTTGGGTCCAGAGAAGCCCATGACACCAGGCTCCCCTCTGGGGCCTTCAGGGCCGGCTGGGCCCGCGGGGCCGTGGTCTCCGGGCTTCCCCCTGGGCCCCTGGGAACACAAGAGGTCACAAGAGGTCAAGGTCCCAAGTCAATGTTAGCAGATAGAAGCTACGTTGAGATGCAAGGAGTCCAGGGACATGTAGGAACGCACACTGACGTACACGTGTAGCTCTTTTGCTACACAAGAGAAAAACAATAAGGTGTTCCTCTTCTGCATTTGTTTTAAAAAGTTGCATCAGAAAGGAAAGCCAACATGGCCGACATCTTAACATTACAGATTCTCGTCACTGCAATCTACCGTCACCATGTAGATCTGTGACAAGTGAATGCATGAACGGCCGGCTAATGACATGAAGTACTGGTAGCGTGTTACCTTGTCTCCGTCCAGTCCTGGAGGGCCTGGCAGACCAACATCACCCTGAGGACGACCAACGCAGTGTTACCAACGAAGCAACGCACACTGTGTGTGTGTGTGAGGGACTCACAAACAGGAGTTCAGTCTGAAGAGTCAAACTATTGCATTTCCTATCGTAACAATCTAAAGGTGAAGTAACACAGAGTCATCCACCAAGAGTTTGTGTTTCCACGTGTTTGACTGAGTTCATCTCCGTTGGCCTGCTTTGTTCTCTGTGCGTTGGCACCGAAGAGGAAGGTAAGTTACTCTATTGTGGCGGGCCGGTTACTTTCTCATGCTTTTATTTTGAAAGGCATGGCTGCTCATTGGGCCTGCAGATGTGCTCAGACAGATGTTGTGCCTAAACTAGGTAGCGTATATAAAAATACATAGTACAGTGTTGCCACATGATTAAATGTAATCTAAACAATGGACAACATCAACATCATATCATCATATGATATGATCACATGTGGAATAAGCACATACTCTTTTGTATAGAAACACATAATCATGAGAAAGGATGGGTGACAAACACAACATCAACACACAAACAACCCAAAACAATATATTTATTTTCTGAATGTAGGAAATGTGGCTCACCGTTTACAGGAAGTATATAACGTATATATTCTAAAATGTCTCCTACCTTGGTACCGTGGAGGCCAGGGGTCCCTGAAGGTCCAGGTAATCCAGGGGGGCCCTGTAAGGAGAACATATGATGTCATTAAATTTCATTTTTACTCCTGTTCTGAGCTCGCACGTGTTTTGGTAAAACCTAGAAAGTACATACCATCATCGGTATGTTGCGGATATCCTGTGGAGGAATATTAAATATCACAGTGAATTTATTTTCCTCTTTACTGTTAATACATAGAAGGAAAATCAAAACGAATATTAGTTACACACGTTTTCATTGTTGTGGATTTCAGCCTTTCCTGGCTCTCCGGTTGGGCCTGGAGGACCCTGTACGGGGAAACAACAAAGGTTTGTTTACGACGTAAACATTATGATTATACATCGACGTGTTGAGTTCTCTGCGTTGGTTCTCATGAGTCCACACTTACTCGTGGTCCAGCTGGGCCTTCCTGACCGGCTTCCCCCTACAGGTTGGATGAAGTATGACACTTAGTCTCCGTAAACACGACCAACTTGTGTTATTATTTGTAAAGTCTTTCCATAACGCAGTGTTATCTCACCTTCTCTCCATCACCACCTGCGTCCCCCTGTAACATACACAGAGTCTCTTCAATAGGCGCTAGTCATAGTTGGCGTTATCAGCATTGATGGAGGCGTTGCTGTACATGCAGGTATCGTTCCTCTCGTGCAACTATTGCCCTTTACCTTGATTCCCATGAGGCCCGGCGGTCCTGGGGAACCTGGTTCTCCTTTAATCCCCTGGGCTGCAACGCTCGGTTCTCCCCGCTCACCCTGCCATGCGTAGAGAACAAGGACTTAGCTTAACGACATGTTACTGTTAACCAGAAAGGAATCATAATCAATAGATTAATAGATCAATCGATTTGTGATTTCCAATATAACGCTGGGACACTAGAAGTAGGATCCACTAATGTTGAAGAATATGAAGAAAAATGAAGTTAGTACCAGTCAGTGCTTATGAATTGAGATTATTTGAGCATTTCTGTACATTTCCACAAATCACAAACAATCCAACACAATTCATTCAGACTGAATCAAAGAAAGCATCTATGAGTGTTCTTAGAAAGCACTGACAAATGGTGTGACATGGTGTGTACAATAAAGAGTTAGCCGGCTAACTACGCCACCCAAACAGATCAAAGCACTCCAGCAGACGGCAACAAGCACAGCTGACGGCACAACCGGGTGAAGAAGCACATTTAGTCGTGTTCAGAGCTTGTGGCCACAAACACAACACACTGACGTGACCGACTACACAGGATGGATGAGGGCGACTGACAGGCGGACAAGCGGGCGGGAAGGCTGCTCATTCCATTGAAGGCCTACCCTGTAGCCCCTCTTGCCCGGGATGCCCGGGATACCGGGAAGGCCAGGCTGGCCCTTTGCAGTGGAAGAAAGACAGTTATGACCCGCTGACCCGATTGGGTATGGAATAACTGCCAACACACACGACTCATTAACAACTTTACCTTGAACCCAGAAGCGCCGGGGAAACCTGACTCCCCCTACCAAGACGGCATCAAGGCCAAAGATGGTGGAAAAGGAAGAAAAGGAAAACAGTTGATTTACAGATTTTTTGACATGCAGACACGTCAAGAAAGCATAATGCATACGATGCATGGATAGAGTACTGGAAAAGCTGGGTACAAGAGAAGAGGCCCAAGGGCTTAAGGGGCCTTGGACCTGAGCCTCGGTATGAGGTGACGGATTCATATTTCTTGTTGGGAAGTCAATATAATATCTACAAACCATAATGAGATGCAAAAGGACTCCAGAGAGAAATAAAAAAGACTGCAAACAACATCTGTGAATTGGTTTTGTGTCTCTGTAATAATTCAATGCAGAATATAACTGCAACACACAACACTGCAAAAACATGCTTCTCTCGGTCCGGCTGTGTTTTCCTGCAGGACGAGTGGGAGCCCGGTGGCCCAATGCCTCATTATCTGCCCATGTGAAGGTAGACAGGGAGAGGAAACACCAGAGCCTCTTGGCTGGTCTGTGTTCTGGCTCATCTTTTCATGTTTAAAGACAAGGGACAGCCCCAGCGGTGACAACACAAGCACAGACACAGCTGGATGGGCGAGGGAGCTTCTCTGATCTGGTTTGCCCCAGTGGAACCAGTAGGCTGTCAACTGGGTGTCTCATGAGGCTTGCATTACATCTATCATAGTCACAGACTTTAAGATGGCGTGTGTTTTCTCAGAGGGCTGTGATTTGCTCTGTAAAGCAAAGTGGAGACAGATGAAGCAGGAACCATCAAATGAGCACGAATACTTATAGAGGAAAGACAAGACAGAGAAGAATTAGCTTCCTTCAATGAAATCACATTGACTAACCTTCATCTTTGTCTTATTAGGAAGGTCAAATGACTGTAATACTTCTATTGGTACGACTACTCATGATACTGCTGTCGCTGCAGCTACTAGTAACACGGCTACTTCTCGCCTCTTAACCAACTTTTCTTTCAGTACCATTGAGACAATACGACAAGCATTCATTCTGGGATATTCATCACTGAATCCTGAGTACTGAAGCTCTTCTCCAGTTCAATCACACATCATCAGAGTATTGATGAAGTGGTTTAGGATTAGGATGGAGACTGAAGGCACCACATCGGGACAGAGTGTCTGTTGGTGACCAGACACTTTGTGGCCAGATAAAAGCATTGCTGGCACTCCATTAGTCCCACTACCCTCAGGAGGACCCGAGTGGTGATGGCACTAAATGCTCAGAGGGGTTTATTAGAGGCGATCTCAAACAACCAACTGACCCAAACAGGAAACCTCTCTTTGATCCATGACTGCTCCAGTCAGCTTGTGGCATTCCTCTGGTCCTGGAAAGTTTGTCCTTCATTCTATTTTAGCATCTCTCTCTCCGTGACCTACAACGGGGTGGAGGCCCAGATGGATCCTGTCACACTGGCATGCCGTGTCTTGATTTATCAATATGATAATCTCTTTTTTTGAGGGCATGCAGCCACAGGCTTTCCACTTCAGAGGAACAGTACAGAAGGATGAGTTTGAACCAATCACTCACCCTCACACTTACAGGAAGTGTAATCATCTTCCAGTGATGCTGCAGGAGTGCTTGTTTTCATTCTGTTTGTACTGAAGCCAAGTCCTCCTGTCGCACTCAGTTTCAGAGGAAGGACAGAGCTACTCATTGCCAGAGTTTTGGTAATGACTCACAAGGACAAGTTCCATGTGCACACTAAACAGTGAACTGGTATTCTTGGTACCAAATGGACAGGATTAGGTTTAGTCATGTATCAGTGGATCAGCTCCTGTAACACCTACAAGTTGTACATCCGTCAGCCAGCGTCACTACTGACAAATATTATAGAAATTAGGTATTTTTCAGAAAATGTTCATTGTCAAATAAATCAATACCACATGGTTGTTAAGAAGCACCTTTGTCTAACGTTAAAGGCCAATCAAAAATGTCTTGATTGGATTTCCTTCAAGTAAACAAGAACACGTGTCAATAAACAGTTTCATCGTCTCTCAACTGAGTACCACTACTTATTACTACAAATAGTTTCCAACACATGTTAAATACACATTGTGCAGTTATTGCAAGTCTCAGGCACATTATGCTGTTCAAACAAGTCACAATTGGAGGTAAAAATATGCATTTGTGTGAGGTACAATCCGTGGATAAATAGCCAGTATTTGTTCTTGCCTGTCTGTACCCTGTTCCTGACCCTCACCCCTCACACGCTAACCTGCAAATGATCTGCCACTTGTGTTAAGTTGTGATACCACTTTGGCTCTTCAGATCTTGTTTGCGTGTTTGTACAGCATTTTGCTGCCATTCGTAAGAGTTCATGGACCGTTCACTACAGCGTCATTATTCAACTGCCTAAGTGACGGCATCCAGGTCCTCTGACGTTGGTCCTCTACCTCCAGAATGTTTTGGACTAAGCAGGGGAAGTATTGGAGGTCATTATTTTTGCTAAATTGTGAACAAATTAATAAACTTAAGAGCGCTAGTAGTAGATATTTCATGGGGTGTACCAAAGAGAAAGGGGTCAAGGGATCTTCCTCTAGGGGCCATGACTATTTGGACAAAAGATCAGGTACCTCAGCCAACCTGATTAGTTCTGGTTCGTTTAGGAGATTCAGATTCCTAAAAAAAAAGGCTATGATTTTCCAGAAGAAATGTTAAATTAAGAGATAAAGAGCCATACCGAGAAATGCTGCGTACAGATTTACTGTGAAGAGTTATAGGACACAGTGGGTGATTGGAGAACTTAACTGCTGTCTTCCCCTCGGCTCATAATATTTCTTCCAGCTGGGTAGCTCATTGATTTTCCTTTACAGTGAAAGGAAAAAGACAGAGATACCTTTTCATTTGGTCAAAGAAGTGTGGCTGTTGGCACACACCCTCCTTTGTTATGAAATCCACACTCTCTCTCTCTGTCGTCTGTTGCTGTTCCCAGAGGTCAAGTAAAATCAAAGATGGAGCTTATTAGATCAGTCGAGCGCAAAGTAGAAGAGTAATTCACCAGAGTGACAGCTGGGAAGAGGTCTTGGGGTGGTAGTTGGGTCTGCTTCCTTTCATGGCTAGACATGGGCCTGCTGGCTGCTGGGAGCTTTGGAACTGAAGAGGTTGAGTCTACCGAAGTCCTTACTTGTGGTCAGCCCCATGCAGATATTAGGTGGTCTTGGGTAAACCACAAAACCTGTACCTGGTCCATTATATTCAACTCTGGCACCAGAGATCAGCAGCCAGCTCTCTGAGATTATATACAGAACAGACTTCCCCTGGGTTGATGGAAGCCTCAGCTCCTTATGTGACCATACCCTAACAGTGAAGGACCGGCCTGCAAAAGCAATTTCACTTTATTATTAAACAATAAAAGCCTTTCCAGATCCCTGCTTCCGACGGATAACAACGAATATGCACTTTCTTTGAAGTTTTCTGCTTTTTAATGTTTTCTTCCCCCCATTCATCCATTTGGTAGGCTTAATGGAGAAAACACACGTATGACTGCCACTGCTACCGCCATGCTATGTAGCCAAAGAAGAGCTGCTGCAGGGCAGCTGGGGCCACTGAAAATGGCCCCACTGTTTATTACCTCGGTAAACAATGTAAAGATCTAAAGAATCTCTAGTTTCAAGTCTTCTTCAATAAAGCATGATGCTCATTTAGTAAATCCATTGTAATTTAAAGTTAAACTAAGAGGATTATACTTCCAGGCAGGACTTCCCTGACAGGTCGCTTCATAACCGTAGTCTACAAACCAATAGGCCACGAACTATGGAATATGGAGTATGGAGTATGATGTATGATGTATGGAGTAAGACGTATGGAGTAAAATGTATGGAGTATGATGTATGTAGTAAGACCTATGTAGTAAGACCTATGGAGTAAGACGTATGACGTATGGAGTAAGATGTGTGGAGTATGATGAATGGAGTATGATGAATGGAGTAAGATGTATGGAGTAAGACGTATGGAGTAAGACGTGTGGCGTATGATGTATGGAGTATGATGTATGGAGTATGCAGTATGAAGTTTGATGTATGGGGTATGACGTATGGAGTATGATGTGTGGAGTATGACGTATGGAGTATGACATATGAAGTATGACGTATGGAGTATGACGTATAGAGTATGACGTATGGAGTATGCAGTATGAAGTTTGATGTATGGAGTATGATGTATGGAGTATGATGTGTGGAGTATGACGTATGGAGTATGACGTATGGAGTATGACATATGAAGTATGACGTATGGAGTATGACGTATAGAGTATGACGTATGGAGTATGCAGTATGAAGTATGACGTATGGAGTATGACGTATGGAGTCCCCAGAGACTGTGTCTAAGAAGTACAGGTGGTCAACGTGACGTTCCTCGTTGGTTTGTGTCTCATGGACACTGACAATGTCTTTAATAAATAGGATCCAACCAATTTCAAAATAGAAAGGTCAGATTCAACATCAGGACATGAAGAGAAAGCTCCTCGTACACGTGCACTACATGCACTGCTGCACGTGAACACAGAACAACTGAAGGACCAGGGTGTCGAGCTCCACGTCCTCTCAAATGGACTTAAATTCATGACGGATTCCAGGATACTTTTGAAGTGCCTTTCCACTTGGAGATACATGTTCAACCAGATGTAATCCAGACGGCAGCAGCCAGGTCTGAGATCTCTTCATGCATACATAGATCTTCACACGCCACACACAAACCCCATGCTTGGCTTTCACTCTACCTTCTCTCCCCTGTTTCCTGGGAAACCCCTCTTTCCTTCGTCTCCCTACAGAAGGGATGGAAACATCAGCTCAGAGATCAGACACGCCCTTTCAACCAGAGGAAAATCAAAAGACAAGCGGAGGCTCGGGGGGGAAAGGGAGTATTGCTTGTTGACGTGGACTGACAGGAGGTCTGAATCTTCAGAGATGACATCAGGGCCCTTCTATCATGTCGGTCCCTGGACAGAAGCGACCAGTAGTTGTCTTGTAAAGAGCTTAAACAGTAGCCAGAGGGGAGACTTTTCCTCCAGACGAGTTAACGAAACTCAATGTTAACCCATTTTAATCAACATGGAGACCAAAGGTTCATTATAGATGCAGATCATGAATCCATCTCATGTTTTCAGTTTGAGGCTTTTCAAATAGGGAAAGAAGAAATGTAACCTCAGGATAGTGTGAACTCTTTTCTCTGCTGAATGAAGTGTGCCTTTCCAATAAACTAGACAACAAAAGTCCCAAACTTAGATCAGGATTACGTTAGCAAGATTATTCTGTGAGAGCAAGAGATTGAAGGGTAGGGCCAAGAGTAGGGGCCAATGAAGTGTTGAGTCTGGCGTCACTTTTGGACCTGTCAGTTTCCTGAAAACAGACTTTTCCTTTGCTCTAGGAAGCTCTATCACTGTGAGCAACCTTCATCTCTCAATCAAGACCATCAGATGCATTTAGAGACTCCAGTAATTAAGAAAACAGTAAGTTGATCTTTTGAGAAGATTTCAGGTTGTTTTTTTGTGTCTGATCCACAGACTTTAGAGCACTGGACTCGTGCCGTCAGCATTTCATCTTGTCTCTGGCTCTGAACAGAACATCGCACCTGGAACCTTTATTAACAGCTGCTCCTAATAGTTTGAGACCCTTAAGATCACATAAAAAGTTTAAATATCTTACCTTAATTCCTTGTTCTCCGTTAACTCCCTGTGAAGCGAAGCAGAGGTAAATGTTAATTGCAACGAATGACAACACTGCGTCCACTAGATGGCGCAGGAGCTCCTCTGAGAGCGCTGCAGAGGCCCTCACACAACGGATGAGCACACTGAAGTAGCGCTTGGGATGTGTTGCGCAACCTCTGAAACCAAAAAAGGCAGATGATTGTGCATGCGTCGGCCTCTGCGCTGTCCTCTCAGTGACCCTCTGCTCGGCCCTGATGTCCTCGTAAAGCTCGTGGCGGAAAACAGAATCGGCGTTCTCGGTCGAGTTCATGGGAAAACAACGCGAGCGGAAGAACGGTCGAGGTTTATGTGGCAATAATCTGCACAGAAGCTCACAGCAACGCAGTTCCTCCACTGGTGCTGGACTCAAAACCTCAGGCAGAACCTACAGAGTCCTGCTGTAGAGATACACTGTGGTGTTGATGGGACAGCAGCAGCTACACTGCTGGATGACACCCAGAGGACTGAGATGTTATCTTTTACTGACAAGTGCAGTGGAAAAAAAGTCATGATCTATATAAAACATAACGTATTGATTCCAACATAGGTATGTATTTTATTTATTGTATTTTATTGTGTGTCTTTGGCGTGTCCTGGTGTGTCTTGACCCCTGAGGGTGACTCTACCGAACCCCTGGGGTTCGATCAAACCCAGGTTAAGAACCACTGGACTCTTGAACGTGAACATTTTGTGATTCTCACGATCGAGGCGTGAGAGTCGGCCGTCCTGAAATCTGGACATTCCAGCTTCCAAAAGAACTCGCAGCCCAGACGAAATAACACATTTTTAAAACACCTGATCTGCAGCTCCTCCAGAGCCCCATTTGTCTTTTGATTTGTACTTAGCGGGTTTTGTTTGTTCAGTCTTATTTCATCTGGCGCTGTCGCTGTGATTTAGTGCCTCGCGTTCTTCAATTGAAGTGTTGTCAAACTAAATTAAAAAAGGGGCTTGTCTTCGTTCTCTATAGCCTCGTTCCCTCTGGACAGAGAGCCAGAAACGCCCACTATCATGTAGCTTCTGTCTTCAGGAGGGAAGATACAATCAGCTTTGATTCCTGGGACAAATGAGTGCAGTAGTCGCGGCTTTTCACCGTCATTAGTGATGGAAACATGACACCCGGGGGACGGGCCGACGAGTGCGTTGGGAAATATAATGAACACAACTCTGAGCATGTGCTTTGAGTTTAACTCGAACCTCCTTTGACAGACTTTTGAGTGAAAAACAAAAGACAACAGTTAAGCATGAAAAAGTTCTCCATACCTTTGAGCCTTCAGGGCCGAGTGGGCCGACGTCCCCTTGATCCCCCTGAGACAGAAGTACGAAGGTTAGAACTTCACAGAAAGACGAGGACCTGCAAACAGCTGCTGTGTGGACACCTGCAGAGGAGGCGCTCCCTTCTGTCTTCTACATTACTGGATATTTTATCCTTCGAATCAAAACCACCATAAATAATCTTCTTTCCCTTCTGCATCAGTGCCTGCAGGTCCTTGAAAACACTTGATAGATGAAGCTCCATCATGATTAAAGGAAATAAATGGTTATTGTTTTACGACACGTGATAGAAAATCCATCCATGGACAATGTGTGCAGATTGTGTATTGATAGATTGTTTGCTGGAATCATTATTTCAACCACACCCTGGATCCTGATGAGCACATTTTTCCCCAAAAGTGAAACACAGAAGACAGCTCACCTTTTGTCCCGGCGCACCCGGCTCCCCCTGAAGACGTGAAACAAAGTGTGTGCATGAAATTAGATATCCAGCCAGTGTAAGAACCAAAGTAGACTTTGCAGTAGACTTCTCTTTTGTTCTCCGAGAGGCATTTACAGAACAATCTACATTTCCTCTTTTAAATAATCTGTGGCCATGGATTCTTTATGTGGAGATGTACTCATCCAATCCAAAGGAAACACAGTGGTGTGTAGAGTTTCTGTGGTCTGAGACCAAGTGGAAACATTCTGACCTGATCCCTTCATAGCTGGTTTTATTTGGGAGTGTTTGTCTGTCACATAGATGCTCAACAAGTGTTTGGATAAGAAGCAAATGTTTACCTTTAGTCCTGGTAAAAGCTGCAGAAACAATGTAGAAATCACAAGAACGTTAACGTCACACCAGCAGACCTCCAGGAATGAGACGATTCCACTGAAATGAAGGGGGCGGCCTCAATGGGCCGGCGCTTACCCGCGGGTCTTTTCCTGGTTTTCCTGGTTCACCGGGCTTACCCTGCAGGAACACACAAACTCTTTACACACAACCCACCACAGCATCGACAAGCCACTTCCATGATGGCGTATGAATTTGCAAAATTCATGAAAATAGTCACAAAATGCACACTATTGTTGTCTGTACAGGGACACACACGGTATGTCCGTTGGGACGAACTCAAGTCTCGTGGTTGAAAGTCCTGTTTGTTGGAGCACTGACCCTCATGCGTGATCAGTTTACGCTGCTTTTAAAGTCTCTGTCCAACAACTTGTGTAAGTTAGATGGCTATTTAACAAACGTCAAGGCAAAACGTTTAATTTCTGGGACTCACCATTGGGCCACTGGCTCCGTTCAGCCCTGTGGTTCCTGGGAGACCGGGGGGTCCTGGCGGTCCCGGGGGTCCCTGCGCTCCAGGCTCACCCTGCTGGAAGACCTTGAGTTACAATCTGCCATGCTGGAGCATGCCTCCATGCCCACACAACAACCTCACACAACACCACAAACAACTGCAGCGGGGGGGAGGGGTTGCAGAGAGGAAGGTTAGCCGGGCGAGCGGGGCAAAGCTTTATGCTGCGATGCTTGAGCGGGAAGCTTCATCCTTGACCTCTGGAACACGTATGCTGGATCAAATATTCCAAATTCAAAGATCATTCTTTTCCGAGGACTCGCGCCGTGTCCAAAGGACTTCAGCCAGATGAGCTGAGTCCGGTGTGGGACGTAATCAAGGAGCCTTGTGAGAATATGAGACTGGAGCTGGTGGTGGTGCGAGCTCAGTGCAGAACTTTCTCTTACTGACTCCTGCTCGATCACTTTGATAGCTTCCTTGTTGACGTTGCACCTAGCTGCCGGATCCTTACCCAGCATGCACCCTGGGAAAGCAGCCAAACACATTCTCACTCCCAACTTGTCAATTACTGACGTTTGGACATTGGCCATCAAGGGCATAGTTTGAAGGGTAAAGGCCAATGAAGTGTTGAGTCTAGCGTCACTTTTGGACCTGTCAGTTTCCACTCGTGTGTCTTTTTTTTGTCTTTTCAAAAGAAACTTCTGTCTTACAGATAGATTAAGGCAACAACACCTTGAAAGTTCTAGTAAAGAACTTGGTTGACTTGATTGACCAACAACTCCGGTCATTACTGAGTCATGTGACAACAATGGCACGTTTTTTTGTTCAGTCTTGTCTTTGTTACTTTTGTTCAGAGGAAACTTTCAGTTATCCCATCGAAGGTTTACTTGGTTTAACGTTCACAGACGCTACAAAACACTTTGGTTATGCCGGAAAAGATTGTTGGTTTACGTTCAAATGAATATATTCTTTACGTAAAACAAGTAAATGTGTGACAGAACTTCACATTATTAAAGTAGAAACGTACCAAACCTCATGTGAACATTGACTTGGAGCAGCAGTCTGCTGGGTGACGACCCTGTATTAGTTTGACCCACTAAACCTCCCCTCTCACCCTTTATACTACGTCAGTGGCTCATAATGACGCGGGAGTTGAAGCGCATCTCAACCTGACACTAAAAGGTGCTTCATGCATCAAAGTCATCACAGCAGCAACTGAGAAGAGGTCAGAGTTATTGACCAGGAGTCAGCGGACAGAAAGATCAAGGAGGACGTCCACGGATGAGGCCAAAGTCCGTCTTTGAAGAGAGACGGGGTTAGGGTGGACATGTGGAGTTACCACAGGGTTCCCGTCTCTGACGAAGGCAGATGGAGTTGAAAAGCTTCATAGGAGTGAGGACACTAAGGGCTTTCTACTCAGAGACTGCTTTTGATAAGAGAGCAGAGCTCTGGGAAATAAATGGCGTGACACTGACGTAGTTGTCTCACTTTCTGGCAGGCCGCGTAGCGCGATCTCTTGGACCCCTTGCTGTCAAATGTACTCCAGCTTTTCTAGGTTTAGGCTTTAAATTCTAATTCTAAGTTCATAATAATTGAAATGAATGAATGCCATCGTGACATTGATCCTTCCTGCAGCTACTTTGAAATATTTTTGCGAGGCGGCCAGAACTTTTTGGAATTGGCTCAAACCAAAGCCAATACTAAACTAAATCAAATAAAGAAAATGTACAATGAGCACAGGATATGAAGAGAATAAATACAGCTCAGCGGATGAAATAAATCTGTCTGGCAGCTACACATCCTCAATCTGCTTCTTCTTTGTTTCCTGCTAAAAATAATTTCCGCTACTCACTGTTCAGAGCTCATAAATAAGTTTCTTACAGTTCAATATTTTGACTAAAGACACTTCCATATGGAGATATGCATTATCACACAGGGCGTGGAATTGAGTGCATTATGCGAGAGCGTATGATTTATTTGCACATGTGTTCCGGCTTAGAGAAGTTCCTGACACAACGCGCTGGCCCGACTTCACTCAGCAATCAGCGTGTTATTGTAGGAGAACACACATGTACAGTAGCTCAGCACCACAGCGCTGCCAAGCTTCTATTCTAAGCTCACGGACGACGTATCCGTCCGTGTTAGATCCATATTCTGCCCTTCCAGAATGTGTCCAGATATGATTTATGTCTTTGGACAAGTTGGGATTGCTTTGGGTTTCTGACCACATGAAAGGGAATTCGAGCAGGAAAAACAAAACTGCCATAATTCTGCTCTTATCGCGATGGAAAGCCCATTATATCAGATGGTCAGAGCTGATTGGCTGATATCTGATTCATCGTGGGAGGCTGAGGGGCAATGTGGACTGTGTACAGTTACTCGGTCCATCTTGTATTTTCTGGCTTTTCTCTTTTTAAGTACGTCGGACCTGAACCGTGCAGTTTGAGCCATGACCACATGATCCTTCCCTAAAATCGTTTCCATGCATCGATTTGGTAGAAAGATTCAGGAGAATCATTAATATCAACGTTCTTGACCGGTAACAAGGTTGATTTTGCTTTTGCAAAAAATTGACTCCGCAAATATGTAATGCTGCACTACATATCATTTGTGTTATTATTATTTACATTTTATATCTCACTGTTCATATTGAAGTGAGTCAAATTGTGTGTTTGTTTAGTGTGAGTTCGAAAGGGTCCGCCAATGAGGTGCCAGCAAGTTGCATGATGGGAAATGTAAAATCTTTCCTTCTCTTTTGAGTCCTCTAACTTGTTGTTGGTGAAACACTCAGTGACTTTGAGGTCAGGGAAAGATGGCGGTCAGGGTAACACGTGAGGATTATCAAAGCAAACACTGTTTGTCCGAACGCTTTGACATGTTTTAAATGTTGTCGCTGAAGGAACATCACTAATGCGACTAAAGGGTTGAGTCCTGTATCAGTGGATCCTTAAGCATTTGTTAAGTCTACTTTGCATGTTCTTTCTCTTCGTAACATTCGGTACCACCACTTAAAACCCGATGATTTGCAGTTTGCTTGAAACGAGAACAACGCATCGCTTTGGCTTCGTGTACTGTCACGCATCATTGACCCACAAGGCTTTGAATATGCCTGAACATTCAGAAGCGGTAGCAGGTTAATGACAGCATGGCGGCGGAGAGGACGGCTGGGGAGGCTTTGGCGACGGACGATGGCGGTTGGCATCCACGGGGCGAGCAGAGAGCAGGGAGGGGAGGGGGGAAGGAGGGGAGAGAGAGTTGTACCTTGAGGCGTTTTAGGATTAGAGGGCTTATTGAGGGCATGTTGCGTACGGTGATGGGCAACATCTGCCGGGGGAGGGGGAGTCACAAAGCACAGGTGGCCAGCGGTGCAAAAAGGTCACAGGGCAAAGGTCACCAGGAGGCCAGAGAAAGGAAACAGGGTAGAACCAGGAGGAAAGATGGGGGGGGGGGGGTATGTAGGAAAAAGAGAAATAGAACATCAGAGTGAAAAGCAAGGAAATGGAGGGCAAAGGGGAGGGAAAAGAAAACAAGGCTGGAGAGAGCAAAGACAACAAAGGCACCAGCACAGCAAACAACGGGCCTGGAGTGGCAAAGGGGGGTTGATGTCCCGTCATGGTTCTTTGTTTAAAAACGAGGTGGAATTGCTTTTTCGAATTCTAAAATTAGGAATCGTCAACATCCCCAATGCAGGGCCCACGAGCATCAACGCCCCCTCCAGTGAGCCAGGCCCCTAGGTTGCAGCGGAGCAGAGGTGGCCGCCGGTCTTGCCACAAAGAGAGACAGCGGTGACGTCGCATGTCGCATCCAGACTTACTGTGGCCAACTGTCCCACACAGGGCTGAACAATACGCCGCTTCTGTTGAGACGACCAGCAGGATCAGAAACAGTTCACACAGGACGCGTCCGCCACGCTCCCCTCGGACACCAAGTACAACCAGCCGCATGCCACTTGCCTACTTTTTACATCGCGTACATATTTCCACAATTTGTATTATGCAGCGACCTTTAAAGCAAAGATACCTGGAACCCCAGAAGAAGTATTCAGTGTCACTACAGACGCGAAACATACTTCTTTTCATCGAAAGCCCCAAATAGCAAGAGGACTATTTCTATGGAAATATATACAGAATGTTATGAGTAGATATAAGTAGGGGTAAACATGTAGGAAGTAGGCAAGTGTGCAGCTTTGTCCCTCACCATCTCCAGCATTGGCATAACTCTAATATATATATATATATATATGAAATGTCCAAATGGTAGACCATGTGCAACTGACATTTTAAGTTCTACTCTGTATAAATTGTATGTTTGCATTACATGTATGTGCACACACACACACACACACACACATGGCTTTTCTCAAATTAAATTCACTGATTTTATTTGAATTCTGTGCATCAGCAGTTTGCACAGTTAACTTTAATTCCACTAACAACTCAAAGAGACACTAGCTGCATATTATGTAGCATTTGTCTCATCTATTTTTTATGGATAAATATATCCATGTATTAATTGATCAGCAGCGACTTGGTCACCACGTTGATCTTTCTCTCTCTTTTGGGTGGAGAGCAGCGGGGGAGGGGAGCCTCGGCTCTGGGCCACCGGCTCTCTTTGCGGCACGACCTTGGTGACACCCTGCTCAGGGTCATCTCTCTGGGTGTGGGCACCCACAAACCTTCAACATCAGAGCCTGACTGGAGCGCAAGGCAGCCAGGGTTTTCAGAGGCAGGTCCTGCACAAAGAGGCCCTGCACGCCGGAGAAGCGGTGAGTTCAGTGAGATGTTCAGATGGACATCAAGCTCACGGTCTAACTTCTTTGTGTTCACTACAGAGCTGGAGTCAAGGTGTGGTTAGCGGCCTAGCTTAGCATACATACTGGAATTAGCTAGCCTGGCTCTGTGCATAATGAGAAAATGTAACATAGTATCATATTTAAGACATATTGGGCATTGAAACAAACCTGCATTATCAAGATATAGTCGGCTTTGTAGCAGAGACATGCTAGCTATTAGCCACTACTTCCAGTCTTTATGCTAAGCTAGGCTAACCACGCCCTGGCTCCAGCTCTGTACTCACACAGATGTGAGATTGATATCAATCCTCTGGCTCTCAGGAAGAAGGTAAAGGTAAAGCATATTTCCCAACATATTAAACTACGGGCTGAAATACACATTACACAAGAACACAAGACACGTGTGCTGACGCTGCTGGCTTTGCCCTGAGACTTAATCTCCATTTTACCTCCACCCACATCCACCCAGAGGTATCACTATGGGATGGAGGCCCGGCGTGTGAGCAGACTCTGGGAATGAGCCTCCCTGCAGACGGCTGAGAGAGGGGGGGCCGGGGTCCCCCACAAGCTAAAGACATCAAACCCAAAATCCTCTCTGGGTCCTTCTTCCTCTGACTGTATGTGGCCTGAAGCACTTCCTGTCCACAGATGTATATCACATGGCCCATTATCGATAACAGCTCATAAAACCATTTACGCATCGTGCTGTTATTTTGAGATGCGGCTTAAGAAGGTAGCGAATGTCATGGCATGACAAAAAAAAACTTTGATCCTTTTAGCAGGAGCAGTTTAATAACTGAAAGGTTGAATTACGCTGGAAATGGACTCGAGATGTGAAAAATCCCCTTTTACACAGGAGACTCTTATTCTTGGCACTGAGCACACAGACTCTTATCACGTAGCTCCGGCAGGCCGCCTGGTAATTGCCTTGTTTTCTCTCAACTAGCCAAGTCCCAGAGAGGCGGGCCAAAGGGCTGCAGAGCTCTGCATGTGTTAGCTTCACTGTGCTAGCTTCCCTGTGCTAGCTTCATTGTGTTAGCTTCAGTGTGATAACTTCACTGTGATTTCTATAATGTGTTAGCTTTATTGTGCTAGCTTCACTGTCATAACTTCATTGTGCTAGCTTCACTGTGTTAGCTTCATTGTGTTAGCTTCAATGTGTTAGCTTCACTGTGATAACTTCCCTGTGCTAGCTTCACTGTGACAACTTCACTGTGCGAGCTTCACTGTCATAACTTCATTGTGCTAGCTTCACTGTGTTAGCTGTATTGTGTTAGCTTCCCTGTGATAGCTTCACTGTGATAGCTTCACTGTACTAGCTTCACTGTGCTAGCTTCACTGTGATAACTTCCCTGTGCTAGCTTCACTGTGATAGCTTCACTGTACTAGCTTCACTGTGCTAGCTTCACTGTGATAACTTCCCTATGCTAGCTTCACTGTGATAGCTTCACTGTACTAGCTTCACTGTACTAGCTTCACTGTGCTAGCTTCACTGTGCTAGCTTCACTGTGATGGCTTCACTGTGCTAGCAGCATGTGTCTGTCCAGCTTCTGCGGCGGCATCCATTCCTACAGCTTACGCTCTGACATGAATAAACTGAACATACATGTGGAGCAGTGAGAGATGAATGCTATACGCTGTGGGAGGGACAATGGTACAGGTTAACATTGAAAATTGATGTTGCAAACCAGGCTAATCATTTGTCCTTTCAGCAGAAACACTGATGGTGTGCTTTTCGTGTCAAAGAACGAGATCCTCAGTAATGTTTTCCTACCCGGTGTGTGTAGTCTCCACATACGCCCTGGAGAGGACAGAAGGAAAGCAGTATTTCAGAGATTTATATCAGACTGTCTGTTAGAAACTGAGGGCAATACATTTCAAAGGAGGTGTTTACAAGGCAAGGAGGTTTAACATAAAGCAGCTTTCATCTGTTTTATTGTAGGCCATGTAGTGTTTCAGCACTTGGCTCACACCAGGGACTAAAAGTCAGGGTATCTCGACCTCTGCTGCTTCAGCTTTGAACTTTTTATGCAATCCCTCCTTTAACACCTCCAAAACACAACTTTATGGGCGTGCTCGGCTAATTAGCTGGCGTGCCCTCTTGCAGAGAATAAACATCTGAACCTGTCTTTCACCACTGCTGGCTGGTGGACTATGAGAAGTCGTCAAACTACTGCAAACCATGCCTCACCTTCTCCCCTCTGGGTCCAGGCTCCCCCTGGGAAAGAAACAAGGTGCATGAGATAAGTGAGAGGTTCAGCCTTTAGCAGGTTATTATCTCAGGAAAGGTATCAGCATTAAGAAACTTACTGGGACTCCTTTAACGCCACGCTGACCCTGAAAGACAACAGCAGCACAGTCGGGCTTCAGGCTCAGAATTGCAGCTTCGCAAAGATTTCAACAAATGGCTCTAATAAACATGATGGAAATGAGTAAACATGCCAAGGTATCAATCACGCTGATGAATGAGCCATTAGAGGAGTCTATTCCAATTACTTGTTGTTGGTGAAGTCCCTCAGTTTGACTTCCCAGCAGGCCCTGGGGTGCGCCCTGTGTAAGTAGCTGTCAGAGCTCAGCGACTGGTTGATTAATGAACTCGGGGAGAGGGCCCAGTAGGACACATCCACTTCACCCCATGCCGCTGACCCCACAGGCTCGGCAGCTCCAAAGGCACTTTGTGAAGGCAACAACATCTCCATACATCTAGCAGGCCAGCCCTCAAAGCCCTTTTAAATGCTCCCTGACATCCGTCAGGAAGAAGGCTGGGTAACAGGAGCTCATTACGGGCCCATTAATCAACATTAAACATTATTTTAACAGCATCCAACCCCACTTGGCCTCTTGGAAATTCTGACATGTGTACTGCAATATGGTTCAGTGGAGAAGTCCCCTCGCTTTAGGAAACAACCCCCGATCTGACCAAGAGTAATGGTCCACCAGCAAAGGAGCGAGAAGCTACTGAACGCAGCAGTTGGTGAGATACAAGCTGAACAAATGACCGACGTGCAGACGGCAACATCATTCAAGAACAATTACAGGACATTTATTTTAAAAGCACAAATTTACTTACACAGGGCTTTACAAGCTGTGCACATACAGAGACCCTAACCCTCTAACCTTAACCCCTAACCCTAACCCCTTAACCCTAACCATCTAACCCCTTAACCCCTAACCATCTAACCCCTAACCATCTAACCCTAACCCCTTAACCCCTAACCCTCTAACCCTAACCCCTTAACCCCTAACCATCTAACCCCTAACCATCTAACCCTAACCCCTTAACCCCTAACCCTCTAACCCTAACCCCTTAACCCCTAACCATCTAACCCCTTACCATCTAACCCTAACCCCTTAACCCCTAACCCTCTAACCCTAACCCCTTAACCCCTAACCATCTAACCCCTAACCATCTAACCCTAACCCCTTAACCCCTAACCCTCTAACCCTAACCCCTTAACCCCTAACCCTCTAACCCTAACCCTTTAACCCCTAACCCTTTAACCCTAACCCCTTAACCCCTAACCCTCCAACCCCTAACCAACTAACTCTAACCCCTTAACCTTAACCCCCTAACCCCTTAACCCTAACCCTCTCACCCCTAACACCTTAACCCTAACTCTCTAACCCTTTAACCCTAACCCTCTAACTCTCTAACCCCTTAACCCTAACCCTCTCACCCCTAACACCTTAACCCTAACTCTCTAACCCTCTAACCCTTAACCCTCTAACACACCGATGGGAGGAACTACCCTCATAGGAAGAGCTACGTGATGGGAGAAGCTACTGTAATGGGAGGCTCTATGTGATGGGCGGAGCTACGTGATGGGAGGAGCTACCATGATGGGAGGAGCTACTGTAATGGTAGGGGCTATGTGATGGGCGGAGCTACATGATGGGAGGAGCTACCATGATGGGAGGAGCTACTGTAATGGGAGGGGCTATGTGATGGGCGGAGCTACGTGATGGGAGGAGCTACCATGCAAGGTCCCACCTGCCCATCAGGACGTATTAACATTGATACCCATTTAAAAACCTCAGGCACAGGAATCAAGTGATTTGGGAATATAGAATATTCAGCGTGAAGCAAAGGCTCGAGGCTTCAGACGTCCTCGGGCTCAGTGAGCTAAACCCCTCTGGGCCCGTTTGACTTCTACCTGCCGACCTGACTGAGAGCCAGAGTGTGGCTTACAGCCCCGTCTGTCTGGGCTCTGCATGCGGCATGCGAGCCACTGGTAGCCCATCACCGGGTGGTATAAATCAGCCCGATCATTTCATATTTGCTTTGGCTTGTTGGTGTAAATTCCATACAGCACGCCGAAAATGTTATGAGCTCCAATGACCGGAGGGAACGGTGTTATAGAGCAGCTATGTTTATGAAATATTCAAGGAATGCTTACCATGTCTCCCTTCGGTCCGTTCTGTCCCTGTGTGAACATTAAAGCAGTGAGTGCAGGTGGTATAATATATAATATAATATACAATAATATAATAACTGCATCAAGATACTACTTGCATGTTTAACCCCACCCAATAATAACAGTAGTGTACTAGAGATTGTATTACAATAATGAGTATAATCATTCTTAGTTTAATTATGCTCATCATCTTTACTGAAGCAGCACTCAGCTACTCAGTTATTTCACTTCATGACGGGAACTTGGCGAAACTCACAGACTTGCCATCCAACCCAATTGGACCCTGTAGGAGAAGAGAGGGGATGTTTCAGTACATATGGAGATCAGCATCACTGCATGACCCACCACCTGGCCGCTAGCTAAACACCGAGCAGGTAAAGTAGAATGTAAAGGTGAGATGCATCCAGTCCAGTTGGCAGTGAAGTGAAATATATGCTACGATAAACCCTGATCCAGGAATACCTCTTAGTACTTTACCTGCCTACTCTGCAGGATTAAAAGTAATAAAATAAAGTTTACGTCTGACTGCAGTATGGTGGAGAAGCCCTCAGTGCTGCTGCTGGTGGCCATTCGTGATATTGCAGCAACGCTAGTGATTTACATTGTATTGCCTTTGGTCGCTGGAGGAACAATTTATGATCTTTCTTGGCTTGTTTTGGCTTTCATAGAATAAATCCTGCTGTTACTTTTCATTTTGTTTCTTTAAAAGGTAAATAGACTGTACTTGTACATCTCTTTTCTAGTCTTCTGACAACTCAAAGCTCTTGAACACCACACGCCATTACAAGGAGCTACCGGTCCATCAGGACTAATGTTCACATTTTGGGCTGAATTCTGTCAGCAGGGCATTGAACCGCCGTTCCTTGGGTTAAAGGACGACCCCAACAGACTTATTGTATTGACTTCTCGCCTCGTGGAACAAAGCCAAGAGGCTTCCACTGCTTTTGGGATGTGAAGACTGTTTGCTGTTGACAGCACATCACAAATCAATGAAAGTCTAACGAGCAGTCGACCCAAAGCAGACTTTACTTTAACGTCTACAAGATGGCTGACAAGCTGTCTTTTGTTTATTTAAGTGAAATGTGAGTATGCAGCTTATGGCTGATCATGGAAGCATTAATAAAGTATCTATCATATCTATCATCGTCTACAGCAGCAACATGACATCACTCACTGGGAAGCCTGGAAATCCTCTCGTCCCGGGTTGTCCCTGAAGAGACACAGAACAACAGGAAGTGAGTTTGTTGTTGTCCTGGAGGTCTGGTTTTAAAACATCAGCTGGAAGAAGGTCAGCGGGAGAGGAACCGGTCCTCTCTAGTTTTTATACCTAATTTAATAATTATATATATATATATATATATATATATATATATATATATATATATATATATATATATATATATATATATATATATATTGATGTAAAATAAACATTGAGTCTAAATTAAATGTTTTGTCGAACATTTCCAAAATCCATAATGTACTTTCAGGCTAAATATGAAAGTAAACCTGCAGAAGTAAGGAAGTAGGTAATGTAAGTAAAGTTTATTTGTATTGCTCTTTTTACAGATCAGGGTCACAAAGTGCTGAACAGGGGTCAGGAAAAATACATAAATAAATAAGAGACTTCAAAACCAGTTTGGCAATTACAGGGCCAAACATTTCAACAGAAAAGGGATAACAAGATAAAAAGCAGGTCGTAGATCATGTGTTTAACCAATCACTAGTGTAAATAAGTATGTTTTTAGTCGGCTTCTAAACGATAGACCTCCTTAAAGAGCGTCCTCTGCCACTGTGACTCAGCTGGAAGCTCTTTGAAGAAGTCAGTTTGAGCACCTTGAGGTCAGTTATTTTCTGTTTTAGCAAAATACTATTTCCAAGGTCAAGAGTTCATTTTCAAGGCAACAATGGCGAGAAGTCTTCGCATAATAAGTAGATACATGATGAAAAGATAACATCTCTGCAAAACATCATTTTCTTCCTTGAGTTAAGTATCTTTCATGCTGTAATCTTCTAGCTACATGCATGTTATTTTCTGTGGAATGGTTCCCTGCATGTAGTTGGATGTGCTATTAAAAATACAGCGAGCATATATCCATAAAGTGAGCGCTGTGCAGCACGAGGTGGAGAACATCTTTGCACTCAGAGAAGACGCTGAGGCGCTGGGCTTGCCTTCAGCTGTCAGCTCCTCTCATTCCCCTCACCTCTCTGTTGATTTACCTCTCTCGTTGCATCTCGGGTCAGGACCGGAGTCTCTCGTGTCGATCTCACCTGCTGTGCTAAACCAGCTCCTAAGTGCTTCTGACTGACTGGCCCTGTAAGCTGGGAAGTTGGCTGCTACTGCGCAGCGCTTCCTCCACAGCCTGTTCCTCATTAGCGGCGCATACAGCAGCCATGCAGCAGCAGTGGGCACACACAGGTTCAGATTGTAAGAACCCCCAATTAGAAGAACAGATGTGTGCGCTCCACTTAAATTGGCTAGACTGAGGCCATCTTTAAAAAAAAAAGAAGGCATATTATGGTACTTAAGAGGCCACATCGTCCACCTGGAAACCGAAAAGGAGACGGAAAACAAACACTGCAAGCGTTTGGCCTCGTAACAAGAGAATGTATTTATTAACAATAAGGTGTCTGGATGGACATTGAGTCCAGTTGGACCAGGATGCATATCCCTCCCAATAAAGCAGGCATGACTAATGATCCAACATGTGGCCGAAATGCACACACTCTGTCATTACATAGCATTATTCCATCATGTGTGGTGTGTGCATGTGCTTGGCTGGACTCTCCAATCGACGAGTGTAATCAACAGAACTGAAGGTCTGTTGTGTTTAGGAGCCCTAATGCGATAAGCAGCGGGCTAATAAAATGCTCGGTTTCATTCAAGATTAGAGGTTCACGAGGTGTGGGGAGAGGTGGAGGCTCTTACCGGAGGGCCTCTTGGACCAATGATAGACAGACCTGGCTCGCCTGGGGCTCCCTGGAGCAGATAGAAGAGAGGAAGAAAGAGGAAGATATCATAAGAGACATTCAGCACATCCAAAAGTGAATAGCTTCAGCGGAGGCGGATCCGTCCACTAGCATCGGTCCAACATGAGTCTGATCCCGGCACATGAAGACCTGCTCCCAGACAAGCGAGGTGGACAGGCTTATACATGTAAAGCTCTGGTCTCACTAGAAGGTTCCTCTGTGAAGAGTTAGGGTTAGCTGCTTCAGCTAGCGAACTAACTGCTAACAAGCTAGCTAGCTGGGAGCTAATTTGGCTATTGCTCTCGGTAGCTGCTTACTATCCAACAGACATATTGGTATTGACTTCTCTCCTCCTGTAACAAAGCCAAGAGGCTTCCACTGTTTTTGGGATGTGAAGACTATTTGCTATACGTGTCAAAAATCAATGGAAGTCTAACGAGCATTGCCCACGCAAAGAAAATCCACAATTTTCCTCAAATCATTAATTGCTTGATGGATCAGGCCTCACATATTCAGATGCGTAATCACTTTCGTCCCAGACCAACTGGTTTCAGGACTGTGGAGCTTCGTAACTCGACAGTGTGACTCAAAAGGTCAGCAGTGCTGCTGTGTAAACACTGGAGTCCCTCTGGGCTCTGGATTTGGCCCAGAATGGTTGATTTGAGACGGCGGCGGCCAGAGCAGCTCCTCTTGATCCCCTCTTGCACAATCCCACAAACCACTGAGGCCACACGGGCCAACTCGGGTTTCCAGCACTTTCCCTTATTAGCTTCTGTCCTCCTGAAGGAAACCCTATCTCAGGGACATATCTGATGGTCATCCATCAAAGGCAGAGGTGATTCTAAATGTTCCTCAACAAATGTCCACTTTAGGAGACCAAGAAGTTGTTTCCTCACACTTGGTTCAACGTCAGACACATCACCCAGGAGGCCAGACGGCCAGCGTAATGGTGGAAAAAGAGGCTTCCTGTTACCTGAGGCAGGTTTCAGTTCCTTCATTGGTTCATTTTCAACAGCTTTAGTAGGTTAGACAAGTGAGGATCTGCAGACACACTCGTGCAGAGATTGAATAACTTTGATTGCGAGAGGTCAAGGCAACGAGGCGAAGTTAGAATCACAACTAAAACCAGGACCCGCTCACAGTCCCACATGAAGCCATGCACACGTTGTTGAAGACGACCACACAAAACTATGTAGATCTTGTTTCCTTCCTAATGGAATTTTCTCAAGCTCATGAAGAGCAGAGTGTCCATCTGCTGCGGTTGTTTTGCAAAACCAATCCATCATGTCTTTTGGGTTGTTTCTCCTGGCCTGGCTTTCTTTGCCAGTCTCTTGCCCGCAAAAACCATCCCATCAAACCCACAGAAACCACTTGTTTGAAGAGCGCAGTGTTCTGGAAAAAGTTGGACTTCATTTATTCTCTTTAAGTCGGCCTCTGGCTTCCTTTCCTGGGGAAGATGCCTCCATTGTCGGGGACATGATCTCCAGCCAGGTCTGCTGTGTATGATTCCTGTTCTCTACTCTAAGAGACTAAACCACACGGGGGAAAACCGGATCGCTTATTGCAGCGAGTTTCCTGCCAGGAAATAAAAGTAAACCAATTGATTATTTTGGCCGCGGATCTGTAGAGCGATCCAAAAAGCCACCAGTGCGCTGTCAGCTTGTCGGGTTTTTATTCCTGTTCTCTCACGAGTCACAAGGCTTTGAGGCTGAATATGAATGAAGACGATTGGCTAATTACCAGCCTTGTTATTGTGATGTGACAATCGAGAACATGCCGAGTCACATCACATAGCGTGTTCTATATGACGAGAACACATCTGTGAGTCTGCGGTTCTGGCCCTGATACAGGCGATAGATTGCTTTAGCAAATGGTGAGAAGCAGTTCTGAAGAGGGTTCGAATGCAACAGGCTCGAGCATCTGCAACATGTTGAGGTGAAACAGGAGACACCTTATGAAAGCAACAGTGTGAGGGATTTAGTGGCATCTAGTGATTAGGTTGCAGACAGGAAGCAACAATATGACCGTCCGCTCAACCCCCCTTTCCAAGTCTGGCCTTCAGCTAGGGAGAGATACCTTTAGGATGTTATAGAACCAGTAGAAGCTATTCTCATTCCTTTTAGCTTCCTTCCTGAACCTCACTTTATCTCTAAAACTCAGCCGGCTGCATCCTTCAGACGTAAAAAGATGGAGGGAAAAAGGTTCATGCGAAAACTATTTATTGTTGCAGCTGGAAGTATATTACTCAACATCTTGCGAAACCTTGTTCGCGAGCACAAAGAATGAAGACATTGTCTTGGGAACTAAGTCTCTGTCCAAATCCAGTGTTGCTCTCCAACACTCCAGGATTGGAGCAACGGCCATTTTGAAACCTGCAATGTTGACACCAAGCTTGCCCAAAAGGTCGATCGCGATCAAGCGGGATCAAGTCGGACACAAATGTAACCAGCATGCATTGCACACGCCGATCGATTCTGCACAGAACTGACAACCCGCACAAGCTGACGCTGACACACATTGCTCCACAGCGCTAGGGGTGATCGCCTCCACAGGGTCTCAGACTGACTCGTGAGCCGCTGTGCATGTAACCGGGTGTGACTTCCACATCTCAGTTCATTTCCTCTGAAGGAACTCGACCTTCGGCAAACTGCAGCGGACATCGATACTCTTCGCGGTGAGAGTTCATTTCATTGATGTGAATAAAAGTGATCAATTTGGGTTTTTAATGTGCCTGCGCTGCTGACCGTGACAGATTTACTGCATGTTTACCGTCTCTGTTGACACACTTATGCAAGTCATGAAGCCGAGTGGGAGATATCGGAGCCGACGGTAAAATCTGTCTTACATGTAATCTCCACCTCGAGGCCAATATCAATCTTTCCCCTCCCAGCTGGCAGCTTATATTCACAGTAACTTCTATGGGACAGAAGGACTTGTATCTCAGGACATAACTCTGTTCATTCTCAGTTCTCTTTGAGAAGCCCCACGCTCTGCTGTGGCCTCTATAAACCTTTCTCCACTTTCTTCGGGGAGTCTTAAATTTGAACTTTCAGACGCGTATGTGACAAATCTTTACTATTGTGTTTCATGGTGTGGAGAGTTCAGGTAATCCAACCAGGGTGGGAAACCATTTACACAATGTGACACTCACGTTGTGTAAAAATACAGAGTCCCTGGTATAAATCACATGCTACTGGTGATGTCCGCCGCTCTACGACTCTTCCTACTCGCATTGATGCGACCCGGCTGCTCTACCGGCTGCGACCCGGTTTGTCTTCGGTTGCTGCTAAATGACAACATTTTCTTGCTAACGGCAGATCGTCCCAAACTTACCTTCTCCCCTGCGTGTCCTTTTAAGCCCTGGGATCAGTCACAGCAGTCGCATGCAAACAAGATGTGAAGGGAGGAGACACAAGAGAGAGAGGAACCAGGGTTAGAGATGTGGAGAGGGTTCAGGGGCATGCAGCATCCTCAGGACTAGTGATGGGGAGTGGGGGGAAGAGCTACGTATGTGTGAGTCAGGTGGAAGCTAACGGCCTGTGTGCTTCAGACTGAGCGCTGTCGGATGTTAAAAAGAGGATTAAGGACTGTTTGACCGCTGGATGCTCATGTCCTGTACGTGTTTCTGAATGACTGCATGTCGTTCTCAATATTTTAAAAGCAACTTTCAGCGTTTATCGTGTATATGTTCAAGGAGAGACAGCTTTTGTTGTCCACAAAGACACAATTTCATCACTATGATAAGACAAAGACATACAAAAGAGACTTAAAACCCAGTTGATTTAAAGCAACTGAGACGTTAAAGATGGCAGCAGATACGTGCAGCATTACACTAGCAGTCTCTTGTCTTCCTTTGAGAAGGGACGCCTTGGACGCTCAAGCATTTTACGTCGTTTAAAATCAAATGAACACCTGCGTTGTCTCAGCCAGGTGAGAGGCCTGAGAGGCACGGATACCACAGAGTCATACGAGTAAAACATGTAAATAATACCCACATGTGACAGAGCCAAAGCTTTTGAAATATGGCATATCCAAAAGAAGCCAAATGAATCGAGCGGTTAGCCTGTAAATTACAGGCCGGTTGGTTGTGGTTACACCGCTGCACTGCATGCTGGGTGGGCCGACGACATCAAGCACAGGCTGCCTTAAATAACACGCAGCAACGCCTGATACCTGAAGAATATATTACAGTCTCCACCTGCCAGCTGTAAGGCCCAGAAGACACAGTCAGGGGCTCGTGTTACTCTGCATGTGAGAGTCTGGCAGCATCGCTGGAAGTAACTCAATGTGTGCTAAAGTTAGTTTGACAATCAATGTTGTGGTTTTTTGTATGTTTTTGTCTGTCGGAAGCAAAATGTATTTGGTTTCCTGTTTTGTTGTAAGGTGCTTTTATTTTGAAGGCGAGAAATACCGTTAAACCGAAAGTCAGAGTGCTGCGTTTAACGGCTGAAAATAAGTAAGAACCAACATAAGAGCTTGTTCTACTTCAGAGGGGTGCTAAACCGTGTCTTTATACGTTCCACGTTGACTGTTGTAAACTTAATTTTAGCCGACTTACGGTTTAACCTTTTTTTGTTGTAAAGTGCTTTTATTTTGAAGGCGATAAATTTGGTTAAACCAGAAGTTGGAGTGTGCCGTTTAACGGCTAAAATTACGTTTTTAACGGTCAATTCTGAACGTATAAAGAAACGGTTTAGCGCTCCCCAGAAGAGGAACAAGCTCTTACGTTGCTTCTTACTTAATTTCAGCTGTTAAACGGCGCACTCCGACTGCCGGTTTAACCATATTTTTCGCCTTCAAAATAAAAGCCTCTAACAAGAAAACAGGAAACCAAATACATTCTGCTTACAACAGACACAAACATGCAACAAAAAACAACAACATTGATTGAAAAACAGTCACTGTGTATTTTCTAAAACACACAGTGATACAGCGTCGTGCACTAACGATGCACTCCTTCAGTTGGGCGTGACACCCTTTAGGAGAGCTCCACAGAGCTGACATGTTCCTGATGACATCATGAATGTAATCTTTACTATCGTGCACTTGAGCCCCAAACCCGAGTCACTCACCATTCTCCCAGGAATCCCCATGTTTCCTTTGTCACCCTATTGCCAACGCAGATTCAAGAGGAACAAGGGTCATTAAGAAGGTTAGACTGAGGTCAACTCCTAAAGGGATACCTTGACCTTTAGACTTTACTCTAATTTAAATCATCTTCCACAGACACAACATCAGAACAATAGACATTATGGATGTTGAACATTGGTGGAATTGAGATGTTTGGTGTTACTAGTGGGAAAGAGACACTAACACTAATATAAATATGAATATAAACAGTAGGTCTAATGCCATGGTATCCATTTAAGGGCTTGAATCATTAGTGAGAAGAGGGCTCAGTCGGTTAAACATGCCATGCCTCTAACGCCCAGACTACAGACAGGCGGTCCATGACACTGACGAACACACACACTGCTGCATTCATGCCCGACCCAACGACAGATTCCTGTGTGGCTTCATGAACACTCTCCTTTCACACCAAAGAGAAGCAGAAACTCCATCATGAGGCTGTCATACGCAGGTATACCTACAGCAAGTAGTGCAGTGTACTTGTGTATGTAACCCTCGTACTCTTGAACCAGGACGCAGGATGTGCTAGGTTAGCATGGATGGATGGGACTGAAACACAGGACTCTCACCCAGGACACAGCTGTTCATGTCCTGAAACTACAAGTCAATGCAGTCTGTTTGTCACTCATATCTGCACTTAAGCAACTTTCACAGCTGTTTGAACCCAGATTACCATCTTTTCCTCAACCTAACCAAGCAGCACAACGTGGACCTCTCCCAGAAGTTCCCTGAAGGTTAAACACTACGCAACACATTTGCAAGATTTCTCTGAAAAGCAACAACATCTTAAATATTCACAGCTTAACTTCCAGGACTGAAAGCCGATGCAGACGAAGCGTCAGACATGCAGAACTCTTCTAAAGTTCCTCTGATGAACCCCGTCGCCTGAGAAGTTGTTGGCATTGTATGTTTCTGCAAACACGACACCTTGAATATCGTCATTTCTGAATAACAAATAACGCTAAATATCACGTCTCATCCACACAATGACACAACGTTGTGAAACAATAACCTAACCATAACTCTACACCGGTGTATTTAAGAAGTATTTTTCCTGCTTTAGCAACACCAGTGGTTATAATCCCTCTACTTATGTTATGAAATAACATGTTTTAGAGGCTCCACTGACAGCAATGACTAGGAACAGACATAACCACAGACACAAGACATACATGTTGAAGGCAATGCAAATGCATGACCTCAAACTATTGAACCCGGCAGCAATGTAGCATTCAAGCTAACTGCTTTATCAATGCAAGGTCCTCCACATCTACAGCAGCATGGTTTAGCAACTGTATGGTCAATTTATTAGCTATTATTTAATCAGAAACTTATTTTTAGTTCAGAAATAATGTGACATTAGCACCTGAAAAGCCTGTTTAATATAAAAGAGCAATCTTTTTTGGATCATGTTGGTGTTCTACACAACACATTCTCAAAAATAACATACAGTTTCTTCTCATTAGAGTAGCTTTTCAAAATAAAACCGCCAGCGTAGGCTTAGGAGAAGATTGTGGTTGCTGTGAATATACATATGCGTTACATAACGTGTGTTAGCATAGAACCGAAGTGGCATTAGCACTGATCTAGAGTCAGTATTGACTTGTTTCTACAGTCTCCTGAGCTACAGTCCCGTGTTTCCCTGAGCCCGGACGCGATTCAGCTGTTTGGGGTCCTGCAACATCAGATGCGTTGTTATCTCTGTCATTAGTACGCGGTGTATTCTTTAAGCCTTTAACTACTATCAGGCTTCAGCTGGGCTCTTTGAAGTCCGGTCCAAGGTCTGGATTTAAACCAAGGCCTTGGGGAGAATCTGGCACTGCCAAAAATGGTTTTAATCCAGAGCTGGAGGGAGGAGGTGTGGGGGCGGGGGGGGGGGTACCAAGCGCCTCATGTGATTATTGCCTGCGACCACAAAATACAACCTTCACTAAAGTGGCTTTTACAGCCGAATGGAGCGGACCGTGTGAGCTGGAGGAGGCTGTAAAGATATCTGCTGCACTGACGCTGAAGGTAGGCTGTTTTTACTGTACTGACACACACACAGACACACACACACACACACACACACACACACACACACACACACAGACAGCTGAGCAGTCACAGCAGCCTCCACTCGCCACCAGCAGAAGTATTGCCTGTGAGAAAAAACCCCATGAGAGCACATTTGTCGTGATATAGTCTTACAAGTGGATCAGATGAAGGCGCATATCCAACCCGGTCTCACTCCCAACTCCTCAAATACCGACGCTCAGTCGGTTCCCCCTCGGCGTCAGACACCGACACAAGGAGGCACCCTTCGGTGTCAGCGCACCGGGCTTTCAGCGGACTCCGATGGGAAGCCGTCCACGCCCTAGAGCAGCTGATGGAGGAGGAGGAGGATGGGTCAGACCAACTGGACTTTCACTCATACGAGTAACAAAAGGTCAGCGTTGACTCATTTGTTCTGGGGACTTTAGTCACGAGGGTCATTAGTCAAGTTAACGTCCATCATCTTTTCACTTCTGGTTAACACGTTAAAAAATGTGGAACCAATTTTGTCTCCAAACCTCTTTTTCCCTGTTTGAGTCGTCGTAGGAACCCCAAATTAATTTCAATACTTGTGTTTAGTGTATGAATTTGTTCAGCAAAGTCTTGGAAAAAAAAATGTATATCTGCAAAAAAAAACACTTTTAGAAGATATTTTGATTTTAACTATGAACATCCAGCATGATGTGAGCCAGATTCCCCAAAAAGCCTCCTGGAGCGTCAATAAGACACCTTTATGGAAAGATTAGGACCTAAAGAATCAGAACCTGTAACAAAAATCACAATAAAACAAAGTCTTGTCCTGGTAGGAAGGAGTTTCAGTCAAAAAACTGCGCTGTTCGGTTAAAAAATGGAAAAATATGACGTATTTTATGCCTAAAGATTGTCTGAATGGGGCATGCTGGGACTTAAATAGGAGCAGGAGGATTTTCTGTGCATGGTTTCCAAAAGGTTGAACAACTTCCTGTGAAGATTGTTTCAAATAGACTGTTCCCGGGGTCGTGGTTTTCGGTTACTTTTTCCCCTCAGTCCGCCCGTGATGTGGACTATACGGCACTCACTGAAGGCCTAGCTCTGAAACCCACGGCCTGCCACTGCTACAGGAAGAGCTTCTGTCAGTTATGAGAGGGTGTGTGTGTGTGATCCATCCTCCTCCTCTGGTTTTGAAGACCTACCTATACCTTCACATTCTGAAATAACCAGCATACACTGCTCCCTCCTTGTCAGCCCTGACAGGCCTTCCTCCTGTAAACCACATCCTCCAGCCGCTCGCTCGGTCCAGAGCCGCCCTCGCTTTCATTTCCCTCCACTCCACGGGCGTCATCAATCACCAATCCGAGAAAAGGAATCTCATTGACACAAACCTCTCAGAGAAACTCAACCGTGGGACTGTTTTATGGACCTGTTTCACTGGTGGGTTTGTCAGGACCTGATGGGATGTTGCTGCTTGTAACGGACTCCTCGAGGACAGAGGTCAGACACTAGAGGGCCACCTGTTGTCCTGATGGGAACCATGTGGCTACGACAGAGGGAGAGGGTTAGCGCAGCAGAAAGAGGAGGACAGCGTTGGGCTGAAGGGAAGGAGGCAGAGAGGTCAGAGCGGGACGTTAGCATCACATTCAAGCTGCAGCAGGTTGAAGTCAAACCACCAGAAGGAAGAGACGCGATGCAGCCAGCAGCTCATGCGTTATGAATGTTTAGTTCAAGGTGCTAAAGCTACACGGTGCTAAAGCTACACGGTGCTAAAGCTACACGGTTCCACTGCGGTACTGACGTCTCTGAGGGTCTGAGAGGAGACGTGATCAATGAAAGGAGACAAAACTCTTTTGAATGTATCAGGACACGTTCAAGTTCTCTCAAAGCCGTTTCTTCTAAAATACGTCATCCTGCCTCCATTATCTGCATACGTGGAAACATTTATTCAACAAATATTAACCGCTATCTCAGTGCCTCAACTAATGAATCACTTGTAAATGTTATTAAATATCTTTCAGTATCTTCATAGTTTAGTTATGAGCTTATTTTATTTGCTAATCCAGTTTTTGGGCCCACTAATCCCGACTAATATTACATTATATGTTTTGTTTTGGTTAGTTTTGCAGCCATGAACATATCCGAGTCATTTTGCTGCGTTGTAGTTTTGTTTTGTGTGTGTGCATGTCTATGTTAAGAGTCAAGTTAAGAGTACAAGTTAAGAGTCCCTTTATGCTGTAAATCAACTACAGACATGCACTTACATAACACTGTACTTAAAGACACAATGTAGCTATTTGTTACACCATTTACTAAAGCTAGGCTACAAGCTATGCTAACAGCTAGGCTACGAGCTAGGCTACCAGCTAGGCTACAAGCTAGGCTGCGTGAGGCGCGTGGCCAATAGTTATTTTAACCCAAACCATGAGGTTTTTTTCACTAGATCTAACCAAGTAGCTCAAGTTATAATTCAAACTTTGGTTTGTAAAGTAGAGTTTGTGTTGTATCTTCTTTCAAAAGATGCATCGCCTCAATTTAAGCAGCATATATGTTTCCTCCAAAACTAATCCAGCAAAGTAAATTAGGAGAAACAGATATATTATATCTCTGATATATTGTTTTTCACTCAGTCCGTGATCATTACAACTCTTTCTAAAACCAAGACAACATCTCCTCAGCAGAGCCGTGAGAGATCAACGCTGCAGTGAAAACTCCTCATGCAAACACGGAGACGCAGCCAGACACAAGTTGAAGACCAGTTACCGGAAAGCCTGCTCGTCCAGGAGGACCCTGAGGAGGGAGGAGACAAGATGGTACAAAAAGGAAAGAGTGAATTTACAGATGAAGTCCACATCATGACATATGTCTGCAGTGAGGAGGGAGAGGACGTGACTCTCATGTGAACATGTGAGACAGCAGAGCAGCTGATGAGCAACATGCCGCTACACAACATGCCCAACACACACTTCACCACAAACACTCATGCAAAGGTTGTTTCTGGGAGGAAGCGAGCACGTTTCTGTTGGAGCCTCCAAGCGGATCTCAACATCTCCTGATGCGACAACACAACACAAAGAGCTGCAGCACACAGAGCTGCAGCACACAGAGCTGCAGCACAAAGAGCTGCAGCACAACGGCTGCCGGCTGCGCCAGCTTCAAGCAACAAGGAGGAGACTGAAGTCAAGTGTGTTGTGTTCATTTAGAGGAACACAAAGCTGCTGCTGGACCTTCACAAGAGGAACGAGAACTGGAAACAGGAACTCTTGACTTTTTACCAAAAGCTGCTGAGGAATAAAATGCTCTTGAATGAGGGGGAGGGAGAGAGAGAGAGAGAGAGAGAGAGAGAGAGAGAGAGAGAGAGAGAGAGAGAGAGAGAGAGAGAAAGAGAGAGAGAGAGAGAGAGAGAGAGAGAGAGAGAGAGAGAGAGAGAGAACTCAGATGAAAAGAAACATCCCAGGTGCAGGTGAAGCGGTGCGATGCGGCTTCATACGATCGATCGCTACACAAACGTTGTGTTCCTACATGTTTGTTATGAACTGTTAATATTCACTCTCTCTATTCAATAAGATATCTATGAATCTGTACATCTCATTCTGTTGCATAGAGGTCGATGTGTTTCAGACCCAAACCCCTCTGAAGGCCTGTAGTGGGAGCGCTGGGCTCTCAGGTGGGACTGTGGCGAGGCAACAGTGTGCAAACTCTTCCTGTGAGACCTCGGATTGTTGAACTACCTGGATGCGCATGAGGCGCATAAGAGGCATGAGGGGCATGCGGCGCATGAGGCACATGAGGTGCATGAGGCGCATGAGGCGCATGAGGGGCATAAAAGGCACATGAGGTGCATGAGGCGCATGAGGCGCATGAGGGGCATAAGAAGCATGAGGCGCATGAGGGGCATGAGGGGCATAAGAGGCATGAGGCGCATAAGGCGCATGAGGGGCATAAGAGGCATGAGGCGCATAAGGCGCATGAGGGGCATAAGAGGCATAAGGGGCATGAGGCGCATAAGGCGCAAGGGAGGCATGAGGCGCATGAGAGGCATGAGGGGCATGAGGCGCATAAGGAACAAGAGGCGCATGAGGCGCATGAGAGTCATGAGAGGCATGAGAGGCATGAGGCGCATGAGAGGCATGAGGGGCATGAGGCGCATAAGGCGGAAGGGAGGCATGAGAGGCATGAGGCGCATGAGAGGCATGAGGGGCATGAGGTGCCGAGTGTGAACACGCTGGATGGAGCGCCGGCCCGTTAGCTCCCGGGTCTCCACGGGCCGCCTGCAGGGGGCAAAGGTCGCCCACGGCCCGGAAGGAACCCTTCACTTGAATTACACAGCAACGCTCCAACATGTGGCTCCAATTTGGCAAAGTGCTGCTGAATGAATGGGAGGGGGCTTGGGGGTTTGGAGGTTGGGTGGGGGGGGCATGGTCCCATGGGTGCTCCTCTGTTCAATAAGAAGGGAGCTGGGATGCAGAGAAAAGAGGTTTGATTTATTCCATTCCTACTGCTGTTATTTCCCCCTGAAGGTGCAAACCTCCAACTGTGAATAATAATCATTTGTTCTTTTTAGTGTCTGTTGGGATCCACAGTTTTAAAATGCTAAAAAATAACGAGTCATTCATGAGTCCAGCACAAAAGAATAACGACGCCCGTGGACGTCCAAAGCAGTCCATGGACTCGATCTGTTTTTAAAAAGTGTCAGACGTGAATGTAATACGTCTGTTCTACGTAAATGTAATTAATTGAACATGGAAACGTTCAACCGATCAATATTTTGCTGGTCTCATCCGGCGTGGTGACGGAAACGCAGCAGTCACGCTCCAGACACCGCAGAGCTCATTGCCGATTGTCGCCAATATTGGATGATAAACATTTGTTTCCCACAGTTTATGCTCTGTAATAATTCCAGATCCAACGGAAACAATCACATCATCGTTGTGTGAACCAGTGTGATGCTAACGCCTGTCGGCCTCCAGGAATACATAATAATAATAGTAATGATCCCCGCAGCAGTAAAAGCGTATTAAAGCCGGACCTCGGCCTCCAGGCGGCCGCGGCGCTCTGGAGCCGGATCAATGCATCGGCCGTTCCTCGCTTTGTATTCCAGGAGAGACTTCAGAGACGACGTGGAATCCGACCACGTCTTTAGTTTGAAGAGCTCGCGTCCCGTGGAGATGGAAGTGTAGCGAGAGTGGAAAATCCGCCTCGCCGTCTGACCTCATGCACCTTCAAACCTCCTCAGCAGGAGCGATCAATCAAACTTTCCATGGAGGGATATTTGGCAAGAGCCGATTTTGAAACTGACGGCGGTAACAAAAAGTCAAACTCATCGTGGGCCAGATGTTTGGAAACGTTGTGCCATGGAGGCACGGGGGCCCGGAGGCTGCGAGACGAGATCCACTCGTCCTGTGCGTGCAGAGCAGCGTGGGGTTGAAGCCCTTTCCAGCACTCAGTGGGCGAGAGGCAGACGGGGACTCAGTCAGGTTCACAGAGACGGGGAGGGGACGCCAACGCCCCACACAGGGAAAAACCAGCTGGCCCTGAAGGTTACAGCGCTAACCCCGCGAGCTACTCACTGAACACTGTGGAGGCCGGCTAACCTCGATGTTAACACACACAGTGAATCGTACAAAAGCAGCACTGTGTGGACAACTTGAAGCGTAGTTGAGAACATAAAAGATACACGAAACAAAGCATTTGCTTCATGCCAGAATAATATGAGTATACTATGAATGATTTAATTGTAAAGAGGCATGTAATGAAGCACTGCATCCACACAAGGCAACACATTGGCAGCAGGTATGTTTAGTCACTTTACCACATACGGGTCACACACGGCGTCTGGTCTACTTACTGGAGGTCCTGCAAGACAAAGACAAAGAGAGAGAGAATGCTTTTAGATTCACAGACAACACGGATGATGCACAGACAGTCAAAAGGACATTCTTATGATTGGTTCATAGTGTTTTTAATGCTTTGAACAGGGCTAAACTCATGCAGTGGGTCCACTTTCTGCCCTTAACGCCTCGTTTCCACATGTTTGTGATTCTGGAGGAAAGGTATAGCAGTGCGCCCTCTACTGGCCAGCATCAAATACATCTCTCTGCAGATGGATTGAGATTAACCTGCAGAGTCGTCCAGTCTAGACGAGTCACATTCATGCATTGTGTTCATCACTCGGTGCGTACGGTCTGTCTGACATCGGCTGAGCAAAAAAAGGCAACGCAGCGATGATCAGGAAGGTTCTCATGTCAGGATGTTACAGTCGTCCTGCAGACACACGGCTGTGTGTCTGAGGCCTGGTTCTGTACTCACTGACCTCTTCTTATCTGTATCTTCAAACAAAAGAACAAGCCACTAACTAGGAAGTATCCCCATGTTTTTCAAAGGAACGTCTTGTTCAATCGTTCAGACATAGTCCACGGTGTGGTTTTTAAGCTCTTGGGGTCTCGATCGCTCTGAAAGCTCCGTGTTTGGTCAACATTTCACCCCCCAGGCAGCGTCCTGGGATTGACTGGGAAAAGAGAGACGAACACTAGAGCAGAATCCACTCCACAACGTCTCGACACCTTCAATTATGGGAAATCCTTTTCCATAAACGACTGAAATGTCACGTGAGCTTGTTGAGTGGTTGTTTTATGAGCCTCCCCAGACTGAGAAACCTTATCAAAAACCATCCAGTGTTTATTTCAGACGCAGAATTGACCTTTCATAAGAACCGATCCGCCTCCCCTTGACCTTATGAGCACAAACGAGGTCATCGGAAAAAAATCTATTACTGCTGAATCCGGACAAGGGCCACAAAAGATGAAGTTACGTCCGTCACAGCGAGGTGGAGGAAACCAGTAATGACCAATCTGTCCTCTGAAAGGTCGAATCAAATCCCTGCTTTATGTTCTGAGCAGCTTTATGATGTCTGAGGGAAAGAGGAAGCACTTCTACCAACAACTGAAAGGTCAGAGATGTATTGTCAGAAGACGTCATGAATGTTACTTTATTATCCACCAACCCGAGGAAAGGACAACGTTTTAGGAGAAGCTCAGCCGTTCATAACACCAGAGGAAGTGGAGGACATTGGTTCACGACTCAAGTCCACTGGGATTAGTTTAACACTACGGGAGTTCTTATAGTCATCATTCATTTTTGCATGTTAAGTCATCTCTTGCTGTTTTTAACTTCAACGTGACAGACTCCAACACCAATGTGATCGATGTTATCGGCGTGGTCGCAACCCCAGCCTGAAAACATAATGGTCCTCTAACTTTCATACATAATTCAGTCATGAAGTCATCAATCCGTTGGCGGAGCAGCAGTCCACATGTCTCCTTCACCTTTCATCACTGACTGCTCCCCAGCGGTCCACGCATTCTCATCTCAACCTCAACTGAGAGCCGGTATTACGTCATGAAATGCCCTCATCAGGTGAGGGACTAGAACTCTGAAGGTGTACCTTGGTGCACCATCTAAGCAGCAACCATCTTGTCTCTGTTATGAGACGGGATCTGCTTTGTCCCAGCAGAGCGAGACTGTTCCAGTCTGTGGTCACCCAGCGTAAACTTAGACCTTCACTGAATGCAACAGTGGGGAAAGCAAACATGGAAGCAACATTCCTGTTGCATTCTGGGCCTGCCATCACATCCTGTTGGCTCGCCCCCCCCCCCCCCCCCCAAGGGACATACTGCAGAGCACCTTGATCCAAAAGGCACTTTGGGGGTCCGGAGGGGGGAAGAGGGTTTGAATATAGCGCACTGAGCGGCGCCTGGAGCCGAGCAACAGCTTTACATGCAGCGAGCAGCGGGCACCACATGAAACAAGCGTCACACTCATAAACACACACACACACTGAAAGGGATTTCGCTGGACTGCATTGATGTCATTGCTGTCAAACCGTCGCAGACACCTGTTGCTTCTGCTTATGTAACCGCACTCGTTAGACGGGGCCGGAAACGGAGATCTAATATCGGACGCCAACATGCAAAGTCATGGGCGTTCCCTCGCCCTGCTCCTATTGGAGGCCGGCGTCTGCTCCACACGCACTTTAGCTCGTTTTCAAAGCAATTACGCAACCTCGGACACTCAACTTTTAGTACTAGAATACTTTCATATTTCTGCATCTGCAAGAATGATCAACCTTCCAATCGACCTCTGTAACGGACCCTTTGTCGTCAGCTCTCTTCTCCTCTTGTGTCACAAAGAGTGAACTGTCTCAAGATGGCCGCCCACCTGCCCGTCGCACCGATCTCCGTCCCACACGGTCCAGGAATAAACTCTGGAATTTCAGTTCTGAAAATATCCGGATCCAAACCCAGCAGCACGGCGTCCTCGCTGACCGCCGCTCGCTCAGATTCCCTCGCTTCTCCGGTTGCTCTTGTAAACACGAAGCAGCCGCCGGGGCAAATGTTCTGGGAGCCGAGGATTGAAAGATTGGACATTTGAAAGCGTTGGAAGATCATAGATCACAATTCCTCTATATTGCCGTGAAAATAATATTACATTTGACCCCAAATGTAATTAAAAGGTAGAAGTGATTAAGACCCATACTCATTGTGACTGAATGGAGTTTGGAGGCGTCGCAATGCATCCTCAACGCTAAAGTTAACGTAAGCTGTTAGCTCCTCTTTGCTAACAGCTAACCGCAACTTGCTTTCAACACAACATTTGTTGTTCACAATGTAGTTTTATCAGAGACAAACATGGTGGAGGACAGTGTTTAACACAGGTGTGCGGTAGCGGCTAGATCAGGTAGCCAGGGGCACGGACCTGATGCATGGACTCAGCTTTGGCATTTTAGGCTTTTCAATATTTTCCAATACGAGGATCGATATCAGAACAACTCTCGCCGGGTCAGCGAGTTAGCCCCGATGACCTTCCCTCTAGATAAGGTCACTGTGTTGACCCCCAGGCTGGATCCCCCTCAGTGAGCCTCCAAAGCCTCCAAAGGCATCATGAGCAGAGACTACAGGGTGCAACAACCATGGACCAGGTTCTCAGATAAAAAGGGCTCTGCGTTGGGACTTTAAGGGACAACTCTGACAGAGCGATGGTTTAAGTGGTCTGTGGCTTCCTGCAGGACCAGTAGGGGACACCCCATCCTTCATGAAGGGGTCTGCAACACTTTTCTAATTCAAATCAAACAGCTTGGACCAATAAGTATCCTGATGAAATGTGCAGGTGCTGCGAGGTGAGTTTGAGGTCCAGGTCCCCATTATGCAATAAAAATAAGAACAACTTCAAATAATCCCCCTTGACGTCAACGGGACCGGCCTGTTTGCGCTGTCAGCCGAGCGCGTCCCCTCACCTCCACGGTTTCAGTCGCTCGGCTCCCGGTCTTCACATTCGCAGATATTTTTTTGCCAAGGAAAAAATGACTCAGCTATGTAAATTCACTTTCACACATGAAGGGTTTACAGCTGCAGTTGTGCAAACAGTGGAGGGATTTACTGAGGGGTGTGTCCGTCAAAGGATAAAACAAAATGAACTCTTGCACCTCGCTCATGGGGAGAAACGCCTCCACGTCTTACTGAGAGCTGGAGGAAAGCTTTCTGTTTAAATGTCATGCCTCTTCCACACACACACACACACACACACACACACACACACACACACGCACACAAACACACACAAACACACAGTTGTGTTAACGTGCTTTGCTTTGCTAACCCTACCCATAGCTATAACCACTACCAGCCCTAACCTAACCTTTACCCTAACCTGACCGACCCAACCTTTATTTTGAACCTCATCCTAACCTCTTGACCTCATGGGTGGCCTCACATGCGTTACGGTCGTCGCCATCTTTGTTTTTTTGGAGCTTATTTGGGCTGCTGAGAAGTTGTATACGCCCTCACAGCAGCTGCGTATTGTCAATCACCATGTACATCAAGAGAGAAGTAGAGTCATTTGTATAGATTTCTATACAACCAGAGGAGTCGCCCCCTGGTGGTCAGGAGAGAGAATGCAGCTTTAACACATGAAGCATAGACTTCTATACAACCAGAGGAGTCGCCCCCTGGTGGTCAGGAGAGAGAATGCAGCTTTAACACATGAAGCATAGACTTCTATACAACCAGAGGAGTCGCCCCCTGGTGGTCAAGAGAGAGAATGCAGCTTTAACACATGAAGCATAGACTTCTAGACAACCAGAGGAGTCGCCCCCTAGTGGTCAGGAGAGAGAATGCAGCTTTAACACATGAAGCATAGACTTCTATACAACCAGAGGAGTCGCCCCCTGGTGGTCAAGAGAGAGAATGCAGCTTTAACACATGAAGCATAGACTTCTAGACAACCAGAGGAGTCACCCCCTGGTGGTCAGGAGAGAGAATGCAGCTTTAACACATGAAGCATAGACTTCTATACAACCAGAGGAGTCGCCCCCTGGTGGTCAGGAGAGAGAATGCAGCTTTAACACATGAAGCATAGACTTCTATACAACCAGAGGAGTCACCCCCTAATCCTAACCTTAATTCAACTTAATCCTAACCTTAACCTAACCTTGACCTCAATCTAATCCTAACCTTAATTTAATTCTGACCTTAATCTAATCCTAACCTTAATTTAATTCTGACCTTAATCTAATCCTAATCTTAACTTAATCCTAACCTCCCCTTCACCTTAAACTAGGTATTCACCCTGAAACGGAGTGATTCCCGCTGTGGGGACGTGGGGATTATTGGGCTTTATAACAGTGTCCGTGTTGGGTTTGCATCCCAACACAGAAAAGAAATGAAAGTTAATCAAACACCATTCCTGCCTTCGCTGCTCAGTTAAAAGAAGAAACGTCCATCAGACAGAGCGAGGACAAAGGCTCCCATTCTTCATCCTCATCCTCGGCTTATTAAGAACATAGAAGAAAGCTGGGCCATTCCCACGGAGCACTTATAGCTTTGTTGCCTCGTAAAACACAAAGTCGAAGTTTTAAAGCCGCCTGTGATTTCTTTGGCTGGATGCTAACTCCGCGTCTTGCCATGAAACCATGCAGAATGTGGAGAGGAAGGGAGTCTGAGAAGAAGGTCACTCGCGCTCGTAAAGTGAATGATTCTGCTCCGGATGACCCGTCAGGCCTGCAGAGGGAGGGTTGACCTCTTCTGCATGTGACCCGTTCAGAGCCCGGACCGCTGATGAACTCTCCATGTGCACTGTGAAGGCGCCGCCCTGCAGGATATCTGATGCATTAAATCAATTAGAGGCCAGATAACCTGAACCTGTTGCATACAAACCAGCTTCTCATTCCATCAAAACGCTCCGCAGATGTTTCACTTGGATTAAAACATGTCCAGGATTAAAAGATTCTTTTTCGTGGACTAATGTCATGATTTAGTGCCAATTATATCAAATTAAAACGACCAAATGCAGCTTTTAGTGGTATAAAAAAGAACTAAACGGCCGTGTAAAGCTGCAGAATTGGTGACAATTCCTCTTTGTGCCCAACCTTCTCACATTACACATGACATTTGATCTGCTGTCGCCTGAAAATATTGATTAGTTACGCTTTAAATACAACCCAGAATGTAATTGCAGCAACGTCCAGCGCACAAGAGCAGGCTCTGTGGTCCAGAGTGAGGAAAGACACGTATTTACTTTATACACAAACGTCCTGTAAATCATCCCGCTGCATTAGCTTCACGTTCTCGTACAATAAACACTTCACTTCGAGCTCGGGAAGCCGGTAACGCCCCGAGGGTCTATCGCTAGGAAATTAGGCTGAACATCAGAGGTCATGTTTCCTCCCCTGGATGATTCAGCGATGCACAGTCTGAACCTTTCTCCATTGACTTAACGCACTGAGGGTTTATTCAAACGTCTGGATGTGGGAGGAGGAGGAGGGATGGGGGGGCTGTTGTTGGGCCTCGGGGGCAGGAATTAGCAAGACACAAAAGAAGAAAAAGTTTTGACTTTTCCAAGTGGAGCGGTCTGAGGTTTAGGGCAAAGCAGAGAGGGAGAAGACGAGATGCCGGCGGATAATTGAGAGCAACTAATAAGCAAAAAAGAGGACGACGGTGAGCCGTGCCAGAGAGAGTCAGACACAAACTCTCTTTAAAGACCGGCTGATTATGTGGGAGAAAACGGGAGGAAAGGGAAACCGGAACGAGGCTTCTTCTCAGCGCCTCTGGCTCGGATGCACCTCCCACACTGTAACCCGAGAGGGGCCCTTTGCGTGAAGGAGCCCTCAAAGGTCCACGGGCCCCTGTCATGAAAACCAATATGTCACCCGGCGCTTCCTTTGCTCCATGTCACCAGCGTGAAGGAGAGGAGAGGCAGAGAGGCTGTGCAACTCATCTGCTGTGAGTTCGTCCTGGATAAGTGGGCGTGGCCGGTGGGCGTGGCCTGTGGGCGTGGCCGGTGGGAGAGGAAGTGAAGCGCTCTCTGGGTGGAGAGGCCGAGCCAAGAGGAAGTTCCCCTGAAGAGGCCATTCAAACATAATCAGACTTGACGGAGTCAGGAACAGTGATGCCAAGTGTCTGTCTTCATTTTCTATTGTCCGCTGAAGATTAATACGTTTGGATTATTTGTTATGAGTTCCTCTCTAAATGGATTAAGCAGGATTCTTCATCTGCTGATTCATTCTTTCGCTCCACAGAAAGAGATAAATTAGAGTTTAATAGACGTAAACTGTCTCAGCATCCTGACAGCATCGGATGAGACGGATCATCTCTGATGAATCTCTTTTAGGTCCTGATGGCCCTCAGTGGCCCTCAGGGGCCACCGTGTTAACAGAGGAGCATTTCCTGGAGTGCTTTCACACATCTCTGATGTTTCCCCAGACGTAGAGACTTCATGGTCTGATGTTTGACGTCATCCTCCCTCACCTACACAACAAGTTCTCCATTACATTCACACACATATTTTTCCAGTCGTTCTCTGCGCCCTTAAATCACCTCCAGGACTTCACAACAGTATTCTCCATCATGGACTGCAGGCAACTGGTGTCTCTTCCTCTCTGTGAACACGAGGCTGCGGCGTGATGGACGAAACCCCGCCTCCATTCGACCCTGACCCCGCCCCCGCCCCCACCAGACCCTCAGCTCATTACTTAGACAAATGGCCACTCAGCAAAGGTTAAAACAACACATCCAGAAGAAAGGCCAGAGTGTTTTATGGGTTAAGACCACGGCTCTCTGAGGCCCTTCCTCCCTCGTCTGTTCTGGGACTTCATCCTCATCATTTTGTTGTTTTGAATGAAATGATGTCTGAGGTCACAAGAAGACGTGAAGCAGGAAACCGCACCAACAAGAAGCGATGAGATACCGTGCGTCATCGTTCATAGCGAGACCTTTTATACCTCCACTTGAAACAGCTTGGATCTTCATAGTTAGCTTATTGTTCCAATTATGAACATGACCGCTTATGAAGGACAACATGGTTTCATCTTAGTGAGACAGCAGTGAGGCGAGGAGACAACTGGAAGGAAGGAAACTTACTCAAACTGTCCTCTTTAAACATCCGCCAGAGCTTACGATCAACTGTATTGATAATTATGAAGGCTGGGATAAGTCACAATGTGACAATGCGCCATTTTACAATGTGTTCAAGATGGCATTTTCAAGCTAGCATTCAAGCTAGCAAGTTAGTTAGCATTTTTGACGATGAAAATCTCACTGGAACAAAATATTAGTGATCATTTATTGACAAAGATGCTAACTAAATTGCTAGCTTGAATGCTAGCTTCAAAATGCCATCTTGAACAGCTTGTAAGAGTCACAATGTGACATATCCGGACCTCCATAATTATCAATACAGTTGACAGTTGGTTTTAATTGAACCTTTAGCTTTTGAGAGCACCCGGATCCATAATTCATAAGCTCCTGTCTCACTGGGTTGCAGGTTTATTGAGCATACGCGAGACATTTCAATGCACCGCCAACACATTTAGAGTCCCAAGCTGCAAGAATGTTTCGCCGGCCAACATTTTTTACACTCACACTTTAATCCCTCCGTGTTGTTCATGGCTGCTCCACCGACACGCATCCAGAAATCTCATCACAAGATGACATTTACGTGACAATTAGCGGCCAGCAAAAACCAACGTGATGGGATGAACGCCGGCTCCCCGGCGTGTGCTCCGTCATCGGAGGCCGAGGCTTCTCGCCCCGCTTTGTCACGACGTAAACGCAACACATCCGTCTGGTTTCTCCCCGGCGGCCGGCGGCTGGAACCTCAACACCCCGCGTGACTCCGTGAGCTCGCCGTTGGCCCACGTTTAAGAATGAGGTGCTGCGAGGATTTAAAGAGGTGATTCATTCTCAAATAGAGTTTCCAGGCAGGAGAAATGGTAGCCGACGCACTACGCTATGCGAGCTATTAAAACAGAAGCTCAGACGGAGGGAGAGAGGGAGCGAGGGATGGCTGAAATAAATGGAGGTAGAGTCAATGCTTCTACCATGTGTGGAGGAACCGCTCTCTCTAACAGCTCCGGCCTGTTGGGCTAATAACAAAAGCAGAACCACCAACATAAACATCACAGGCCGAGGGGCCCCGGCTCTGATCACACAGGGTTAAACCGAGCTGAAGGGAAAATAAAGAAGCTGTCCAAGGGAAAAAAATCCCAAATGATTAGAGCACTTGTGGATGGTATGATGAATGGAAAAGATTAGATTCAGGCCTGAATATATAGAGCCAGAGGAAACGGGAGGCCCGGCCACCTCACCAGGCATTTCATAATATTTGGCACACCCGAGGTCTTGAAGTGTTTCTGTGGCACCACGAAGCTGAAAGATGAGCTTGAGATTAAAGACCCCCCCCCCCCCCCTCTCCCTCTCCGTCAGTCTGATGTGGGACGACAGCAGCGCTCCGGTTTCAGCTTCTCCGAACGCCCGCCCTTCATCGCCCTCGGCCCGCTCTGACTCCTCCTCACGCCTCGCGGCGAGCCGCTCTGAAGGCCGCCGACGCGTCTGAAGCCAGGACGTAGTTTGCATTCCCGTCGGGTTGAACGGGTTTGGACTGTGAGATATTTAAGAACACTTATATTACGTTAATTAAAGACATAAAACTCACACTGCACCGCTACGTTCACAGCTATGACGCTACTGCTACAAGCACATCCATTGACCGTATCTTGGTGACGGTCGATTCCATATTTTGGGACATGAAATATAAAATGGATGAACTGTTGACATACCTTTCATACTTGATATTTTATTTAGGTATTTGTACAGTTTAACAAACAATACAAACTTCAAAAGTAAGAAAGAACCTTTTCTGCACTTTACCCGGCACAAGTAATACGAGAGCGCTGCGATATAAGGAACAAAAATAGCACAATATGCCGACGACGTGTTTTTATATACCTGTGACGCAGACGTCTGCCTCCCTAACCTTTTATATCTCTGGACATATTCGGTACATATTCAGGATACAAGCTAAATATGCAAAAAACTTGAATATTACTATTCGACTAAAACCCAACACTCCTTATAAAGCAAAGGAAACACATTAACTGGTCTCAGAAGGCAATGAAATATGTTGACATCCCTTATAAAGGTAGTTTATAGCTGAAAGATTTTATTGAGAAACTAAAGTGTCTTATATCAAGAATAAATATTAAACTGCAGCTGAAATTACAAATGCTTTTGCATCAGATAGTGGACCGTGTGTAGTCCATCAAACCCTCAACTTAGAATAGTTGTCCTCTTGTGATGACAAAGTAAATATAGCTTAACAGGCCAGCATTATTCAGGGTGATATAGCCTCTTTTTGGCCACTTTCATACTTGGAGAAGACACTTTTATATCCTACTTGATGGTTTGGTTGAACAGTGAGCCGTGGACTCATCATCATATGTCAGCCGGTCCTCTGTAATGTCAGAATGGGAGCTGTCATCAGAGACATTAGTCAGCTGGACTCCCGCCTCCAGAACAAATGAATCAGCCCACATGAGGCATGAGCGCTGTAAACAATCCTCTCGAATCGCACACAGCACCTTCATTTACCTTCAGCTGGAAAGTGAAACCCCATAGACTCAGGATGTAACGTCAAGCCACGATGAATGAACAGAGTGTGTTTGTGGGGAGAAGGAAATGCACCATTTGTTACTCACACAGGCAGACGCGTGCAGCCAGCAGGTCGCCATGCTGCAGTCACGTTTAGAAATATGATGCATCGGACTCAACGCGAAGGGCAGTTTTGAAGTCAAGAACCACTTCATTAAGTCTGAGTCCTGTCCGAGTCCAAAGGAGTCCAGACCGATTCACAACGAGTCCAGTCCTGCTCAAGACCATTAAAGACAATAATGTCTGATGCTAAACCTCATGCTCCATCATAACGCACTCAGCGCACACAGATGGGACAACAGCTCATTTGGTTTAATGAGCTCAAAACACACATCGCCCCCTACCGAAAATAATGGCCCTCCAGACAAGCATACTGCAATACCGGTCAAACCATCTCATGATCACTAATATTATGTTCCAGTGAGATTTGTGTTGGCAAAAATGCCTGCAAAAATGCTAACTAAATTGCTAGCTTAAATGCTAGCTTCAAAAGAATATTCGCAACGCTTTTCCGCCTGATTTTACTCGCTCGACACTTCATGTGGTTACTTTGTTTTTTCTCATTCGCGGCAGAAAGGGGGCACGGCTACGTTAGCCCAAGTTAGCAGCACATAGCTTCACTAGCTAACCTAAACTGACCCGGTCACGTTCCTGTAGTTAGCAGCACATAGCCTCACCAGCTAATTCTGCTACGTCAGGACGGCGGTGAAGACAGGCGCAGCTTCTCAACGCTGGTCGGCTTTTGCAACTCAGTGTCGGGCGAAAAGGTGAAAAAGCGAATATTCGCAAGCTAATATTTGTGAATATTTGTGAGTGAACACGGCATTAGGTTTAAACTGTTGTCACCTGGTGCGTCCACTAACTGTACAAGTGAGCTCAGGTGAGGATGTGTAGATCGCGTCCCTGCGGTTGTTGGCGTGATGCGGCCGTGACACCAGCAGCCGCTAGCGCCCGAGCATCCGGCCCACATGGAGGCTTTGAGCTTCCTGTGGTGAACCTTGCAGGTCGGCGCTCGCTCCCCTTCCCCCAACAGCCTATCAAAATAAACAGTCCCGTCTGATGAGGGATGGCACGTCCACTGCAAAGACAAACAGAATGAAAAGCTCCATCACACGCCGGGATCGTGTTTCTCACGGAGCAGACCATAATGAGAGAAACAGGCCCGGCCGCAGAGACGGCCGTTTACCTCCAGCTCTGGCAGAGTTATGACTGACAGGACGCTCTCGCATTCCTGAAGCTCGCCGCCGGCGAGGCCTCCTGCCCGCCCCGGTGTCCAGAGAGGAGCGGCCTGATGACCACGCACAGACCTTTGAATCTTCTTCATGACATTTGAACCCAAATTAAAAAAAGAATGGTTTCAACAATCTTCTTGTTTGCCTCAGTGTGACATGAGGGAAGCGAGAGGCGGGATGACGCGTCACAACCTTCAACCAGCTGGTCCATAACGCTGATGCTGCATCGACATGAGAAGCATCTTCAACTCCTGGTTCACCAGGAAGCTCCAGAAGCTCTCTGACTCTAACAAATATGTTTCAAATGCTTTCTGCTTCCACTCTGCTCTCATCTCTGCTGGGTTTCATCTGTCTGTCTGTCTGTCTGTCTGTCTGTCTGTCTGTCTGTCTGTCTGTCTGTCTGTCTGTCACATAAACGTCAGTCCTCTGTTTCCAGATGTCTTCTGCCCATCTACACACACTCAGATCGGATCTACTTGGGATATCCTACACATCTGCCTATCAGATCTACACACACACAAACACACACTCTGCATGCCACCCAGGTTCTAAACCTAAACTACAGAGGAAACCAAGATAAAGCTCCAGCTGGGAATCAAGTTGAGGGGATTCATTTTAAAAAGTCTAGTGTTTCTGGTGTGGAGAGACTGTGACGATGACGGCGCTGGCGGATGTGTTGCTGTAGCCGATTGTTGAACGGCAGCACTGACACTGATCATAACTGGTTTGATATATCTGGAGGCAGTCTGAGGATGCGAGGCCCCTGGGGGCCGGCTGCTGTGTGTCTGGGGCCCCTGTGGAGCCAGCGGATATCAGAGCCTGGAGGTCAGAGCTGAGAGACGGCTGGCGTTCCACCTCTTTCATCTCCGCATGGACCGCTTGCCTTCACTCATCCTGAAGCCTGCTCCAACGCGATTGGTCGGTTCCACTCACGCAACCGGTTTTGAGACCCAAGTCCCATTGATCACTAATTCCATCAATGAATGAAGCATCTGTGACTATAAATGACTGTGTCTTATACTTTTAGGGCTCCGGGGTTTACAGACTTTAAAGCTTTCCAAACAGCGACCCCGCACATTCAACAATCCAACATGTCTGCCGCCTCCGGACAGAGGAAGCCTCTCCCCGCGCCGAGCACGTCGGTCCAGATCAACCATCTGCTGTTCGATTGTGACCCCGAGAACACAAAGTGTGTCTCAGATCGGCCGAGTGGAACCTGAGGGACCCGACAAGGGGAAAGGCTCCGGGGGCCATTTTGGCTCGCTGGAGCGGAGCCTGAGCCGCTGCCTGGAGCCCGTAGGTGGCGTCGGGCCTCATCATCTGGGATATCCATGTCATCGTCACGCGTGGAGTGGAGGCGGTGAACCGTGACGGCAAACACTGAGGAGAAGCTGAACGGAGAGGCGCAATGGAGAGTAGAGGTGTGTGTGGGTGAGGACTGCAGGAGCATCTCTTCAAGTGGCCCTTGAGAGCGTGACCTGAGGGCCACCGCCTGAAGCTAGGACCATGTGACACCAAGGAATGAGAGACAATAGTTTGATTGAAAAAATAAACATTCATGTAGATGCCTGTATGTATGCTGCTGATTCATGATCTCAACCTAAATGAACGTCATGAACACATGAATATAACACATTTACAGGACTTTTACACAACTTTGGGGACTTTTCCAGGCCTGGAAACAACCATTTTAAAAGTTTCCAGGTTTTCCATCAGCGTGAGAACCTGAAGGAGCATTTTAGTCTTAAGTTGGGACGTGTGCATAAGCAGGAATGTGGAAGAGAAAGCAGGGCCAGGAAGTGCAAAACAAATGATGTTTTCTCCCTAAAGCGATGAATATTCATTATATCAATATATACAAAAAGAATCGTGAGCATCATTTTGGCCATATTTGTGCAGTTGAAAGCTAAAAAGAATGAAGTAAGTAGACAATCAACTGTCATATATATACATACACTGAGGTCGAGTGCATGTTAACACACACACACACACACACACACACACACAGCAGGGGGCCATGGGAGAGGGGGCATCAGTGGTGTTCTCGCGCTCCAGCTCTCTGGATTAGTCATCACCTCCCTGCTGAGCTGACGGTGACTCAAGGTAAACAATAAGAACAACAGACTGACACACACACACACACACACACACACACACACACACACACACACAGGGGGATTAAACCGTGAATACTATGGAGGGCCCTTGACCAGCTTAAAGCGCTGATCACCATCACCATCATCATCATCACCTCACTACCAGCTGCTCTGGAGCCACTAACGCACTGCATGCTGGGAGGTTTGCTCCAGAAATAAGGGCATGGGGTTTATTTCAGGAGTGTGACTCGTCCTGCGAGGCCTTTTCAGTACGTCAACAAAAAAAAAAACTCCAACTTCATCACAGCCGTCCCAGAGATGAAGGCCCGGACATAAAACATGAACTCTGCACTCGACCCGTCCTCAGTGGGGTTTAGTGTCCCGCTCGCAGACACGCTGACCTTCACCGCCGTGGTTAAGGAGGACCAGCTGGACCGCCGTGTGAGGGGGCGTGGTCTCGCTGTGTGATGCGTACAGGTCCGCTCAGTGAGAGCTGGAGCTTTGATGATCAGATTATGTGTGAATTATATTCTATAAAAAGTACGTTTAACGTCGAGAAAGGGGCCGGACCGACTTTGTTCTTATGTGGAACGGGACATCGGCTTGCAAAAAATGCTAACTAAATTGCTAGCTTAAATGCTAGCTTCAAACAACAGTCTATCGCTGCTCCTCTTCTGGCATCGGCTCATCCCGCCTGACAGAAACCCGTACAGGTGCCGTCCACCAGCGCCAAGCCGCCTGCAGGCTTCCCGCCCTTTTTAAAGGCCGTACAAAGAGCGGCGCGGGCGTACTGGACAGCCGGCCGTGTGAAAGAGCGGCAAAACAGCAGGGCGGCTGTTAACTTTCTCCCAGCAAACAAGAGGAACACACATTTGGCAGAGGAGCCACTTGGTGTGTCACCTCCACCTCCTCCGGCTCTGTAAATAACCCTGTTTGTGTTGGAGACATCAAACGGCTGCTTAACGGCGAGATGAGCTAACCAACTGCCCCACAACCCACACGGCGCTCTCTCATTAACAGCTGGGGAAGTGGTACAGACGCATGGTATCGCCATCTTACACACACACACACACAAACAGACACACACGCAGCCTCGGGGTGAGCCAGCAACAGGTTTGACCTCTGACCTGCAGATGAGAGGCCTGCTAACTTGCTAACTACAGATCCCGTCACGGTATTAGCAGACAACAGCATTGTCATTATCATTTTTTTTAATGATATCAAGACTTTAGCTGAATGCCACCACGGAGCTATAAGAGTTATGAAAATACACACATTCGACTGCTTGAGTCTTTATCATTAATAAATAATCCTGATGAGCGGCTCTCCAGCAGTCTGACGGACGCTCGCTCCAGCGAGCCGAGCCCGGCTGCGTGATATTTGTATTGAAAGTGCTCGGTTATTATTAACGTTGTTGGTCACAGATAGGTTTACATGGCTTCCCCTCGCCGGCCCTCTTAAACCCTGACCCCCGTCCGGCTGGCGTTTTGTCGTCTTTTGAAGTGGTTTGATGGAGAGACTCAGCCGGCTGACAGACATGCTGCCCGGCTAACGCTCCACTATTCTTAGATGGAGGCGGGGGGAGGTGGGAGGGGGGCTTTTGAAGCAACTGCGATTGTTAAGTGTGTGTTGAAGCTTGGTAGAGGACCGAGTGAGCTCTGGAGAAGAGCTTAACCTGCTGCAGGGTTCCCAGACTTTGCCGGTTTAGCAGAAGCGACTTTTTTTTCCCAGCTTTTCAGACGAGCTGCTGTATAGTGTTTGAGCCCGGGAGAGAAAGATGGATGGATGAACGGGTGCGTGGACGACCACACCGTGGGCGGCTCGTGGAATGATGGATCGATAAGACAACTCGCCGCGTAAGAAGCTGAACTCTTCGTCTGGATCAAATCTCCACCGTTGCCGGAGGAGTGTCGCCTGCAACCCCAGTGCTGATCCTCCTCCTGGGCTCCGGCGCGCCGGGTTTTCTAGCTTTTCACCGACTCGTGCAAGACTCCAGTGTCTCTGCTAAAGCCATAGAGCTGCCGTTGCATTCTTCAAGCGGCCTCAGAGACCCGACGCGCTAACGTCTTTACAAGACAACAAGAAGCTCCTACGTGGAGCGCCGCATTCTTGTGCTGCCGAGAGGAATCTCACGCACTTTGTTTCTACCTCCACATTCACACAAACGACAAAGATCCCCTTTGAAAGGAGAGATTTCCATGGCTTCTGTGGAGTAGGTGGTGATAAAGGAATGAATGGGAAGAAGGATAAACTGAGAGAGAGGCTCTGCCACAGTGTTTTCTTGGTGTTTGTGTAATTTCTTCAGGAGAAATTGAAGCCATCCTGCCTAAAAGCAGGAGTGAACCAGAAGTGGCCTGAACCTTCAGTTGCCGTTAATCACCATGTTTGTTTTCACAGCGTCGTAAAGTCACAGTGTGAGACGCCCGAGGGCTTTTCCTTCCTCTGTCGTGTCCGTGAGATAAGAGGGGTCAAGAAAAATAAATGTCTTACAAATAAAGACCTTTAGATGTCCTGTTGTCTCCAACAAGGAACATCGGGGGATTATAGTTCATGTATTTATAACACGTGTGTCGAATTATATCTCAAGCAGGAAAAAAAAAGGTGGTCAATGAAGGGAGGAGCAGTGAGGGGGTTTAATGGACTTGTGTTGCTCTAGTCCTACACTACTGTCAATATTCACACACTGATGGAGGAGCTACATGAAGGTACCACCTGTCCATCAGGACTAACATTCACACTGATGGAGGAGCTACATGAAGGTACCACCTGTCCATCAGGACTAACATTCACACTGATGGGAGGAGCTACATGAAGGTACCACCTGTCCATCAGGACTAACATTCACACTGATGGAGGAGCTACATGAAGGTACCACCTGTCCATCAGGACTAACATTCACACTGATGGAGGAGCTACATGAAGGTACCACCTGTCCATCAGGACTAACATTCACACTGATGGAGGAGCTACATGAAGGTACCACCTGTCCATCAGGACTAACATTCACACTGATGGAGGAGCTACATGAAGGTACCACCTGTCCATCAGGACTAACATTCACACTGATGGAGGAGCTACATGAAGGTACCACCTGTCCATCAGGACTAACATTCACACTGATGGAGGAGCTACATGAAGGTACCACCTGTCCATCAGGACTAACATTCACACTGATGGAGGAGCTACATGAAGGTACCACCTGTCCATCAGGACTAACATTCACACTGATGGAGGAGCTACATGAAGGTACCACCTGTCCATCAGGACTAACATTCACACTGATGGAGGAGCTACATGAAGGTACCACCTGTCCATCAGGACTAACATTCACACTGATGGAGGAGCTACATGAAGGTACCACCTGTCCATCAGGACTAACATTCACACTGATGGAGGAGCTACATGAAGGTACCACCTGTCCATCAGGACTAACATTCACACTGATGGAGGAGCTACATGAAGGTACCACCTGTCCATCAGGACTAACATTCACACTGATGGAGGAGCTACATGAAGGTACCACCTGTCCATCAGGACTAACATTCACACTGATGGAGGAGCTACATGAAGGTACCACCTGTCCATCAGGTCCATACACTGATGCCACGGCCTGCGGGAGTAATTTGGGGTTCAGTGTCTTGCCCAAGGACACATCGACACGGACTAGTGGAGCCGAGGATCGACCCGCCACCCCTCTGTTTGAAGGCCGACCCGCTCTCCTGGTATGGTGGACATGGTAAACTCCATGCCGACGGTCCTGTGGCGCACTGCAATGTGTGCGTGTCCATCATCACGCCTCTGGAGTATACATGATGCTCAGAGATTATCACATGCACATTTAGTGTGGGTGGATGGTTGAGGGTCAGAGGTCAAAAGGAGTCTTTGGAGCCTGTAATGGATCTCCCTTTTCCTGACACGGGGGGCTTCTGATGTAACACCTTCTCATCCCCCACCACACTACTCCGTCACAAGCTGATGCTAACAGCACTGAACAGACCCTATGTCCCTAGAGAGGCCTGGAAGAGACAAGGGCTGATCCTTGTTGTGGACCAGGGATGAGGCGATGCAGGGCTGATGGGGGTCGGGGTTGAATAGATGAAACAGTCGGCCACTGACCACCACGACCTACCTGAAAACCAGACTGTACCGGGAAGAATGCAAACTTCTTTCTATGTTCTCGGACTTTCAAGCCACTTTGTTCACAATTTCGAAGCAACCAAGTTTAAAAAATCATCAGGATACATCTGAAAAATATCTGAATTACTCTAATAAAAAGTCAATAATCACTGCACACTGACTGACTTTTATACATCTCCTCTTGATCTGTACTCACACTCATGGACAGGATGTCGCTCGCAGGTTTTCAGAGCTTTTGGGCTATTTTAGGACATCCTGCCACCGATGTTTGCAACACCAGCAATAGCTTTAGAAGCAGCTAAGCTACAAGTCACTTGTCCTGATCATGCGTCAAGTGTGCAAAGGAAGCAAAGAAGTCTGCGTTGCGTTTCGGTCCAGTCGGTACCGGTCGTGCCGTATTGGCACCGGTTTTCTGTACCCAACCGTAGTCAGGACCAGACATACGGACAGATTGCTTTCTTCTCATTGTCTGACTTCACAATGCAGGATGTCCTGATAGGGAAAGTGTATCTTTACCCAAAAGCATTTCAGATTCTCACTCTGTGCAGTTCTTGCTGAGCAGCTCTACCACAAAGTTGCTGTTCAGTACGACTCTTGAGGGAGTTGTGTGGTATGAAGCACTTTGAGTTTTCATGTGGAGCTGATGGAGCGTGCATCTCAGAGACCTGCAGTTGGGCTTGGACGGTGAGAGGAAGCTCTGCATGAAGCGGCCCCACCAGCCCTGTGGCTTACGGCCTCATATGAAAAGTCCATTGAGCGTGGGGGGGGAAATAGAATAAGCTCGGCCTCAAGGCTGATCGGACAAATCAGAGCCGCATGTCTGACACAAAAGGTAAACCATCCATGGGTGAAGGCTCTCATACTGTGCGCATCTGGAAAAGTCCTTGATGGTATGAAGGCAGCGCAGAAGCAGAGGTTTTATTCACAGCGACTGATCTCTGCATTGATTTGGGCTTTTGAAGTATCAGACAAAGGAATTCTCTATGATGTCCAAACAGCGTTGCGTAAACCTCTTGGCACTCTTTGGTCAAACTTTCTATTGAACCTCTGTGAGCATGGAAGTGTGTTCTTGATGGTGGGTTCAGTACGTGACAGAATATCTGACCGCTGGTCCCTTTCTTAGATATTTTCCTTCACTTTTAACTCAGGTTGTATCCATTGGTACCCTGATGTCAATATACCAGGAGGTGTGACTGTTGCTGCTTTTTCATGTCGTGCCCACGATGGCAAGTTGTTAACGGTCTGGCTAAGCTCCATTATATCAAATGTGTTAATGCTCAATGACTCCAGAGACGCCCATCTGACGGAGGCAGTGTGTTTTTACACTTTAAGTCTATTTATGTCCCGTTTAAATTGCACAAACATCCCGCTGTTTGAGTTTTGACCTCATGAACAGTATGAACAGTATCTCAGTGACTGATCAAGACTCTCAGTCTATCTATGAGCTCACCTGCTTCTCTTCAGGCTGATTCCTCTCACTGAGCACGGAAACCTTCAAAGCATCAATACAAACACTGGATTTCTTCCCACGAAGCCAACGTGACATCTATTTGGATTCAGTAGATGTCACTTGGCCTCTCAAGCGTTCGAGGACACAATAAAAGGAAGGCCACATCGATGCCTCGTGTCAAGAAGGAAACTCCGGTCTTGGATTGCTCAACTCCTTCATAGAGAGATGTTGTTCGGTTCAGACCGGAACAAGCCGAGTCCAAGGAAACCAAGAAACCGCAACGCTCCATTCAGAAGGATGCAGGAGCTGAACTCAGAGCCCTGTCTGGCACAGGTCCTCTTCCTGCAGTCCAGGTTTCAGCTTTCCACATTCCTCAGCTCTTTCTCAAAGCCAAATATGTGGACCGGTTCTCCAGCAAACCCGACTTTAAATGCAGGGAGAAAGCACCTCAGCAGAACTCCCACAAGTGAGAGCATTCTGTCCTAAAACACCCAATAACCAAACCACAGAAACCAATCCGCTTTTAGTCCACACACAGGCCTCGAGTTGGATGACAAAATGTGTCCGAAGCAGAAAAACTGCTCTCGTGTCCAACATGGAGGACGAACATCCATCAGCGTCTTCTCAGCACATAAACCTCTTCCTCCTGAACGGACTTCTGGTGTCACAGGCGGAGAGGAATCAATCTGTGTGTGGAGAGGAACACACATCCAGACAGATATAACCTTATTTAAGCTCTCAGTGCTTTTGGTCGATCATAAGGGGATCCAGAGTGGACCGTCGCTTTTTAGCATTCAGTATCTACAGGCCACCTGTTGGTGGAAACAGTCCATTTAACTTCACCTTCAAAAGATGAAGTTATCATTTTATAACTTAGCTATAACAATAAGTTATTGTAAAGGTGTTACATTAGCTCTGTTATTATGAAGTAAAGAGGTTTCATACAATGTATGTTTCAAAATATCTGAGGCAGAGTGAAGCTGTGTGATGGTTTATAAACGTGGTGCACGTAGAATAAAAACACTGTGGTCTCACGACAGCATCAGGACTCATTACGGACACAAGATGGTCATTGTTGACAGGAGCGCAACAGTCCATACGTGATGTTGTCAACAGCTCTATGTGGAGCCTGCAGGAGTCATGACAAAGAGTAGAAGAGAACAAGAGGTCTCACTTTGTTCAGAATGCAAAGCACCGTGACGGAGAAGAGCCTCTGACGCCTTGCTGCTCTTCTCAAATAAGAAGTCTATCTATAAATTGTGAAAAATGACCATTATCTGTTCCTACAAGTCTAAGCTGACGTGATCATCCGAGGCTGCGAGACGAGGAAACACAGCAAATACTCAAATCATAGAAGGTGGAACCATTAAATATTTTGCATTTCTGATTGAAAAATTACTATTCCTACTTCTAAAAAATCCCTTGAGATATTTTTAGACTTTCTGTCAAGACATTTCAAGGATTGCTTAAAGATGTCGATTCCCTCTGGGTGTGTGTGTGTGTGTGTGTGTGTGTGTGTGTGTGTGTGTGTGGGTCTTTCAAGTGCCCCTAATTACAACTGAACTCTGAAGGTGATACATGACCTTTTGCAAATGAGCTACTGCAATTTTCCCTCCCGTCCCCTCTGCCCTCTTGCAGCCAAACGGAAGATGAGAAGAAGAAAAAAAACAACTGATTCTCGACTGAAACGTGCTGCTGTTGGCCGGCTGCCCGGGTCCGTTAACATAAGAGCACGCTCCCTGTGGGTTTCCAAATCACTCCGATACCCACAGGATGTCTGGAGCGACGCAACACAGGCCTCACAGGCCGTATGCCAGAGTGTGTGTGTGTGTGTGTGTGTGTGTGTCGGGGAGCTGTGAGTGTGTATCATTTCTGGCTCAGGGTTTCCAGTAAACAGCTATTATTGGATGAATGCGTCGTAATAACTCCCATTATAAGTGATGCGGTGACACAGTAGCTCAGAGCGTTCCTGTTCGGCGGCTCGATGCCAGAGGAGGAGGCGTTGGTCACCACACACTGTGTGTTAAGCCAATTTGGTAATGTCACACAAAATGAGAGAGTGATTGTGTGTTTTTCATCAGCCCTTTTAAAGGCGATACATTAGCCTCCAAGCATCTGAAATAGAAACACGTTGATCATCCAGAGCGGACCAGATGAAGTCTGTGTGCTCATAATGCCATGACGATGCGTTCCTGTGTGAGTTTCAGCATCGTGTGATTCTGTTGTGTATGATGAGTGTGATTGTGTACGTGGCTGGTGGGGGTATGAAGTTGGACCTGACTTGAACATTAGGTTCAACCATCTCCATGTTAAGTAGCGATGGCAGAACCTTCTGCAGTTTAAATCCTGGAGCTGGAGGCAGATTTTATAAACGGCCAGTTTACCTCCAAAAGCCCTCAAGATGAGACTGTTGTCTGGTCAACGTGCTGCAGAGCAGACAGTGGAAAGTGTGTCTGAGCACTCCAACAAGACTAATGAGGAGTGAACGTCTTAACATCTCTGGAGTCTGTTGTGAATATCTCAACAACCTCAAACTGAAACTCCTGAGGCTGAACCTCCAGGAGCCGGCGGCTCGTGAGACGCTGTCTTACTCTCATGATTTTGAAATGTTTCATATTGAAGAAATGTCTCGACTGTCAAATGGACTAGCGTGGTTAGCATGGTGAACATAGTGGGTGTGGTTAGCATGGTGAGCGTGGTGGGCGTGGTTAGCGTGGTGAACATAGTGGGTGTGGTTAGCGTGGTGGGCGTGGTTAGCATGGTTAGCGTGGTGGGCGTGGTTAGCATGGTGGGTGTGGTGGGCGTGGTTAGCGTGGTGGGCTTGGTTAGCGTCGTTAACGTGGTGGGCGTGGTTAGCGTGGTTAGCATGGTTAGCGGGGTGGGCGTGGTTAGCGTGGTTAGCGTAGTTAGCGTGGTGGGTGTGGTGGGCGTGGTGAACGTGGTGGGTGTGGTCAGCGTGGTGAACGTCGTGAAGGTGGTGGTGGACATACAGGGTGTGGTTAGCATGGTGGACGTGGTTAGCATGGTGGGCGTGGTGAACGTGGTTAGCACGGTGGGCGTGGTGAACGTGGTGGTGCACATAGTGGGTGTGGTTAGCATGGTGGACGTTGTTAGCATGGTGGGCATGGTGGACGTGGTTAGCGTGGTGAACATAGTGAGTGTGGTTAGCGTGGTGGGCTTAGTTAGCGTGGTTAGCATGGTGGGCGTGGTGAACGCAGCCACATCACAACACGCCCTCTCTGGGCTCCTTCAGACCTGAAACAGACGTCTGCAGGTTGAAGGTTGAAGTCCGTTGAATGTTTCTCACATGCAGCGTCTCCGTGAGCTGAGGGCTGCAGAGCAGAGTGTGAAAGATGCTCTTGTGGCTTCAAGGGCTCGTGCAGGCCGGCGTTACAGTTGTGATAGTGTGAAATTGCGAGTGTGATATTCACACCGGGACTAATTAAAGCTGTAAAAATGTGTGTGGATAAGACAATGTGTTGGTGAGGTGTGAATTGAGTGGCTCAACTGTTGGCTTTCTACTCCCCGGTTGCAGATGTGTGCTCATAGTGAGTAAAGATGGACTCACAATAACACCACAATGTGAACAACCTGCTGGCTCATCGACCAGCAGAAGAGCTTAAACTGTTTAGTTGGGAATTCCAGGAGCATCTGGAAGAACTCTGCTGTCTATGAGAATAACATTTCACTTTGAACATTAAGCTGAGGTAAATGTGTCTTCATCCAACGCAAACAAACATGTTTCTTTGTTCACATACTTCGGTCTTTTAATCTCAGTTCCGTGCCTGCATGATTGTGAGGACGCTTTCAGCCAAATCCTGCACCCGCACGCCAACAAGCGACTGTTTGTCGACTGCAGGGGGATTGGACTGGTCCAAATGTTGCAATTCATCTCATCTGGATTCATAATCTGACTCTTTTCTGACTTGATTGTAGTGATGTTACCAGATCCTCAGGTCTGAGAATGGATTTTGTGATTGAGTTGTGCGTGGTAGACATCAAAATATGTATACTTGTAACTTATGGTTGTTATTGGGGGCGTTATCTTCGTGTGCCCGAGCTAGCATCCTTTTGCAACAGTCCTGGATGGGATGCACAATGCACAATGCAACTGGACCACTAATTTAGAGATCACTTCCTTCCAACTGACTTGCATGACATCACTTGAGGACATGAATCAGTTCTTCAGGAGACGCTTAAGGTGTTATAGTGATCTTTTCACGAGGCAGTAGAAGCCTGGAAACAGACTTCCATGTGCAAATGTGGGCGTCTTTTCTCAGTTAAGAGCTTCTGGCAAACTATACCGCAAAGAAATGACATTGATTGGACAAAAACTGTCCAATCTGCCAATACAGTACTGGGGTCCAATACCCGTGCTACTGGTACCTGTGACCTTTTCCCCAAAACCTGTAAATCAGAATGCAATAATCTCTTTTGAACAATTGTCACTGCAGCTAGCATAAAGCCGACCATCGCGGTAGCTACAAAATGCTTTCGGCAGCTATCGACAAAGGCTTCCTCGAGGATGGGACACCTCATGGCCCACTCTCAGGCCTCCTAACAAGGCCAGCAGCAGCTCTGATAGTGATCCAGGGGATCAGAAAAGCTAATTCAGGCAGCTTCCACAGCGTATAGAAAGGATGCACTCGTGTCGGCGCGCATGCTCCACCTGAACGTTTCTATAATGTAATCCGCATTCCCGATCTGCTGCGGCCCGTGTGCGAAAACGCAACAAACTCAAGAAAAGTCACGTCAGAAAACGTTTAAACCCTGTGGGGCAGCAGCGGTGTGCCAATACAGCCGGACTCCATTTGGACCCCCTCGTTTCCATAAGAGTAATTGCTCTGTGGGGACCGGGTGCACTCAGGAGAGGTCAGTTCCAGTTACCTCTAATTCCACCTCGCCGTATTCACTAGCATGCTTTTCTGTGGAAGAGCAGAAATGGCCGCTTGTTTGCGGTCAGCTCCGGCTGAATGACTGTGCATTTCCTGAACCCCATTCACGCAAACATGGAGCGAGTGGGCCAACATGAAACCAGATACCGGGAGGCTCCAGACAAACGCCTCTCTCACCGGCGGGCCGCAGGGGGAACGCTCACTTCTTCTGGGGGGCAACGTGCAAGAGGCTGAGGAAGGTCTTTCCGTTTCAAAGGAATGCGATCAAATAAAATAATAATAACGATCACTTATATATTCTCCTCGTTCCCACAGATGTTCCCACTGTGAACGTGTTTCTAAATGAGCCCGGCCTGACCAGGCGCAGGAGGCTAAACAGCCGCTAAGACATTTCTCTGAGAGTTGGCTGTGAACGCTTTCCAAACGAGACGCTAACACGTTTAGGATGTGTGTGTGTTTGTGTGTGTGTGTGTTTAAACTGGAACAGAGGGAGAGAGCGATCAGGTGGCTAAAAGCTCACTACAATATTTATTATGAGGAAACCAGATGGTGTTTTCTTCACCTACTGTACTGCAGAGCGCTCAGACCAGCTTCCTCCTCTGCTCGCATCCAGACAGCATCAACATGTTCTGAAGGTCCAAATACCACATCGTGACGTCTTGTTTTAAGACGTTACTGAACAGTACGACCACATTAATATCCCGACACAGCGTCGTCAGACTGTCTGCAATGAGCCATCGGATGGGTTTTGTCATTCCCAGGTGGTTTTAGGCGCGTCCTCTCTCTGAAAGGGAAAAGCTGACATGTCTTCATCTGTTCAGTTAGGAAACAGCCAAACTGGCAGAGCTACATGGAGGAGACAGACAGGAAGCAGGTAACGACACCAGCTGAGTGAGACAGGAAGTGGCCTTTTTTTTACGCCGCTGACGGAAAACAAGTATGAAATATTGATTGAATCATGGCCAAGATGTCAACCAGCTGCATTGTGAAGCTGTTTGTTCTACACAAGCCGGTTGGGTTCATGACCGCAGCTCTGCTGTGTCTTGGGCAGAAAGGTAGAGGTGACTGAAGGTCGTCCGAACTGAACCGCCGCTGTGGCAAACAGCCACAGCCTCACTGAGGCTTTTCCAAAACAATGACATAAGCCTCCCTGTTATATCGCTGCTTTGGAAACGCTCTGTGAACGCTGGACACTGACACGCCACACCGACTCGTTCATCAGCAGCTCGCCATTGAGGCCTCTTCAGCCCTTGGAGTCCCAGAAGGGAGAGAGGTACCGATCCAGCCGGCCAGTCATGATCCGAGTTCATGAAATGAATAAAGCACATGGATGAACAAGCTGGAGCTCTGTAATCCTGTCACGATAAATCCTCAGGACCAGGGACGAGGTCTGTTAGGACGTTCAGCCTCCTGAGGGTCTTGATGTGCAGGACTCTGTGACGTGGTCTGTAGCTGCTGCACGCTGCATCTCAGCTGAGTGTCCGTGGGCTGGCATTGAGTTCCCCTCACTTCCTCCTCAGCAACATCCAGAAGTTAGACTGCACCACACGACCTTTTGCCTGGATGTTAACCAACGGCATCAATGATGACATCATGAGTGGCTTCCTGTTCTAAAGCATCCTGATGCTGAGATGGAGAGGAAACGACTTCACACAGAAACAGCATTGGACCATATGGAAGGTCCGACGCTGGACCTCTGAGATAGTAGTAGTTTTTCATAGAGATAGTATTAGTAATAGTATTTGATAGAGATAGTATTAGTAATAGTATTTGATAGAGATAGTATTGTTTGATGTTTTTTTGGATTATAAGAAACAACAAAGACTTCTTGTAATCATGATTTAAAGTTAATCTGAGTTGTTTGGTTTTGTAGAGACAAAGCTAGAACACATGGTTATAAAGATATATATTAATAAAGAGCATGTCCACAGTGTTTGATCACCAACACATGCATGGATATATGCATGGTAATAAAGATATATTTGAATAAAGAGCATTGTTCACAGTGTTTGATCCCCACGTTTCTGTTCATCGTCGGCTCGAAGGCCAGAAACACGTCAACGTCGCGAATCCTCCAAACCACAGATAGGGGGCGATAAAGGTCACAGTGCACTTCATTCCTCCTCATCTTTTCAGGTCCCTTCTTCTTTCCCCTGTCCCTCTGCCTCCTCGTCTCCTGCCTCCTCGTCTCCTGCCTCCTCTCCCTGCCTCTGGCTCCCACATTCCTCCATGTATGGCCACACACTGGCAGCTGCACCGCAAACTTATCACGGACGAAGAAAGGGGATCCGCCGTGCTCTCTTCCTGTCAGCGCAGATGTCAAGGTGAACTTGGGGGACTCCTTAAATAACTGCCCACCCCTATTGCCCCCCCACCGTCAGCTGTCCAGATTAGAGGAAGTCTCTTGTTTACAAGGGCATCGCTGGCTTTCTTTTTTAGCTGCAACCGTATCTTCTGCAGAGAGAATATTTATTAATGAGCTCCGATTCAATGGCATTTGATATGTTTACTTGTACATGAAGTTCTTTTGGTTTTGACTGGATAAGGGGCCGATCACATCAGACACGACTCGCAAAGTCGCTAGCAAAACCATTGTTTCCTCTGGTACGGCCTTTCAAATGGCGACCTCCAACAAGGCGCTAATATTAGCAGTATTTTTTTTTAAATATTGTGAACTTAAAACCTTCGCTTTTTGGGGGCTTTTTCCTCCTCATCGTCAATACAAAAATATATCGTCAATAATGTTTCAATAATGTATAGTCAATACAATAATGTTTCGTTAATAATGTATCGTCAAGAATGTATCGTCAAGAATGTATCGTCAATAATGTTTCAATAATGTATCGTCTATACAATAATGTATCGTCAATAATGTTTAAATAATGTATCGTCTATACAATAATGTATCGTCAATAATGTTTCAATAATGTATCGTCTATACAATAATGTATCGTCAATAATGTTTAAATAATGTATCGTCTATACAATAATGTATCGTCAATAATGTTTCAATAATGTATCGTCTATACAATAATGTATCGTCAATAATGTTTCAATAATGTATCGTCTATACAATAATGTATCGTCAATAATGTTTCAAGAATGTATTGTCAATAATGTATCGTCAATAATATATTGTCAATAATGTATCGTCAATTATGTATCAACAATAATCTTTCAATAATGTACCGTCAATACAATAATGCTTTGTTAATAATGTATCGTCAATAATTTTTCAATAATGTACCATCAATAATATATTGTCAATAATGTACCATCAATAATATATTGTCAATAATATATTGTCAATAATGTACTGTTCAAGGTGTTGTTAAACCCTTTAAATCACCTGCACTGGTATGAACGCTCAGGTAAATGTGAACAGGGTGTACTTTATGGATAAATAAAGTACACCCCGTGACTCACTCTCAACCAATCAGATTGCTTGATTTGATCCAGCTGATCATAATTAAAAATGAACTGTAATTGCAGGATAAGGATGTGCGTCAGCGTTGGAGGTGTGTGACAGGGTTGTGTTGTCCCCGAGGTGCAGTCAGGTGTGTGTTTTGAGGCAGTAAAAGACTCACATTGTTGTGCTCACCACGGTGCTATTTACATCCACACACAGCAGCACAGCTAAGCTGCTCTGTATTATCAGGACATGGCAGGAAGCCAGCGCTGCTGACATGGAAAAATACTATGTACTGTGTGTTAGTACTGTGTGTACTGCTGTGTGTTAGTAATGTGTGTTACATAGACCAGGACCTCGTTAGACCAGGACCTCTTCCTGTTTGATCTCAACTACAACCTGTAATGTTTTGAGCCTCTTGCACAGTTGTGTTGCTATCACAGTGGAAACACGCGTCACAACCTGGAAGACAGACACACAAACACCTGGTGAAGTCCTCAGCCCTCCTCTGAGGTCCGGGTCTCCACTCAGACTCACAACAAGGTGAACACAACACCAGCGCCGCCGCCACAGCTGGGAATACGACACGTGGTGAATGTGTTTGGTGCAACAGGTCTAAAACTAGATGATGCCAACAATGCCCGACTGGCAGGGCGGGGTCAGAGGTCACAGGTCGTGGGTCAGGGGTCGATGGTTTGGATTCTGTTCTCCTGTCCTGGCCTTGACCCCCGCTGACTGAGTTTAGCCACCAAATCCTGTGAGTCAGGGTTTCTCTGTGGCATGTGATTGACAGCAGAAGGAGGCGGGTGTTGGTGGTCCATACTTTCCTCTCAGCGTGGACTCGAGTCATTCCTCAGACTTTGGGCCAAAATGTCAGACCGCCATCTCATCCCTGTGCTCATCGGACTTGTTTGAGAAGATGTTGTCATTGTTCTTGTTTTGCTCAGTTGACAGTTGGTGGGATTTGTCATTCTGGCTCTCTAAATAAAAAATGCAAACATTGTTTACGAAAGGACGAGGAGGATAAACTCTTGCTGTGTGTTCACACCCATAAATCACTGCGTAACGTATACACGCTGTATCCTTTGTCCTAAACACAACAATGGCCTGATCTCATTGCCGAACATGGAAACACAGACAGTCTGAAGGCTGTTTATGTGGTGAGAGATGCGCTTCCTCTGATTCAATGAACTCATTTAAAGCTTATTTAGAGCTGAGAACCGTGTATTTACTGTCCCGTAAGACTGATACACTGCTGATTGTTTGCTTCACAATGATCCAAAGTGTTGGGCGTTTAATATCTTTATTTTGGGAGTTCATGGCTGAGGTTAACTTTGTGAGGAGTCAGTATCTGGACGGCGAGCTTTAGTGACAGAGGAAGTAGAAACGCTTTCTAAGAGCTCACCATTCATTTCAAGAAAGAACTATATCATTTGGTACAAAATATGTGGAAATATGTAGAAATTAAAAATAAAAATAAATAAAAACATCACCGTAAAAGTCGGGTTATAAGCTGCTAGCTCCTCGCTGTAGCGAGCTAGCGCTGCTGCTGCTAGCTCTCCACTAGCTCTCTGTTAGCTTTATGCTGTAGCCAGTTAGCGCTGCTAGCTCCCGGACAACCACCCGGCACGACATTTGACTCGGGCAGCCGGGGCGCGGGCAGTAGCAGCAGCAGCTAGCAGGGAACTAGCAGCAGCGCTAGCTTGCGACAGTAGGGAGCTAGCAGCAGCACTAGCTTGCTACAGCGGGGAGCTAGCAGCAGCGCCAGCTTGCTAAAGCGGAGAGCTAGCAGCAGCACTAGCTTACTACAGGGGGAGCTAGCAGCAGCACTAGCTTACTACAGGGGGAGCTAACAGCAGCGCGAGCTTGCTACAAGAGGGAGCTAGCAGCAACACTAGCTTGCTACAAGAGGGAGCTAGCAGCAGCGCTAGCTTGCTACAGCGGGGACACCCACCGGCTTATAACCCGACTCTTACGGCGGTTGTTCGTCCATTATCAAAATCACAGCTCGTGTGTGTGTTAAAGACACATGTCAACTTTGTTCTAGTGCATTTCTTGAGATGAATACATCAACTGAAGACCGTTTCTATTCTCCCTGTAGTGAAAGCTTGCTGGGAAAGTATTCAGGCCCATTAAAAGTAGAATAGAAGTTCTACGTGATCAATACTGAAACAGCAGCTACGTTGTAACTGTGACAGTATGCAGCTCTCAATGCAGGTCGATGGGAACGAGCTCTATTTGTCTCTTTTCAAACATCCCAGTAAACGGGCTCAGGCTGTACGTTCAGACGTCAGGAGAACATGTGGGATAGCCATCATGCGTTAACAAGTAGACACGCTGAGGAGGAGGAGCTCTGACAGCTTAAAGTCCATCTCCTGCAGCAGAGAGCTGCATGTGTGATGTACGCACTGGAATGTGTTACATGCGAGCGTCGGAGAGCTCCAGTTGTCTGCCGGGCCGGCTCTCGGGCTCCGCTCTATTAAAACCTCATCGTGGTCCAGCCCTAATAGGCCGTGTGGTGATTGCACATACACAACATGCCCAGACTGTTGATATGAGGCCCACTCAGCCGTAAGCAATGTGTCTGGAGATTCATCTCCGTCCACTTATATGCTACACATATTTTGAGGCCTTATTGCTCGGTTTCGTGGCCACGATAAACATTGGGAAAGACAACAGACTCGTGGGGCACCGTCCAGGCCTCAAGTGCTCTACTTTTAGCAACTCGCTAAGTCCATTTTTCACAGGCTGCTCAGAAACATGTCACACTCAGAATAATACGCAGTGACACCTGAAGGCACCGGCCAGATGTACGACAGAAACCATATGAAGATGTATAGATAAAGATTACCGAGGCTGTTGTATTGCCACGGCTTTAGTTTTCTCTGAGACTAAAGGCTGCGTTCACGCCGAAAGAGTTGGGAATTATTCGCGCGAGTAGATTACATGTAAAGTCTACGCACAGACGCCAATGGCTGCCAAAAAGAGAACTTTACGCCGGGTGGCGTGGATCAGGCGAAAAAGCGTTTCAAATATTCGCAGCGCTTTTTCACAACATTCTCATCACCTGGCGAAAAATTTGTTTTTTCCAACAAATTAACTTTTTACGAAAAAAAACTTTTTTTTTGAAAAATTAGCTTTTTATGGAAAATTGACTTTTTACGAAAAAATCACTTTTTGCGAAAAAATCACTTTTTACGGAAAATTGACTTTTTACCAAAAAATAACTTTTTACAAAAATTTTACTTTTTTACGACAAATTTACTTTTTACGAAAAATTCACTTTCTACGAAAAACTGACTTTTTACAAAAAAATCTCTTTTTACGGAAAATTCACTTTTTACGAAAAATTATCTTTTTACGGAAAATTCACTTTTTACGAAAATCCACTTTTCACAAAAAATTCTCAGCGTTGAGAAGCTGCGGCCGTCGTCAGCGCCGTCTTGCCGTAGCAGAATTCAACATGGCCGCCGGTCCGCCTGAAGGAGCGCTGGAAGCATCTTCATCCAGACACTCGTCCTGGAGGAGTCGGATCATATTTGATGCTGGACTTCCACAACAAAGTATAAAGCAGAACTATTATTTCAATGGTGGACGGAGGAAACGGTGACTGTTGTCACTTAGTAAAGCCACAGAAAAGCCACGCCCCCAAAGCAAATTTACCACATAAAGTCGAGCGAGTAAACTCAGGCGAAAAAGCGTCACGAAAAATCTGAACTCTTTTGATGTGAACGCAGCACGAGTCTTCCTCGTAGTGAACGGCGCTCTCACACGTGACCTCCTGCAGGGTGTCGACTTGGGCGCTGAAACCTGAATATATCCCACAATTCACTGCAGCAGGAGGGCCAGAGCAAGGCCTTCTGGTTGGTTAACAGGATGGATTCTGCAGCAGACCTGACAGACACACTTACAGACCAGAACACCCACCACAGAGAGAGAAGACAAAAGGTGCTTTTAGGCTGACGGGTCACTCCCCGTCACTGAACCTCCTGCTTCTCAGACTCAGACGCTCGGCATTGTGGGACGCAGAAAGTCACCAGGAGCCGTAAACGCAGACGACCATCTGGCGGCTCGGAGTTGAAAGACTTCCACACCTGCAGCGGCCGCAGGATCCGCAGCTCACAGACACGTAGCGCCAGCTACAACGCTAACAGACCAATTAGCACTAATGTGTGGTGGCGGGCTCCGCCCCCTGTTCTCACAGGCAGACACACACACACACACACACACACACACACACACACACTGTTGGAGTTTGTCCATATGCTAAGCTAAACAACCGTATTTCAGAAGTTGTTTTCAGAGATGTTTGTTAGATTGTATCTACTGTCATTGATGAAAAATGATAAATACATAAAAATAAAGTGAATAAGCGAGCTGTTGCAAAAAACAACAACAAATAAACTGTTTTAGATTTATTCTAAATGACACCTGAAGCTGTTAAGATGGATTTCCATGCTGTGATCTTCTTGTACATATACTGTACAGTGCACCAGGGGCTGCAGCACTAGCTTGCTACAGCAGGGAGCTAGCAGCAGTACTAGCTTGCTACAATTACAACTACTACTACTACTACTACTACGACTACTTCATCCACGCTGTGTTTGACCGACCGTGTCTGAAGGATTGAATCCGGCCTCTTTAATAAATCACAGCTCCTGACAAAAGGATTTGTGACCCACGGCTCAAACCAACAGTCACATGCTCCGAGCTGTCGGCAGCGTTATGCTAGCGGGCCGGCGAGGAGAGAGAGGTGCCACAAGGCACCGCCACGGGAGGTAAAGCCGGCATCAACCCCCCGAGCTTTTCATCCCCCGTTCAGCTGTTCATGTGTTGCTTAATACAGCCCTGATGTTACATGTTGTGTTGTCTCATGTGACATCTGGCCACAGGACAACGGTTGAGCATTAGCCTCTTGGCTAACAGCTAACAGCACATTCACAGTGAGGCCGATCCACGAGCGCTGCACCTGAGAATGAATGAATGCAACGGTTTAGCCGCGGCGACACTTCCAAAACATGTGAGCATCTCCTACATCCATCCCACATGTACCAGTGAGCCAACACACACACACACACACACACACACACACACACACACACACACACACACACACCCGTCAGTCTGATGACTTAATGACGAGCAGCTGGCTGCAGCAGAGCAACAGGTGAGCTTCCTCTGCCGCTGTCAGCAGTTCTGCTGCTGCCTTGGGATGCAAACTGGTTTAATTATGTCTGACAAGGGAAAAAGAGTGAAAAAGAGTGAAATAAAGAGGCAAGCTGCAGCTGGCTCGCTGCTCGATGAGAGCGACACACTCGTGATGACATGGCTCTGGCTGCCAGCCGGCCGCCATGTACACAGCATCACATGCAGCACACCAGAGAGACGGACCAGATGGAGAGAGAGACATCTCCACCGGCTACTCGTCTGCATATTGCAAATCCAGCGTTGTCTGAAGCTACACTCGCAGACTCACATCTTGCATCTTGCATCTTGCATCTTGCGCTGAGCAGTGACAACAGTGACGGAGAAGTATGGGACAGTTTGACCGCTTCAACGGCCAAATGTGGCTTCTCCCTTGTGTTCATGGTGGGTCAGTAAGAGGAAGTGAGGTGTGTGCGTGTGTGTGTGTGTGTGTGTGTGTGTGTGTGTATAGAGTCTTACCTGGGGGGCACAGGCAGCTGTGAGGAGCCTCCCTCGCCTCTCGTGTCTTCGGTAGTCTCGCTGCGAGCTTCTGCAGAGAGGGAGCAGAGGACGCGTGTTAGCATGAACTGTCCGCTGTCATAACGTGGTTTTAATACACTTCACACGCAATACCATCAAATACAACAACGTAAAAAACATTTCCACACTCTCTGACTCTGTCACATTGACCTCCCGTGACCTCTAGGGCGTCCTCAACATGTTGACAATGAACTTTAATGGATTAGAAGTTACAATTCAACAGCACCTGAGCCAACATGTGCTGATGAAGACCTCAGGAAACGGGACTGAGCTCCAGAACAAGAGACTACGTGACCTCGACTTGAGAGTTTTAGTCCACAGATGGACCGCTCTGCTCGTCCAGGTCCATGTGTCCTTTGGCCCTTAGCCCCAAACGGCTCCTGTGGACGACCAACAGGGTTCCTGATGGTTCTCCTGTTGGCGCGACATCTTCCAGTCTTTTCTCCGGATGTCTCAGGGCGACACACGACCTCATTGCATCAACAAAAGCCGGCATGCGACGTGACCCTGAGGAGAATAGAGAGGCCTCCGTGTGCATAGCAGCCGGTCGCTGCCGGTGCTGTTTCCAGCCTGCAACAGGTGCTCACGGAGGGCCTGTTATTCTGAGCGGCATTCTGGGTACGGCCCGCTGGCTCGGCGGGTCGCGTTCCCCTCCTGCTGCACCAGGTTCACCCTCAGGAGCTCTTTTTCTCCTCACGGAGGTTGTCGACCTTTTGACCTCGCTCACAGATCACAGACCACGTACATGATAGTTTTATACATTGGACTGCTTTTTGGGGGACTAGTGATTCTCCAAAAGTCACCAAATTTGGAACGCGTGTCAGGTCTGGTGAAAATAGCCATCTGAATTAGCCGTAATAAAAAATTACAATAAAATGGCTCTCTAGCGCCTCCTACAAGTTGGACCAGCGACGCCCCCTCGGCCCAGATTGTCCGATTGACTTGAAAAATTTCACACATGTACAACTCCACCTGCTCTACAAAAAAGCCTCTCAAACCCATAAAGTCCACCTTCCAACATTTTCCGCCATTTTGAATTTAGTAGAAAACACGTTTTTCCACTTTTCCCCTCGAACTCTTGGTCCGATTTAGACATATTTAGTGTTTTTAAACTGGTCACATATAAAAGAAGTCTGTGTCATATTTATAAAAAGATTGCTCCACTATTGACAGTTGCTTGTTTTTTTAAAAACGCTGGGTTTGTGCAGGACGTCGCTCTGACCAATCAGAGGTCTGCAGTGGTCGTCCTTCAATCGAAGGATCTGCAGTTCCATTTGATCATAAATGTTCTGATCGGCCATTTTACATGCTGCGTATGCTTACGTATGCTGTGTTCAGTTTCCTCTGAAGACGTGGTGTTGCCTGATAAGAGAGGCTCAAACCTAGCTCACCTTCATTCCTCATGAAACCTTAACCTCGGACTGAGATGTCTGCTTCTACATGTCTGGATGGAGCCTGAACCCAACCCCGCCGGGGGTTTCAGGTGAAACATTCAGTCTGGAGCACATGGAGGCCTTAAGAGAGAGTGCATGTCCATAAAAGAACTCAACAACTAGAATGAATGTGCGTCCTCCAGGCGTTACAAGAGGCCTTCATTCCTTAAATATGGGGTGAGCCATGAAACACACTCTTAAAAATCTATAACTGCCTCAAAATAACCAGGGATTCAAAGTGTAGTGCTGTTGTCATTCCAGAGTCTCATGCAGAACCGATTGCAGCGCTGAACTCTCAGGCACTGTTTCCCTCCAGCCCCCTTCATATCATTCATGGATTCCTGCAGGAGTGTATTTGGTTGATACTGGCAGAGCCGCTCACAACTGGAGAAGTCTTTAGTGGGACGGGTCCGCAGGCCGAGCAGCCAGATAATGGAGGTACGACGGAGAGAAGATTCAGGTCCACCGGAGCAGTGTTGTCAGAAAAAGAGCTGCATCATGAAAACATCAACACCCACAACAGAAAGTCTGCCAGAGAGCGACGTCCTTCACTCTGCCCTCTGCTGCGCTCCAGAGAGCTGCAGAACACACCGCCGGATGAAACTACAACCTGCTGACGGGCCAGCGCTGAGTCACTGAGTCCTTAGTTAAACGAGTCCTTAGTCACTGAGTCCTTAGTCACTGAGTCCTTAGTCACTGAGTCCTTAGTTAAACGAGTCCTTAGTCACCGAGTCCTTAGTCACTGAGTCCTTAGTTAAACGAGTCCTTAGTCACTGAGTCCTTAGTCACTGAGTCCTTAGTTAAACGAGTCCTTAGTCACTGAGTCCTTAGTTAAACGAGTCCTTAGTCACTGAGTCCTTAGTCACTGAGTCCTTAGTCACTGAGTCCTTAGTTAAACGAGTCCTTAGTCACCGAGTCCTTAGTCACTGAGTCCTTAGTCACTGAGTCCTTAGTTAAACGAGTCCTTAGTCACTGAGTCCTTAGTCACTGAGTCCTTAGTTAAACGAGTCCTTAGTCACTGAGTCCTTAGTCACTGAGTCCTTAGTTACACGAGTCCTTAGTCACTGAGTCCTTAGTTAAACGAGTCCTTAGTCACTGAGTCCTTAGTCACTGAGTCCTTAGTCACTGAGTCCTTAGTTACTGAGTCCTTAGTCACTGAGTCCTTAGTTAAACGAGTCGTTAGTCACTGAGTTGTTAGTCACTGAGTCGTTAGTTACTGAGTGGTTAGTTACTGAGTGGTTAGTTACTGAGTGGTTAGTTACTGAGTGGTTAGTTACTGAGTGGTTAGTTACTGAGTGGTTAGGCCCGTGTTTGGCTCCACCCACTGAGCTTCAACTCAACCAATGACATCACTTTTTCCTGAACTAATTCAACTCTGCACCCTACTGGAGGTGTTCTGTTTGTTAGAGAGCAGCTGGTCCGCTGAAGGGGTTGAAGTGTGTGTGTGTGTGTGTGTGTGTGTGTGTGTGTGTGTGTGTGTGTGTGTGTGTGTGTGTGTGTGTGTGTGTGTGGTAACTCGATGCCAGTGTGTTGTAATGTAGTTTGAAGATTCTATTTTGAAAGGATGACAAACGCTTTGACGATCCAGTGTTCTGGTGCACAGAGCGCTGGCACTGCTGCTCACACACTTCCTGTTAAGGACTTCTGAGTCCAGCCCTCACTTCCCTTGAGTCAGTTGTGCTGCGTCCAGAAAGCTCTTTCCTTGAACTACACAATCAACCTAACTACTGTACTCAACTTGTGTGAATGAACAACAGTGTGTAACTTTACGATCATACACGTCACTTTCTGAGAGCCAATCAGAGTCAAGTCTGACCTCATATTGAAGTAATAAAAGAACCGAATGTTAGTCCTGATGGACAGGTGGTTCCTTCATGTAGCTCCTCCATCAGTGTGAATGTTAGTCCTGATGGACAGGTGGTACCTTCATGTAGCTCCTCCATCAGTGTGAATGTTAGTCCTGATGGACAGGTGGTTCCTTCATGTAGCTCCTCCATCAGTGTGAATGTTAGTCCTGATGGACAGGTGGTACCTTCATGTAGCTCCTCCATCAGTGTGAATGTTAGTCCTGATGGACAGGTGGTTCCTTCATGTAGCTCCTCCATCAGTGTGAATGTTAGTCCTGATGGACAGGTGGTACCTTCATGTAGCTCCTCCATCAGTGTGAATGTTAGTCCTGATGGACAGGTGGTACCTTCATGTAGCTCCTCCATCAGTGTGAATGTTAGTCCTGATGGACAGGTGGTACCTTCATGTAGCTCCTCCATCAGTGTGAATGTTAGTCCTGATGGACAGGTGGTACCTTCATGTAGCTCCTCCATCAGTGTGTGAATGGGTGAATGATGACATGTGGCGTTAAAGCGCATTCAGAAAAGAGAAGTCCGGCTCATAACTCAAATTAAAAAAGTACAGTTTGTTTTCGCCTTCTAGTTAAATATGACATAATATAACAGTCAACTCAGTTACATTCTTGTTGTTATTATTCTGTCATGTGGTCAGTTAAACACGTTTAATTTCATATTGTGATGTGTTGACAGATGCAAACTTTCATTTAAGTTTGACTTTGATTTTCATTCAATTAAAATATGCACGTTATTGAATGAATTTAATACGTTCAATCTACACTATTAGCTACACTATTAGCACACGGGCGTCATCCGTCACACACAGAAAGCATCTCACGCGTGTCATGAAACGTCAGATTGATGTTTTCCTTCTGGACGTGATGTTTCTATTAATACAAACACTTCATATCTGGATATCTTTACAATATCTACAACTCAGCGGGCCTGTTCAGTCTCAAGCTAACGTGTCCTTCAGGTGGCCAAACAGTCCCTCAGAGCGCGTGCACGTGTGTGTGTGTGTGTGTGTGTGTGTGTGTGTGTGTGTGTGTGTGTGTGTGTGTGTGTAACCATCACTAACTGAGCTCTGACGAAGTGCAGAGGCTCAGGCACTTCTAGTCGAGTGTGCTGTTTGCGTTTGGCTGTCTGATTAGCACACGGGTCATTTATACTCACACACACACACACACACACACACACACACACACACACAGAGGAAGTACACGTGGATAGACATGTATTTCTGTTGTGTGTGTGTGTGTGTGTACATGGCATATATTGGGTGCTGGGTCCGTGGGGAGCAGACTGAGGGGGGGCTTCATGTTTCGGATTTCTACACCTCACAGCGTGGCCTCCGCCTCCCAGCATGCATCTCTGCAGAGAGCACTTTGAGGTGAAAGTGAACCGTTGAAGGGGCCGGTTTGGGGCGAGATAATGAAGAGAGAGAGGCTGTTGTTGGGGTTGTGGTGTGTTTTGGGGGACGTTCAGTGGCCTTCAGGGACCTCACGACACGTTGTGACCTGCTGAGAATGTGCAGCCAAAATAACAATAAACGTTTTGCTGAAACAGAGAAATGATTTTTACTCTGTTTGCTTTATGAGCAACGAGAGGATGAATGTTATTAAAACTGCAGGACTCCTGTTTCTTTATACTGCCGATAATCTATTAGCAACATGTGTTCATTAGTTAATCAATAAAACAGCTAATTGACTGATTATTATAAAGACTATTTTAAAATTCCGGATTAGTATAAACAATAATTTGACCCAAATATTTGTATTAAAGCGTTTTAATATTGCTATTGTATTCCATCATCTTTTCAAAGAAATGTGACTAAATAATAGACCCTGTTTGTCAGAGGATCAGAGGTGTTTGTGTGTAACCTTTTGCAGCAGTTTGCAGCAGTTTGTAACCATTTGCAGCGGTTTGCAGCAGTTTGTAGCGGTTTGCAGCAGTTTGCAGCAGTTTGTAACAGTTTGCAGCAGTTTGCAACAATTTGTAACAGTTTGCAGCAGTTTGGAACAGTTTGTAACAGTTTGCAGCACTTTGCAACAATTTGTAACAGTTTGCAACAGTTTGTAACAGTTTGTAACAGTTTGTAACAGTTTGCAGCAGTTTGTAACAGTTTGTAACAGTTTGCAGCAGTTTGTAGCGGTTTGCAGCAGTTTGTAACAGTTTGCAGCAGCTTGTAACAGTTTGTAACAGTTTGCAGCAGTTTGTAACAGTTTGTAACAGTTTGTAACAGTTTGCAGCAGTTTGTAACAGTTTGTAACAGTTTGTAACAGTTTGCAGCAGTTTGCAGCTGTTTGTAACAGTTTGCAGCAGTTTGTAACAGTTTGCAGCAGTTTGTAACAGTTTGTAGCGTTCGAGGGTCGGCAGAGAGTTTTTTTTTAGCTCTGCTCTCCGAGGGGAATGCTAGCTTCGACCGAGCACAGCCAGTCCTGTGGACGGGCCGGCGTGTGCTATGCAAGCGGATGTATTTTTGTAATGGAGGAGGCCCGGCCCTCATACCAGTCGTGTCTGAGGATTACACCGAGCTGGGAGCAGGACACGGCTTGGCTCGCTCAACATGAGCAGTGGACGCTGGGGGCAGCGAGCCCGGCTGTACACCTAGCGCAGCGCATCAGAGGGCTCAGGGGCCGGATCCTATCAGGGGTCTGAGTGACGGGTCCCATTAACACATCGAACTTCAGAGCGCGTTGGGTTTTAGACTCACTTCTGACGGCCGATGAGCCGTACTGATGGATTATGTGCAGAGGTTAGCTACAGTTATAGAGGTTAGCTACAGATGTAGAGGTTAGCTACAGATGTAGAGGTTAGCTACAGATATAGAGGTTAGCTTCAGATATAAATGTTAGCTACAGATGTAGAGGTTAGCTACAGCTATAGAGGTTAGCTTCAGATATAAATGTTAGCTACATATGTAGAGGTTAGCTACAGCTATAGAGGTTAGCTACAGATGTAGAGGTTAGCTACAGCTATAGAGGTTAGCTACAGCTATAGAGGTTAGCTACAGTTATGGAGGTTAGCTACAGTTATAGAGGTTAGCTACAGATATAGAGGTTAGCTTCAGCTATAGAGGTTAGCTACAGATGTAGAGGTTAGCTACAGCTATAGAGGTTAGCTACAGATGTAGAGGTTAGCTACAGCTATAGAGGTTAGCTACAGCTATAGAGGTTAGCTACAGTTATAGAGGTTAGCTACTGCTATTGAGGTTAGCTACAGCTATAGAGGTTAGCTACAGTTATAGAGGTTAGCTACAGCTATAGAGGTTAGCTACAGATATAGAGGTTAGCTACTGCTATAGAGGTTAGCTACACCTATAAAGGTTAGCTACATTTATAGAGGTTAGCTACAGTTATAGATGTTAGCTACAGCTATAGAGGTTAATTGAGTTCAATTCTAACAATTATGAAATAAGAAATTGTGTTTGTATTAATGGAAAAACCCATTTCAACATTATCAGGGATAAGCGGCTCGAAAGCAACAATGTCACTACATGACTTCATTTCATACTATTACTATACTATGTACTACACTATACTATTACTATACTAGAACCACAGTATGTACTGTACTATAACCACACTATGTCCAATACAAGTTAACAAATATGTCTTCACAACTGTCTGTTCCACCACTAACACCATCCACACACCTGAAGCTTCACTAATCAACACAAATTAAGACATCGTTGCCTCCTCGATACACACACTGCTGTGTTAGATGAAGGCCTCTGAGGTCCAGCCAGAGGAACCCCAGCAGCCGCTCTGTGCTGCTGGAGCGGCACATTTTCCATAGCAGAGGAAGCGGCTCATCTCTGAGGAGGATCCTGGACAGTGTCGGCTGAAAGTATATTTCACGGGCGTCTCTCTCGCTCGCTCTCCAAACAAAAGGACACATCTGTGCTCGTGTCCCATTAATAACGAGTGTGTATACACGCAGAGATAAACACGGAGGCGGGCCGCGTCGCCCGAAGCCCTTCAGGGGATGGAGACGGAGGATCGTCCTGCACCGGGCCCCACGGAGGAGCTGCAGGGCCCCGCACGCAAAGAGGGACTGGAGCTCACCAGCACCGAGTCCTCCACAGCTACACCCGTGTGTGTGTGTGTGTGTGCATGTGTGTGTGTGTGTGTGCAACAGCTCGGTCAGCATCCCTCTCTGCCGCGTGCAGGGCGAGCAGAGGCAGAGAGGAGGGAGGTCGGTCTTCTCTAAATGAACTGCAGTGTTGTGGGAAACGTACAATCTGCTCTTTACATCCTGACGGCGTCTCTCTCTCTTTCTGTTTAACGGTGACGATGAAAGCTGAAAGCTGAAAGCTGAAAGCTGAAAGCAAAGCGGCGGAGGACAAGCAGAGCGTCTGATGGCGTCCCCGTGGAGGAGGCCGCTGCTGCAGCTGGAGGTCGGCTGAGACTCCAGAGCAGCAGAAAGCTTTATTCATAACACCGGCTATATTAAGCATTTTCAAGTCTCTAGCTGTGATTCACAGATCAGTTAAACGCAGGTTTGGGTTTGAGAAAAATAAACTGTGCTATGAATTATTTGATTTAACCACAAAAAAACTGTCATTCATATTTTTCAAAAGAACATCAACTGATAAAAACAACTCATGAACACCGTGGACTTATTTGTATTTCTTATTCTTATTTATTGTCTTATAGTATTAATTCTTATTATTGTTTATTACAAGAATAAATCACAAGATATTTGATAAAACATCTTTCATTTCTTCCTTCTTTTCCCTGCTCATCGGAAGTTACAATACATTTACTTATTTTACCTTCCAGCTGCTCGTTCATCAGGATTTGGGGGCGGACATTGTTATAAAATGGTACTAATGTATTTAATGCATTGCTGTATTTTATTTTTCAGGGTAAAATAACTCAAATAACAAGATTAGAATAAACCAAATGCAGAATGAAAACACGTTAGACTGTGCAGACAGTGCTTTAAAATCCCGGGACCCTCAAACGAGACATTAAGATGTTTAAATTAAATGTGAAGACATCAAAGACCCGACAAGCGGAAAACTTTGCCCGCGAAAAGATCCCCGATCCCCTTAATTAAGGACGTTTGAACTCAAATTAAAAGGTAAATTAAAAGTTATCTTTCTTTTTATAAATATGGCACATTAACAGTCTGCGGAGTTTGTTTTCGAAGAGCTAAATGAATAATAAATCACCATCACATTATTATCATTATCGTCAGAGAGCGTCTCACCTCGTCCAGGATCTGGTCCAGCCGGCTCCGGATAACGGGCTCCACCTGCTCCAGAGACAACATCCAGGCGGAGAGCTGCGCGTCGCGCTGCCGCTGCTCCAGACTTCCTATCCGGCTCTGCAGCTCCGCGCTCCGAACCAAAACCACGACGCAAACCCCGAGGCACAGAACCGACGCCGCGGCGCAGATCACTGCGCCCGGCGAGTCTCTCCAGGTCCTCCAGCGCGGCGGCTTTGAAGCCGGCTGCTGCTCCGCGGCGCGAGCCCGCCTCTCCTCCGCGGGTTTACCGGCGACTCCCCTCTTCTGCTGCTGCTCATCCATGTTAGACTTCTCTGCTTCTTATCCACCTCTAATCCCCTCTGTTCCTCAGGTGCAGAGGACTCCCGAGGTCCCGCCGCGTCGGCGCTGAGAGGCGGTCGAGTCTCTCTCTCTTTACTTTACAAACTGTCTCCAAACTTCGTCGCTGCGCTCCAGATGCGCCTCTACGCCAGAGTCAGCCCGCGGGGCATGGTGCAGGTGGTCTGTCCTCGGTGGGTCGGGATGTTCCTGCTTCTCAGGGACGGGCTCGTACTCCTGTGTGTCCCGGTCGCTGCTGCTTCTCCTCTGAGCGAGCCAACAAAGTGCCGCAGGTCAGCCGTCAGCGCGCGTCTCTGAAACCCGAGCCCGCCTCCCCTCTCCTCGGCTCAGCCCTGATGCCGCGGGCCCTTTGCTCGCGGCCGGACGCTCCTCCTCTGAGAGGCTTTAGGTGAAATGCCGGGGCGGGATTCAGGGGCCATGCCCCCCCCCCCCCTCCCCTCTCTCTTCTTTGATCCGCGCGCTTGGCGAGGTGTATTTTTAGGGCGCGCAATGCGGGGACGCGCAGCCACAGACCGGCGCGCTGCAGGGGTCCTGCTCAGGTCCGGACCTCCACACCGCCGCGTTGCCTCTTTGCACATTGAAACAATCGTTCACCACTGTTTGAAAAAGAGGAATAAGGTCTGCTGACCATGGAGGTGTTTTATTGATGATATTCATACAGCTGGATGTACCAAAAGTGTGTTGCTGTGTCAAAACATCTCTTTACTCCACTACCTGAGGGCAGATACTGGACACTAGGACTCATATATAACATAATTTACATGATTCAACGGACACAAGAGATCACATGGAATCACATCTCGTGGGAAGACATTTCACAAAGAATACACAATATACAACATGCTCTCCTAATAAGACAAATGACCAAATAACATGTTGGTGAATAATCATGAAAGATGCATAAAAACATGGTTTCTGTTTGCTTTGGTAGGACAGAACTTCAGATGTTAACGAGCAACCAATCTACAGGTTGACGGGCTAACAAAGAGCCGCTACGAGGAAGAATGGACCGAAGAACAGAACCAGCTGAAAGGGAAAGTCCTCGAGCACGAAGGAAAACACAAGAGACAACCTCAGTGCCTCATTACGCAGAGGGAGGAAATGATGGGAAATGAAAGGATTCAAAAGCGTCCTGAAAAGAGCTTTTTACCCCGAGACAAAGGAAAGGTTTCTAAAGGGACTCAACATCCGGTTCTGAAGGATGAAGTCAAGGTGGACGTGTCTCAGAACACACCGACTCCTCTGGTTGTATAGAAGTCTATGCTTCATGTGTTAAAGCTGCATTCTCTCTCCTGACCACCAGGGGGCGACTCCTCTGGTTGTATAGAAGTCTATGCTTCATGTCTTGAAGCTGCATTCTCTCTCCTGACCACCAGGGGGCGACTCCCCTGGTTGTATAGAAGACTATGTTCATGTGTTAAAGTTGCATTCTCTCTCCTGACCACCAGGGGGCGACTCCTCTGGTTGTATAGAAGTCTATGCTTCATGTCTTGAAGCTGCATTCTCTCTCCTGACCACCAGGGGGCGACTCCCCTGGTTGTATAGAAGACTATGTTCATGTGTTAAAGTTGCATTCTCTCTCCTGACCACCAGGGGGCGACTCCTCTGGTTGTATAGAAGTCTATGCTTCATGTGTTAAAGCTGCATTCTCTCTCCTGACCACCAGGGGACGACTCCTCTGGTTGTATAGAAGTCTATGCTTCATGTGTTAAAGCTGCATTCTCTCTCCTGACCACCAGAGGGCGACTCCTCTGGTTGTATAGAAGTCTATGCTTCATGTGTTAAAGTTGCATTCTCTCTCCTGACCACCAGGGGGCGACTCCTCTGGTTGTATAGAAGTATATGCTTCATGTGTTAAAGCTGCATTCTCTCTCCTGACCACCAGGGGGCGACTCCTCTGGTTGTATAGAAGTCTATGCTTCATGTGTTACAGCTGCATTCTCTCTCCTGACCACCAGGGGGCGACTCCTCTGATAAACATGAGTTTATGTCTCAATCTCTAGTTTCTAGTCTTCTTCTATACAGCCTGATGTTCATTTAGTACTTTATGGTCTGTTAGAGTCAAACAGACCATAAAGCAGGGGATGCTTTAGGGGCGGGGCTACAAGGTGATTGACAGGTCGCTACCAGAGCGGCCTACCAGATGTAGAGTCACTCCTCCTCGTTCCAAATATGGTAATGAATGCTTTATGGATCAGTAATTAATGCGACATTATTAAGACCATATTTTTGACCTGAGAATATACTTTTGACAAGCGTCCTCCTCCAGTCTGGCCAATACGTCGTCCAAATTAAATGAAGTTCTTCCTCATTGCCTTTGAAAACATCCCGTTTAAGATCTGATGGCAACAGCAGCCTTACGACTGAACAAACAGTGGAGGTGTTTCAAAGGGAGCGTTTCAGTGAAGATGCATGTGTTAATGGAGGAAGTTGTGAGAGCGTTCACACACAGATGCTAATAGTTAAACGCAGCCCCCATTTCCTCCAAATCATCAGACCTTTCCTCTGTTTTTTAGCTTCTCACTTTGCCGAGAAGGCAGAGTTCGAGGTAACGGGGTAAATGCTCATTTTGTGGGTGAAGTATTCCTTTGGTTCAGGTTCAAAGGAACCTGAGTTGGCCTGCAGACCTATCTCCTGTGTCACGCTGCATCCTCCTCTGCCCCTGACGGACAACAGACACTCCAGCTTACTTATCAGTTTAAAAACAGTTGTTAAGTTATTTCCAGGCTGTTGGCCGTGGGGTTGGTTTCTGCTTCGGTCTGAAAGTTCAAATATTTCCTGTTCCTGCCTATTAGCTGCACCTCATTATCCTGTTAGCATCCCCCAGGACGCCGTGCGCTGTACCTGCGGCCTCATGGATCTCCACCTCCCCCTGAATGCAGTTCATTTATATAAAGAATGACTGTAATTTTGATAAAGTCCTAAAACAAATCACACGGAAACAGAAGAGCTCACTGTTCCAATGTGCCCGCTGCTGCCGAGAGCGCACAGCTGGTTGATAGTTTGAGCGTGTGTTCATGGTCTGCAGAGCCCTGCGCGCATATTTGATGCGCGTCCACTCACCATCAAAAAGCACCATGAAAATTTACAGCCTTTCTGTTTTTATGCGGTGGTTTCCCGCCGGGACACCGCATTGATTAGTCCCTCAAATTGAGGGGTTGCGCTAGCGCTACCCCTCGCTAATACAAGACTTTGCTGTCCCGCTGCAGCTCGGCCGGACCGTGATTGAGTGTCCGGTCAAATCAAGATGGCCGACCGACCTCATGCGCGGGCTCGTCTAATTGCATTTATAAAAGAACACACGCGGGTGGTTTTTCTTCATGGTCTCGTCCACCGCAGAAGGCTAATAAAGAGTTTCCTGCCTTGTGTCTCTGCGCTGTAATCGTCGTCAGACCGAGAGATGCCCGCCCCCCCCCCCCCCCCCCCTCTGACTGTCAGCCACATCTTAAGCCGCCGTGCGCCTGTCGAGGTTCACGACGGCGGCCCGATGGGCCAGAATCACGACGTAATCGCTCCGTGCGCCGCGCGTCCTTGTAATTACGGCGCGGCCAGCTGGCTTTGTGATTCTCTGAGCAGGAAAACACACTTTGAAAATGATCCTCAAAATGAAAGGTACATTTATTGCAATCATAGGATTCTTTCAAATCAAGAGTGACTAACCCTGCTGGTGCAGCAGCTGTGAGAGAGATCCGCGCTGCAGAGAGACCTGAGAACGAGTTTACCGCTTGTTTTCATGCAAATCTGTGGAATTAGACACTTCAGTCTCACAGCATTCATTTCAACTTCATACCGTGTGTGTGTGTGTGTGTGTGTGTGTGTGTGTGTGTGTGTGTGTGTGTGTGTGTGTGAGAGTAAGGAAAAGACAACAAAGGATTTCCCAAGGAATATGTTGAAATAGCATGAGATTTACATTTCATAATATGGTTTATTAGGCGGTGACAGCAGTATGTGCGTCGATAATAATGGTTTATTTGATAAGTGGACAGTGCGCATTAATAATAAAAGCCAAGAGGCTGTTTTTCATCCGTAGTCCAGAGAGCCAGATGGTGCAAGATGTTGCTTTAAGATGTTGCTTTAAGATGTTGCTTAAAGATGTTGCTTTAAGATGTTGCTTAAAGATGTTGCTTTAAGATGTTGCTTAAAGATGTTGCTTAAAGATGTTGCTTTCCTCAACGGGTCACAATGTACAAATATATATGACTTTTTGCAGTATTGTTACTTTTTATTCCTGCTTTTGCTGTTGTTTGTTTTTCCCTTTTGATTATGATTGATGATGTTGTTAAGTGTTGATTCATGGTTGACTATAAGTGATATATTAGTGTGTATGAACAGGTTTATGGATGTTCATATGATCCACAAATGCATGATGTTTAATTATGTGGATATTTAAACATTTTAGGAAAATTCTCTGTGAGGCTGCACAGAGCGGCTTTGAGCTAAATGCTATTACAATATCGCTAACATGCTCACATAGATAATATCACCTGGGCGGGCTAGCACCTGTGAGTGCGTGAATGAATGAATAAGAGGCAAAAGGTCCTTTGTCCTTCAGGGTGAAAAGCAATCCATTCACCATTGCCGCTGAAGCTGATGGGTCGAGATCAAATCCCATATCAGATAAACGGTTGTGACTGAGCGATTGAGCTGGAAATCCTTCCCTAGCGGAGGAGGAGCAGCGCTAGCTGCCAGAGAAAACATGAGCTCACAGATTTGTTTGGTTCCAAGGGAAAATATCCACGTATTTGGTGATGAACCAAACCGGCAGATGAAAAGTTGAGTGATACACAATTTATAAGGATTCATGGGAGACGTGAACGTCTCAACCGGATTGCATCTCATCCATCCAATAGTTTTATTAATGTTTTGGTTTAGATCAAACTGGAGGAGTTACCTACACTCAGGCCGAGCTGGGCACATTTATATATATATTATATTCCCCCTGTCAACAGCTCCTGGGGATATATGTCACTCTGCCTGGCTTCAAAACCTGAGAGCCCTGAGAAGTAGTAGTAGTAGTAGTAGTAGTAGTAGTAGTAGTAGTAGAAGTAGTAGTAGTAGTAGAAGTAGCTACCAGCAGTACTAGCAGTAGTAATAGTAGTAGCTATCTGCAGTACTAGCAGTAGTAGTAGTAGTTACCAGCAATACTAGAATTAGTAGTAGCTAGCTGCTGGCAGTACTAGCAGCAGTAATAGTAGTAGCTACCAGAAGTACTAACATTAGTAGCTACCAGCAATACGAGTAGTAGTAGTGGCTACCAGCAGTAGTAGCAGTAGTAGTAGCTATATGCAGTAGGCTACTAGCAGTAGTATTAGTAGTAGCTATCTGCAGTACTAGTAGTAGTAGTAGAAGTAGTAGTAGCTATCTGCAGTACTAGCAGCAGTAATTGTAGTAGCTACCAGCAGTACTGGTAGTAGTAATAGCTACCAGCAGTACGACCAGCAGTAGTAGTAGCTATCTACAGTACTAGCAGTAGTAGTAGCTATCTA